>NC_135713.1:76622323-76950930 GCF_964656455.1 Halichoerus grypus
TCTTTTTTTAGACTCTTCTTCCTTCCTATTTTAATCTACTTCCAGAAAACTGCTTCCTTTTGGCAGTTGATGATGTTAATTGCACTGTTGACTAAATTGCCCCTAGGATGAATATCATGTGTTTAACTGGCTTATAACCCTCCAGAAATTCAAGGCTCCACCCAGCATTTGCCATGAGAAAACAATTCTCCTTGGAAAGAGTTTCTCTCTTTCCTGAGTCCTATCCACTCACAAATCACAAAGAATTGTGTATTATGAATAAGCTTCCAAACATACCTGCCCCTTTTCTCTAATTAATAGACAATTATCTTTGATGATAGTTACATATTCGTTGTATACCTAAGCCTTCCCGATCAGTACAGTACTATATTTTTACTGAATAATTTCTGGTTTTCTATAGAAAAGTCAAGTCTTAAAGGACCCAAACATTTCTTTGGTTTGTTTGTTGTGTGTGCGGTAAGGGGCGTGGATCTGTGCACACATGCACGCACATGTGCATACTATCTTCAAAGTAAGTTGAGGAAGACGGTGCTTGTTTGTTTTTTAAATAATACTTTTAATTATAAAACTCATATACTTCTGGTAGAAAGCAGATAAAAATCACCCATTATTCCATGATTCAAAGATAACAGTAGTGAAATTGCCCTGTCTATCTTACCAATATGTTATATATGTATACATTTTTATTTAATTTTCTCCTTTTTTTAACAAAAAGGTTTATATTGTACACATATTTTCTTAGCCCGTTTTCCTCTAGAAATATATTATTATACTCTCACATATCAAAAAATATTTTCCTATAATATCATTCTAAAGGAATCATAGTACCAAGGATATTTTAAAGTAGCTGGACAGCTGGGGGGCGCCTTGGTGGCTCAGTAGGTTAAGATCAGTTCATGATCTCAGGATCCTGGGATGATGGAGCCTGCAGCTGGCTCCCTGCTCAGTGGGGAATCTGCGCTCCCCCCCCACCCCTCCCTCTGCCCATGCTCTCTCTCAAATAAATAAATAAAATCTTAAAAAAAAGAAAAGTAGCTGGACAGTGTTCAACTTATGCCTATCTTTAGAGGTAAAGCAATAGAAAAAAATCTGTAACAAAAAATACATTGAGCTTTTTATACATTTTTACATATCAAAGAAATTTTTGTCAGATATCTACTATTTGCTTCTTAGGTGCTGAGAAAACAAAGGTAAACAATGTATTCTTGGACCAGTTGCAATTTGGAAAAGTCAGTCAAATGTTGTTTTTCTGTGTGCTAGGTACTCTGACAGAGATAGGCCTAGGCAGTAGAGGAGCTCAGAAAAGGGACATCGAAAGAAAGAAGAAAGAAAGAAAGAAAAAGAAAGAAAGAAAGAAAGAAAGAAAGAAAGAAAGAAAGAAAGAAAGAAAGAAAGAAAGAAAGGAAGGAAGGAAGGGAGGAAGGGAGGAAGGGAGGAAGGAAAAAGAAAGAAAGAAAAGAAAAGAGACATCTAAATCAAAATGAAAGTCACTGGTACAGTTCTGAAGGATAAGAGGAAAGGGTATTGCAGAGTGAAGAAACAACATAAGTAGAAGGGCTGCCTAGAAACATTCAGGTAGTATTTCATAAACTGGTCCCCTCATAAGAATAGGATTCCTAAATCCCAGCCCTGGAGATTCCAATTCACTAAGTGTAGGGCCAGGCCAAGAATCTACTGTTTAACAACATCCTCAGGAAACTCTTACTATCAAGCAAGGCTTCAAAACAATTCTCGTCCCTCCAACTGGAAGCCTGGTTGTTTTAAGAAAAGACCTAAGGAACAGGCCACCAACAAGGCTTAGAAAGTGGCCAAAGACAGAATGAGTGGGATAAGCTTTGAGTTTATCCTGAAAGATAAAGGACTGAATCCAATCTTGCAGGTTAGATTAGCATTTCAGAAAGATCACTCTGTGGAAGATGGGAATGTGATATGGAAAAAAAGCTGGTCTTGAGGTAGCTAATGTGGTAATCTAAGTAAGAAATGATGAAGACTTTCATCAAGAGTAGTTATAAGTAAGGGAAAGAGGAGAACAAGAAATATTTAGGAAGTAAATGCCACAGGGTTTAGTGACTGATTGGTGACTGATTAGGGGTGGTTAGGTGTGAGTGACCTAGGAAGACTCTAGGGAAATGAATTGGGAGACTAATAAGACATGTGCCGTTCATCAAAACTGAAGAGCAGATTTGGGGCAAAGAAGAGAGTTCTCTTTTAGATACACTGAGTTTTACTGGATATTCAGGTATATAATTCAGTCCAAAACTCAAGAGAAAGTTTTGACATGAGGTATAGTTTGTGCTATAATTAGTGGAAGTTGAGGCCATGCACATGAGAAGAGAAAAACCATAATGCTCTGGTAAAACCAATATTAATGTTTAGGCAGAAAAAAAGAAACCTACATTAGAAACTAAAAAGATCGTCGACTTTTTTAATAAAGAAAATAGTGTCACAGAAACTAAAGAAAAAGAAGGACTTGGGAAGGAGAAAATATTTGTCCATGTCATATGCTACAGAGAAACCAAGGGAAAGTAAGGGAAATGATGTCCACTGACCATATGGAGGTCAATGGTGAATGTATCAAGAATGTCTCCTCTACACATGTTTCTAGTGGGCTAGACCAATCAAGTGATTCCTTCCTAGGAGCTGAATCTTGAGTTTGACACACAGGGAGGGAAGGCAGTTGAAGCTGAGTTTGTACGGGTATGTGACCATGAAAGTCCACAGTTCCATTTTTTATGATCCTGAGCTTTCTGCCCTTGGGAGGGTTGGTTGTTTAGCATTTTATTCTTTGCTACGAATTACACCAGTATCTTTCCAATGAATTCCACATTTTTAAGTTATTCTGAGTTGGTCTCTTTTGCTTATAGTTAAAAACCCCAAACTGATAAAGTAGTCTTGCTTTTTGGTTTTTATTTTTGGTGAGATAAAGTGTTGTTCTCTTTGTTTCCTGAAGTAAAGACAGGAGGTAGGGCTGGGGGTGGGGTAGCGGTCATTGATATAATGAATTTACTGAGTAGACAGGAGGGGATGGAGTCCAAGCCCCAGGTTGAGAAATGAGTCTTTAGTTGGGCTCAAAGGGGAGGTAAAGATGCCAATAAGCTTATAAGTAAGAGGAAGAGGAAGATACAGTTCTCACTTCATGTCTTTGGCTTTTCTCAGAGAAATGGCAGAACCATGATCTGCTGACTCTGAGAAAGGTTGATGGCAGGAAGGGGATTTGAGAGGAAAAGGAAGATTTAGAAAAACTAGTGTCAGGTGATCAGACACACACACATTGACCATAACTGAGGCCTCAATCTTAGAAAGCAGCGATATGTAACAACATCAATTGTCGCCGCATATTTTTCTCCAGAAACTCTCACCTGCTCAGTTCCAGTGCCAAAGAAAGAGGATGGCTATATTAGAGCTGAAAGTAATATTGAAAGCATGATTTAAGTGGTGGACACCAGTGTTTGGGGCTGGACAGGAGAAAATGGGAAGACAGAGGGGGGCTGATTGATTAGGGGAAAATGGAGGACTCAGAGCTCATGGGGTCATGAGGCCAAAGAGCAAGCATAGTTCAAGTAAGGGCAAGAAATATACCAGACACAAATGGTGGAGAGAAGCAGATGTCTTGCTTAAACATGAAGGCTAAATCTGAATCTCTCTACAGATGGAGGATTTGTGTTCATCCATCTTCTGTCCTATTATTATTCCTTAAAAGGATTCCTAATCTGTTTTTCTGACTTTCACCCACAGGGTGGATGACCACTTGGTGGGGCTCTTGCAGAGAAAATGCCAGCCTGTTGGTTAAATTACGCAGTTTAGTTTAGACTAGTACATTAAGTGATGGACTTATTGAGGAGTAATTTTTTTTTTTTTTCATTTTTAAGAGTTACCTATTCTCTATTGCTTCCAATGGAAAAATATCTGACCACTGGTAGCCTGAACAACCAAGATTTTGGAAGGTTCTTTGATTTAACTCAACAATCACTGTTCCCTGTGTCTAGTCCTTCCCTGGCAAGAGAAATCATCTTTAAGAGAGAATCAGAAAAAGGGACCATAATTAAGACATCATTCTTTTAGTCTTAGTCTATTAATAATATCTTTACTATCTTACCTCACAGGTTTAAAAAAAATTCTGTTGCTTAGTGCCACCCTTCTTTACTGTCGACTCTGAAACAATGATCTGTTGCATGAATTGCCACCTACCTTTTAATCTGTAGCAGCCATGTATTAAAATTGTAAGGCCAGTAATTACCAGTAAAGAGAGTGGCATTATCTGCTGTGACTTCCTGTTCGATTTTACTTTGAAAGTATCTGAGCTGGTTAGCTTACTTGCATACCATGTGCCATAGACTACTTATTCTCCTTTCCTGGGCACAGTCTCCAACAATATGCCTTATCTCTGCAAGGAGAGAGTGTTGTTGAATTACTGCATATTAACCTCTATGACTGGCAGGACAAGTCAACCACAAGACTGTATTACATGGTGTTCATAGTTTCATCTTGGTTTATGACTGACAGCACATACTTTCTAATGGAGTGTGAGAAAGGGGAGAAAGTGTAGTTAGACTAGTAACTTTGCAACAAAATACTTGTACTCTTCACAGCTGACATCCAGTGGTTGAAATCATTAGGCTGAAAAAGCCATTTGTTAGGTATGCTGTGGAGAGACTTTCCACACTGGGCAGAAGGTTGGATAAAGGATTCTCTGTGGTCTCTTCCAGCTCCAAGAGTTGATGTTCAAAATATCAACTTAATTAAATTGCAGTGCTTGTCAAAAATCCACGTGCAAAAGTATGCTCCAGATGTACAATCCAGCCTTATTATCTTAAGGGAGATGTGACAGAATATAACATAACCAGTGAGAAAATAAACTAAGCCACATACCTGCATGGTGTTGGGGGCAGAGAAGAAATTGTTTCCATGCTATTGAGAATGATTCTTGCATCGCCTGAAAACATGTAAAAATCATATTATCTCATTATCTCTGATTTCTATTCAATTCTATGATAGCTAAAGATACCTACTATATTCTTTAATTGCAAAAGGAGGGAATTGATTATGGAAGTTTTAAATTTTGATCTATGTCATAGAATTGAATTAGAATTGAAATAATTATCAGTATTCCTAATGTCCAAGACAGGGAATTCTCCAATTCTCAAAACTTTTCATTCCACAGACCAATCACGGGGTCTTCCTTGATTTAATTAGCATCCCAAATTATTTGCTGGGTACTTCATCATGGTGCTGTTTTCTTCTAGACACAATATTCTGTTTTTTTTTTTTTCCCCTACTGACAGGATTACAAAATAGTCTCATCTTTTCTCTGTTTTATTTTCTTTCCACAAAGGATGAGTTGCCTATCAGAAAGAAATTAGCAAGAACAAAATGAAAATAATTAGTGGAAAGAGAAAGCAAAGTTGCAAGACAGGACCTTGAAAAGGAGGGAGGAGTGTGCAGTTGAGCAGAGCCATCTGTTCACTTTTCCTTCTCTTGCAATGCCCTCAGGATTAAGGCACAGCTCTGGTAGGGGAAGTGGGCAGGGGAGAAACACTGGACTGGAGAGGAGTGTCAATGGCATAATCAGATCCTAAACAGAGTGGCATTAATGTGGAAGAGGGTGTGTTTTGTTTTGGGGAAAACAAGGAAGGCCTGGACAGGACAGCACCTAAGAAGGATGCATAACTCTATTTGTATCACTGTATTCTAACTTGTAACCTCTTTAGTCCACTGACTTTAGTAACCTGTAGGCATAACTATTTTACTCTCGGTCCCTTCAGAAAGAGAAAAGAATATGAGACAAGGACTTATATGCAAGGGATTATTTGAGAAATGATCTCAGGGAACAGAGATGGAAAGATTGAGGAGAATAAAACAGAAGACAGGAAAGCAGTACATGAGACATTCTCAAGTTGGACATGACCACAGGCAAACAGGGCATGATCCATTGGGTCCCTCTAAGGAGCCATGTAGAATGAGCCTCAGAATTGTGCATCCAAAGGATAGAAGAGGGTATCATTTATCCACTGGGGTCTTCCTTCCTAGGTCACAAGTTGCCCAGTATGCATTAATTCTCTGTGTAACATGTGAGGGAGGTCTGTTATTTGCCATAGGCATCCCTGCTGCTGGGTAGAGAGTAGCAATGGGACACAAGGGGAGAGATGAGGAGATTGATGTTGGTTTCCACCTAGCTGAGAATGGCTACCTCTGTGATGGCTGGGATAAGGCTAAGAGTTGGGGCACCCCAGTTGCCTATACAATAATTAACCCTATTAGAGATTTTAAAAATTTAAAAAGCCTGGGCATAAGTAGAAATGGAAAAAATAATAACTTTATAAAGAAAACTTTATAGAGAAAGGAACCTGGCAGATACCACCAATGATGGGACCAGATGACATCACGTGCCTCCTGGTATGATACACTGAGAAGGAAACATTATTACTCTTATGTAGGATTCTGCCAGAATGTGTAACCTGGATCTAATCATGAGGAAACATTAGAGAAACTTAAATTAAGGTACATTTTATAAAATAAATGCCCTGAACTCTTAAAAATGAAATAGAGTGAGGAAGACAAAAAAGATTTTAAAAATTAAACTCAATGTGTGATCATGTTTAATCCTAAAAGATAAAAAAGTTATAAAAAACATCATTACAAAAATGTACAAACTTTTAATAATTTTATTGATTAAAGTATTATATCAATGTTAAGCTCCCTAATTTGGATAATTTTACTATGGTATGTAAGTGAATATCCTCATTCTTAAAAAATATACACTGACATATTTAGGGGTAAAAGATAATGATGTTTGCAACTTCTTTTCAAGTGGTTTAGAAAATTAGGTAGATAGTAGGGTGCCTGGATGGTGCAGTTAATTAAATGCCCAACTCTTGATTTTGGCTCAGGTTATGATCTTAGGGTCCTGGGATCAAGCCCCGTGTTGGGCTCTGCACTCAGCATGGAGTCTGCTTGGATTCTCTCTCCCTCTCCCTCTGCCCCTCCAATTCATGCTCTCTCTCTATCTCTCTAAACTAAATGAATAAAATCTTAAGAAAAAAGAAAATCAGGTATATAGAGAGATAGATAAATAGATGAGAGAGAGAGAGAAATCAAATGTGGCTAAATAACAACATTTAGTGAATATAAGTGAAGTACACAGGTGTTCTTTGCACTATTCTTGCAACTTTTCTGTAAGTTTCAAACTATTATTAAAAAAATTTAAATAATTAAGCTCTGGATCAAATGGATTATACTGAGGGCTCGAAAGAACTGAGTTCTAATCCAAGTCATCAATGCTAGTTAAGTTTGAGTTTTCTCATCTGGAACCTTGTAGAATTGTTGTAAGGACGAAATAAGGTAACATGCAAAAGAGGTTTGAAAAGCTTAAAATAACACAATTGTGTAGCTGTGTTAGAAATGGAAGTTTGACATTTGAAAGATGGCTTAATAGATGGGGTGTCTGATCATGCATCATCTAAGCAATGACAGACATATCCAGAGAAATGGAAGCATGTGTGGGATAAAATGAAAGAAGAGAGCATTTTTAGGTCATTTTCAGCTCCTAACTCCCTCTTCCCAAATTGGTTCTCTTCAATAGACTTTTATTATCTATCTACTAACTAATGTACATACTGCAAGAATGCAAAGTTAAATGTTTTCTATCCTCAAGGAACTCAGTGTCTATCACGGGATAAAGCTACAAAAATAAAAACCAGTAATATGATGTGTTAAGAAATGTCTACAGAAACACAAATAAGAAATCCAGGAAATCTGAGGTTTGGGGACAGATACAAGAGAGTTTCTGACAGGAAGTAATATTTGAAGTGAGCCTTGATGAATGAGGAGATCACTTAGAAATAGGAAAAGAGCATTTTAGGCAAAAATGGCTCAGGGAGGTATGAAGTCCTTTACGTGTTAGTCTCTAGGCATTCTGGGCCTCCTCTGTAATACCTCCCCACATAACTTCCTAACATGCATGACGCCATGACAATTCCCTCTATTTTTTTTTCTGTCAATATCGCTGAAACTTCAAATTATAGTAAAATATTGAATGGCCTACCACAGTCATGGAGAATGAATGGAACCTCCCGATACAATTTTGTTTGGGGGCTAACCACTTCCCTTCAATCTGATCCTGGATGCCAAGGATTTGGAATCATTGGGGAAAAAGAAGAAGAAACAAGCATCTGCATACCGTGCAGTTCTCTTCTTTGCACTGGGGTTTGGGTTATTTCACAGAGCATTTTGATTAATGGTGTAAATTATTCTAATTACCAATTCAGACTAAAGCTCTCAGAAGGGAAGTCAGTGAATACATATGCTGTAGAAAGGGAAAGAAGCAAGACTTTTCATAAAGCCACAAAACACTATTTTGGGATACCCATAAGATGTCTTGGTTACTACTGAAAACAGTCAGATATGTCCTGATTGAGGACTTAAGTGAAAGACATCTCTGTGGTTAATAATTTCTCTTGCAACAAGGGAGCAGAAACCCCTGGTGGATATACCCTCCCCCAGCGCTATGGATAGGTAGAAGTAGAGTTTCAGTTTCAATTTTGCTCTCCCTTTCTTTGAAATGATTATAGCTTCTGCTTTTGAACAAACAGAGTTTCTGATCCCTGTTTTACTTTATTGAAGACTAAAGTGAGAACTTGTTTTTGAGACCGGAAATGATGGTGAAACTCCTCGCTCTGTCAGCACTTTCTAGCAACTTTAAGCACATTTCTTCCATTCACCAGCATTAAGGTCTTTCTCTCTACAAAACACTCAGTGGACTCTGGAAGTGAGAAGAATTCAGACGCCAGGCATTAGTAGTCCAATCCTCTCATTTCATATCTGGAAAACTGAAATCTCAGGACTACTGACTTTTTCTTAAGTGGTACAAAGTCTTATACTAAGCAATGTCTGAAAAGTGTTCTAATTATCTTGGAAGAAAATGATGTACTCTAAAATCATCAACTTGGAAGGCATTGTTAGAACCCTGCTCCAACTCTGTGATATATAGATCAAGAATCATTTGCAGGACACAACGATTTAAGATGGGTATTCTGGGCCTTTCATTTTGAAAAGTCACCAAAATGCACCGTTAGAATGGTTTTAGCTCTAAAGCCTTTGAGTGCCAACTTACGCTAAAATAAGTCATTTTTTTAATTCACACAAATTCTTCCCTCACTTCTATTCTCTCCACCAATTCAATGTATTTAAGTAAGCTCTCCCCCTACTCAGGTTAGGCCATCTCTGGCTCTTCTGGAACATTCTGTCTCTCTCAAGGCTGCCTTAGATGTGCATTTTAAATGTAATTTAGCTCTAATGAAAATGATAGCAGTTTAAATATCCTCTACCTATAATGAAAATGAAAGCAACTGGCAGGCAAGGGAGATTTCTCAAAATCTGGGATTCTCAGATTCCGTCCTCAGGATGGATTCTGAAATCCTCAGTGTAATTGCAGAAATTCTCTAGAGGTAGCTTTGTTAATATACAGCCACTTTAGTCCATATTGTTTTCTTCCCTTTGGGATGTATGGCCTTAATTAACAATACTTAACTTAAATGGTCCCACAGTGCCACAGCTTTTATGCCTTTCCCAGGTAAGCCAGATGGAGCAAGAGGACTCCCCGGAAATACTACTTCTCTTTCCAAACTCCTAACCAAGCCTCTCTCCCACACAACAAACAAACTCTCTTTTAGTTAATACTTAAAAGCTATTCATTTGAGCTTTATTCTTTTGGCTTCATGGTTTAATTTCCACTAAAATTAAAATGCTTTTTGCACTATTATTAATTATTTACACTCTATTGTGATGGAAGAATCTGAACACCAATTTTGAAAGATGACTGTTTAAGACATTGAGAGTGAATTAACTGTTATTGATCACTTTGGGAATGAATTAATGGCGATTGCTCACTTACTATGTTCTAAGCCCTTGACTGGACACTTTTTTAAAGTCACTTTTGGTAGATTACTTTTTAAAAGTCTCACAATAATTCTGTCAAGTAGGCATTCTTATCTCTAGTTTTCGGAAGAGAAAACAGGTTCAGAAGGTAGCCACCTATAAGTGCTAGCCAGCATCTGAAATCATGCCTACCTGTCAGGCCCCAAGGCTGAGGACGCCATTTGGCGCATGCACGTTCTTATCCTGGCAGAGAGCTGGGGGAAGACTTGTTTGGGGCTGTGGTGGAAGGAAATAAGAAAAAAAGATAATGGAGCAAGAGAAGTGAAACATAAACTGAAGAAAATCTACTCACATAAAAATGTTGACTGAGTGATGACTTTGAGGAAGGCACTGTGCTAAATCTTGGCACAGGAAGGAAGAGGCAAATGCCTCAAGAATCTCAAGCAAGAGCAGAGGTGGCAAGCTTGGGGACCTGCGGGCCAAGGACATGTTGCAAATTAGTGGCCCATCCAACGCTGGCCTGCTCACTAGTCTTTAAAATTTTTCACTAGTTGCTCATATTTTTCCATTATTTGTTTTCAAATAAATGGTACATGCACATGAAACAAACTTCAAAAATTAGCAGAGGATGTACAGTGAAAAGTAAGTAACTTTTCCAACTCTGCTCCCAACCACCCCATCCCCATCACAGAGACAAGCCTCATTTTCAGTTTTTTTCATATTCTCCCACAGATAATCTTTAAATATATATAATATGTACATATGTTTTATATATATCATACAAGCATATGTAGTATATTATATATATATTCTTCAAGTTAAAGAATATATGTGTTATTTAAAAAAATAAAAACACAAATGGTAGCATTCGGTATAAACTATTTTACATCTTGCCTTCTTTCTAACAACACATATCATGTCAGTACATAGGGGCTGCCTAATTCATCCTAATGGCTACATAACATTCCATTGTATTCATGTACCATTAAGTTATTTAACCAGATGCCTTTTGATGGACATTTAAGATGTTTCCAATATTTTACTATTAGAAAAGTGTTGCCATGAATATCCTTTCACACATATCATTTTGCAAGTGTCCAAGTATGTTTGTAGGGCAAATTTCTAAAAGTAGAATTGCTAAGGGGCAGCTTGGTGGCTCAGGGGTTTAGTGTCGGACTCTTGGGTTTGACTCAGGTGGTGATGCAGAGTCGGGGGATCAACTCCCCTCTCAGGTTCCGCATCGGAGTCTGCTTGAGCTTCTCTGTCTCTCCTTCCTCCTCTGTACCTCCCCGAGCTCTTGCATGTGCCCATGCATTCTCCCTCTCCCTCACTCTCAAATGAATGAATAAAATCTTTAAAAATAAAAAATAAAAATAGTCAAAGATAGGTGCATTTGTATATACTTAATTTTGACAGGCATTGCTAAAATGTTCTACATAGTGGTAGACTCAACTCATGTTCCCACCAGCAGTGTAAGTAAGAGAGCATCTATTTCCCTATACCACACCATTTGACTTTGGCCAATCTCTAGGTGGAATATAGAGTCTCCTATAGTTTGTATTTGGATAGCCAACATTTTTAAATGCAGGGTATTTCATGAAAGAAAAAAGGCAGGATTTCCAATTTCTCTTTAAAAAAGTCTGAAATCTGGCAATTTTATATCCACATTCCCAGATGGTTAACAGCTGACTGGTGACTAGTCCTTACATAGGGCATGTGTACTCAATATTCTGCCCCCACCCCAAACATGCAACTCCATACTCTTCCCTAACACTGAAGCTAAGAGCCAGTTACCATTTATCATCTTTCAATACAGCCCCATTCACTAGTTTATATTACTTTTCTGGCTTTAGATATTTGACTAAATATCAAATATTTATATATTTGATTATATTATATATTATATATATAATCAACTCTAGATTATATATCTAGAACCCATTATATATTAGATATAATCAACTCTAATCTTTCTAGAGAAAGATTAATAATAAAAGAGAAAACAAAGTAAGAAAATAAATACAGTAGATAAAAGAGACAGGATGGTAAGTGAATATAGAAGAAAGGTGTATTAACATAGTTCATGAACAACAAATTTTAGGCTCTTCTGAGTGATCTCCCATCCTCCTAGAATTTTATTTTCAGGTTATCTGCACAAATTTACCCCAGCATTGAATTAATCTTACGCCTCTAGCACAAACATCCCAGAGTGACTTTGAAAATTTGGGGGACAGCTCTGGATGTGGATCTAATCTTATAACAACCTTCCCTGGACTCCTAGAAGGCAAATGTCTTCTATATAGCCAGGTGTGGGAAGCATCACATTGCTTTATTTTCCTAAACCAAATTAAATTTCAGGTCACGCCCATACTCACACAGGAAATAAAATCAGCAGGTATTAGTTATCACTGGGAGGCAATCAAGAAAGTCCTCCCTGAGGTGGGTTGATGCTGCCCTGATAATTTGGAGAAGGACTCTAGTCTGCATTCTGTCATTGTCTCAACCTGTGATGTCCTCTGAAGACCAGCAACCCTCTCCCTTCATGGTAATTATGGACATAGGGAACTTTGACCATGATTCACTTGACTTTCTCCCTGACAAAATACAGGCAGGAGGAAGAGTTCTAACTCAGGCCTTTAGAAATAAGTTGCTGGCTACTCCTCTCTTGTTTAGGGAAAGGAAATGCATTATTATTCTTCCTTTTTTAATTCACAGTGGAGGGGGGAATACACATCTCTTTGGCTTTGATTTTCTCAATAACTTAGGCTGCTGCCTAAGGAGGAAATTTCTGTAAATTCTGCAATTTAAAAGTAGATTAGGTCTTCTTTAGATTGGATCCAAATAACAGATCAGGTCCTAGGTCAACCAGGCCAATCTAGAGAATATTTAAATCGCTGTATATGAACCCATCAAGAATCCTTGGCTGTCCGCTGCGCCCTTTTACTATAGAATTATTTTTGGAAATACTTCTAGCCTGGACCTGAGGCCCAGTATCTTGAGATTTTTGCCATGTATTAATCTTTTCAATGCTAATCTGTCATTTAATCCATTCTCTTCATGACTTTGAAATGATCTGTTTGGAATAAAAGAGAACTACATTTATTCTCCTCAAGCTTTCTCTTTTTTTTTTTTTTTAATTTATTCATTTATTTTAGAGAGCAGGAGAGAGCATGGGGGGAAAGGGCAGAAGGAGAAGGAGAGAGAAACTCAAGCAGACTCCCCGCTGAGCGCCAAACCCAACACGGGGCTCGAATCTCAAGACTGTGAGATCACAACCTGAGTCAAACCAAGATTTGGACACTTAACCAACTGCACCACCCAGGCGCCCCAATCCTCAAGCTTTCAGTTGAAGGGAGGGATGGGCAGGGGAAGGGAGGACAGTTAAATTCAGGTTCAATTAAAACTTGAAAGCAAATATGAGTCAGAACAAGTAATTACTCAAACAGATTTTCCTTCTTTCCACTACTGACAGACTGCCAAATAAATATGTATCTGAGTAAGTCTTCCTTTCCTGAAATTAAGTTACTACAGAGAAATAAATCCCATGGCAAAGAGTAAGGACATACATGGCAGTGTTCCATTTTTAGAAGATCTCAGCAATTGACTACAATCGAATATTTTGCTCAATGCCTGTTTCCTCCCAAATTTTGTGATATTTCTAACAAATAATCTGAAATTCTTGAGACCAAAAGGGAAGAAGGTATTTTTTCCAATAACTAAAAATGTATCCAGTATTACATTTAAACTAGTTTTAGTTATAAGATTAGTTGACTCTTGAAAGTCAACTTACTGTGTCTGCTTCAGAGATAAGTGTAGAAAGTTGGAATCCTGACAGTTCACATCTCATGAGGGAGAACAGTTAAGACTATAAAAACTCGACTCCGTACCTTGCCCTCTCAAGCGTGAGCTTGCATCCAGAATTCAAACTTTGAGAACGTTAAGTTGGATTTGCAGTGATAAAGTCTCTAACAAGGCTTTTAATATTTTCATGAGATTTTGCACTAATTTAATGCAAAACGGTTATAGATAAATAATTTTTACAGAGAAGTTTTCCAGAAATAAAGTTGTTTTTAAATGAGAATGATGTCATAATAAAGCCATATATCAAGAACAATTATTCAACATGTGGTCTGTGAAAATTAAACTCATTATAGATTTTATGTGATGAATCACCACAGTTAGAGTCACTGAACAGTGTCAACAGTGCAAATTTTGAATAGACTTTCCAGTTCATAGAAATTCTGGCACCTTTTATACATAAGACATTTCAGATTTTTCCATGTCCCACATGTTTTGCTTTGTTTTGTTTTGTTTTGCCTGGATTCAGCTCAGAGCTTGTCCAGAACTCTCTTAGGGAGAATAGCTTCCCTCCACCATCCCAGGTTGCTGTTCCTTCTGTTTTTTTCTTTGTCCATCTGACATCATTTGCTTTCTACCTTCCATGTATTCTTCCTATCTTACCGGTTTAAGAGTGATGGTATGGTTTCATGACCAAAACAAACAAACAAATGAAACAAAACAAAAAAAAACAAATAAAACTTGCCTGTCATTTCAGTGGGAGCTTGACAGGGAAGTGAGGTCTTCTTGAGCATTTTCAGAGCGCTTTATCACCTACTTAAAACAAAATTCACTTTCTCAGCCTAGTATTCATACCCTAGAAGCTCTCTCCAAACTTACTATGCCAATCCCAAGTCATTGTTCCATAAAACTGCTGGTATGAGTTCAGTTGTGTCTCCCCAAAAGATATGTCAAAGTCCTAACCTACCTCAGAATGTGACCTTATTTGGAAATACAGTTTTTGTAGAGGCAATCAACTTAAAATGAAGTCATTATGATGGGTCCTAATCCAATATGACTGCTGTCCTTATAAAAGGGTGAACTTTAGACACAGAGACAGACATGAACAGAAGGAAGATGACATGAAGACACAGGGAGAACACTACATAAAGATGGAAGATTGGAGTAACGCATCTACAAGCAAAAGAATGCTAAGGATTGCTGGCAAACCACCAGAAGCTAGGAAGAGGCAAGGAAGGGTTCCCCTTGAGGTTTCGGAGACAGTATGGCCCTTCCAACAACAACAATTTCAGATATCTAGCTTCCAAAACTGTGAGATAATAAATTTCTCTGGTTTTAAGCCACTAGTTTTTAGTACTTTGTTATGACAGCCGTAGGAAACTACTATAACTGTCAAGCAAATTTCAAGCTTCTCTTAAAATTATTTCTTTTGCTTCTATTTCTTTCTTCTTCTTTAAAAAACTACATCCTTTTATAGAAGCCCAACCATATCTTAATTCATCTGTTGCCACTGTCCCTTGAAAAAACAATCATTCTCTGGAAGTCGAACTCCTATACCATTTCCTGTGTTCTTAGTACTGACAATTCATTACATCCTGTGGGTTTTCAACTTGGATGTATATGTTCTTTTCCTTATACTAGAGTCTGAACAGTGACTATGCCTTATATTTTGGTATTTCTTAGGTTAGCAATGATTTATGTAAAAGTACTCAATGAATATTTTTAGTGACATGATGTTGTCTCCCAATTATACACTTAAATAATTCAGTGAAATATGGCAAACACAAATGACTATATCATTCAAAGAATTATTTCAATGTACTTTAATTACATAAATAATACACCCAGTGGTGTATTATTTTTCTTCCAGTCATTTTTATATGTTTGTGTAGTTAAAAAAGCAAACGTAGACTCATACTATATATATTCAGTTTTATATTCCACTTTACTTAATATTCATTTAATACACAATCATAAAACATTTTTCCTCCATTTTTATATGCATATGTGCTGTTTAAAAAATAAACTTAGAATCATAATGTGCACTCACTTTTTAAATTCAACTTCATTTATTTAATATTGTACTCTGAGCAATTTCCATAAATTTAAAAATTCTTTAAAAGCATTACTTTTATTGGCTATTGTGGTGGTTAATTTTATGTGTCAGCGTGACCAGGCTAAGGGATGCCCAGATAGCTGGTAAGATATTATTTCTGGGTATGTCTGTGAGAGTGTTTCTGGAAGATATTAACATTTGATTCAGTAGACTGAGTAAAGAAGATCAGCCCTCACCATGTGGGTGGGCATAATCCAATCCCTTGAGGGGTCTGAATAGAACAAAAAGGCTCCAGAAAGGCTAATTCTCTCTTCTTAAGCTGGGAATCCATCTTCTTCTGGGTATCAGATATCAGAGCTCTTGGTCTTGGGCCTTCAGACTCTGGGACTCATACCAGGGGCTCCTGGTTGTCAGGCCTTTGGTTTCATACTGAATTATATCACCAGCTTTCTCAGTTCTCCAGCTTGCAGATGGCAGATCATGGGACTTCTCCAGCCCAAAACTGCATAAGCCAATTCCTTTAATGAATTCACATATTAATTTAGTCATAATTCATAATGAATTTGTTATATTCATATATGTATATGAATTTATTATATAAATATATATATTTAGAGAGAGAAAAAGAGCATCAGGTATGAAGATATATGTGTATATATGGTATTAGAGAATATATAATTTTCTCTGTTTCTCTGGAGAACCCTAATATAGCTATATAATATTATAATCATATAGTTACATCATATTTTAACAATCCTCTTTATGGCTAATTAAACAGTTGTAATTTTACTCTTATAATTTCATGGAGATTATTTTTGCTCATATATCTTTGGTAGCATCTAAGATCATTTTCTTGAGTAGATTACTGGAAAAAGAATTTGTAAATCAGTGGGTATGAATATATCTGTGATTCTCAACACAGGTCATCAAATTGTTCTTCAGACCTGCTATTCTGGTTTAAAGTCCCATCAGCAGTATATGAAAAACACTATCACATCACAACCTTGAAACATTTTGGTATTATAATTTTAATGGTACTATAATATGTAAAATTGTTACTAGACAAAAATTGTTATTAGTCATTTATATTCCTATAAATTTTCTGTTTAAGCTTCTTGGTCATGTTCCTATTGTGGTGTTAGTATTTTTCTTTCTTCTTTCTTTTTTCTTTTTAGAGAGAAAGAAAGAGAGTGAGTACAAGCGGTGGTGGGAGACAGGGGCAGAGGGAGAGGGAGAGAGAGAACCTCAAGCAGACTCCACGCTCAGCACAGAGCCCAATGTGGGGCTCAATCTCACAACCCTGAGATTCTGACCTGAGCTGAAATTAAGAGTCGGACACTTAACCAACTGAGCCACCCAGGCACCCCAGTATTTTTCTTACAGAATAGGATGCCTACTATCCAGAATCTAGGCTCGGGTTTATAGCTGAGGTTCAGAAGTGCAAAGGATCTTACATGTTAAAGAGCAATATAAAAATGCCACCAAAAATTATGACAAGACAGTTCCCATATCCCCAAGGTTTACAAAGAGGCAGCAAAAACAACCCTATTTCTCCCAGCCTCCTCACACCCACTATCTGCCACCCCAGATAAAACATGAGACTGGAGGGATGCCTGGGTGGCTCAGTGGGTTAAGCATCTGCCTTTGGCTTGGGTCATGATCCCAGGGTTCTGGGATCAAGTCCCTCATTGGGATCCTTGCTCAGCGGGGAGCCTGCTTCTCCCTCTGCCTGCCACTCCCCCTGCTTGCTCTCTCTCTCTCTCTGACAAATGAATAAATAAAATCTTTAAAAAACAAAAAAACACAGGACCAGAGAGCACAAAATAGGATTCAGAATAATTGTTTTTGATTATTTGGACACTGTACAGTTTTTGTAGTATTTCCTCAACCCCCTACACCCATTCCCTAAAGTCATTTCCACTAGCCAGAGAAACAGCTTCAGGTGGTACTAAAGATGGGCATATGAGGTTGTGGTTTTAAACTGTTCAGGACCTGTTTAATAACAAAGTGACTAGAAGGTTTTGGAATCTGTTCAAGAAAGTGTTAAGGGATGAAAAAGAAAATTCCACACAGCACACTTTCAAGTAATGATTTTTAAAAAGTCTTCATTTTTATACCTGAACAAGTAGAAACAGCTCAATGATCTGTTAAACTCATTAACGTAATGTACTTTTTACTTCTGAGTGTTAATATGTATTGAAAATAGTTTTCTCAATTTTTCTTTTGCTTTTATTTAAATTTGTTATTTAATGTACTGTGTTACATTAAAACTATTGGTCTTACCTTGCACTTTAAATGAATTTTTTATCATGCATGATTTTGTAACTTCACGCTTTGATCATTTGAAAACTGTTGGTTCACCGAGTTACTCAGACCTTCCAAATGGTGACACATTTCATTTTACAATATCAAAAAAAAAAATCACATTCATTAATATCACCATCGATAGCATTTTTTAAATCTTCATTGCAAAGCTTTTAAGCTCACAGGGGTGGATGTTTTCCAAAATTCTAACTTAGTTGAAAGCTTCAATTTCTTCATAGGAAACAAAATATTGTTAATTATTTTCCTTGAAGTGACAAACTCACTTCATTCATTTTGAGAAAATATCTGCCCAATATGCAAGCCTGAATAATCCTAATTTGTCTGTCAGTAGCTCTTTAGTAAAAATGGTGCCCCATCAGAAAAAGCAACTAGTTCAGCTTGCAATTTATACAATCACGCAAGACAAACATTGTATTTTGATATGTAGCAAAAGTGCTATATGCATGACTCTTGTTTGGCACACAGAATATTAAGAAGACATAACCTAAAGGGTCAAGTTTTAATATATTTAATCATTTTTACTACCTCATCAGTACATTCTGTGAAAATTTTTTTCTGTGAGCGCCTAGTAGTGAATTATCATTTGAATCTTAGTCCTATTTGATGCCCCTTTCTTGATGTATGCTAAGGGGCCAAAGGTTTTACCCACTATTGCTTTTGCACTATCAGTATAAATGAACATGAAGAAAATGGAAAATTATGTCTTTGTTCTATTAAAATACAGTTTTTATCTCACAGCCTTCCTGAAGGAGTCTTGGAGATACCTAAATTTCCATGGACCACACTTACAGAAATCCTCTTGTATTGCGGAATACCCCAATAGTGAATATATTACTAGATGGACTGATTGTGGTGCTGATAGAGGTATTTCAGGCAGGGAAGGTAAATTTTGAAAATTTAACCAAATTTATCCCAAATAAGAATATATTTAAGGTAATCCACCTGCTACGAAATTTCTAGCTGCTCTTCCCAGGGAATGATGCCATTTCAGAGGTCTGGTGATGATCTATGCTATTGGCCAGTCAAGCACTCAGCAATCATGGTAGCCAGATGAGCTTTGATGAGAGTAAGATTATAGTGTTAAGCCCATGTATAATCCCCATTCCTGTTATCAGGCCATTTCGTTTGTAAGTTCTTAAGTAAGCACTGGGGTGGCTAAAGATAGCAGCTAAGTGTTATCCACATCATCAGTCATTGCGTCTAGCTGGCAATTGCCAGACTCCACTTTGTGACTTTTGGTAGGAATTCACATGAGACAAATCATATTCTGTCCTCATTCTAAAGGATATATCTACATTCTTCTTGCCCAGATCTCCTTGTCTCCAATCTTCCGATCTTATATTTTACAGGTCTCTGAATATCCACCACCAAGCACGAGGCACTACTCACGTGACCCACACCTCTGGTCATCTCTCCTTTCAGGCACAGTAGGTAAAGCAGATATACTGCTTGAAGTTCTGCTCAGTGAAAGTAGTTCATTTCCTTACTATCTGTTCAGACCACCCCTGAATTAGGCCATAATTATGCTACAACTCATTTCCATCTGTGGTAGTATATCATGAAGAATCATCTATAAACTGGGCCTGAATTTCTTCTTTCTCAGTCATCTGGTCTGAGGAAACTTCCCATGAGGTCTCAGATGTGAGTTGAAGGAACAGTAGGAGAAGGTGTCATAAAAGTCTGAACCTCAACTGATGCAAATTATATATTTAATATCTCTTTGAGTTTGGTCTCACACCACTATTTATGATGGAGTGCTGCTATTCATGTTCAACTTTAGAGCTTTGTGGATCAAATAATACCCAACTCATGACAGTCATCTTTGATTGCCTGGTCACTTGGTGTCCCATGCATGATTAGGTATTTAATCCCAACTAGCACTAAGTGGTACTAGTAGCAAGAAAGGTACCACTTCTCAAAGGGAAAATGGATATCTGCATGGTTTTTCTTTAAATTCTAGGTGCATGCATTGTCATTCTCTTATGAGGTTTTGCCAGAAGCTTCATTGAACAGGCCTCAAAGCCACAGACCTGCTGATTCCTAGCTGAGCTTGTGCTGTGTCCTGGACAAGCTTCAGGGCCTTCTTTTTCTCTGAGCCCCATTTGAAACTCACTCAAAAGTAAAGTAAATCACTCAGATGAGGCACATACTGGTTCCAGAATCCAAGGAGGCCCACAAAGCATTAGATCTCTTTCTCAATGTTAGTAAGTAGAAGATACATCAACTTAACTTTTACTTTGAAGGAGAGATCTCAATATATTCCGAAACACTAGAGCCCTAGAACCACCACCCCCAAGTTTCCATGGGGTTTATCTCCGACCTTCTGGCACAAGTATTTGCTACTTCCTGCCCAATAGATCTCTTAGCAAGATTTCATAGATTTTGTAGTCTGGATTATGACAGAGAGCTCTAGAGCTAAAAGGAAAAGTGATTATGTTTTGTTGATCTGACCATGTGAAAGCAAATTGCTTCCTGATGGATATAGAGAGGAACCAGTGCACTAGCTGCATACCACTTGTCAGAGATTGTGTTGTTTTGCTTCAGTAAGGAGACTACATTGATAAAAGTAGCAGCATTTAGGATCACCACCTGATTAAGTTTATGCAAATCCTCTACCACTCAGGCCAATTTCTATTTCTACACCAGTACCAAACTGTTTCTATCAATACTGCTTTATAATGTGTCTTGAAAACTAATGAGGCAATTCCCAATTTCTTCAGAGATTATTTTGGCAGTCTTACACATTTGCTTTTCCTAATGAATTTTGGAATCCATTTGGCAAAGCCCACATACAAAAAATCTACTAGCATTATTACTGAGATTGTTTGGATTTATAAATTAATTCAGGGAACATTGAAACTTTTTTATAACATTAAGTTATCTCATCAGTGAACACGATATAGCTATTTATTTGGATATTTCATATCTTTTATTAAATTCTATAATTTTTCAGTAGAAGTCTTACACATTTTTATTAGTTTTATTTCTAATTGGTCTCACATAATAAATTTAAAACTTTTATGGACTCATATTCTCATCCAGCTACCTGCCTTTTCCCCTTTATAGCCAAACTTCTTATGTTACCCACACTACATTTTATATTTACTCACCTCATTTCCTCTTAAACATAACATAATTTGGATTCAATGAGCCCAACTTGAGCAAAACTTCTCAGTCACCAATGACATATATAAGCTAAAAAATCCAAAAGCTTTGTGTTTATCCTTATCTTTCTTGTTTTTTTAAAAATTTACTTGTTTTCACTTCCGATTTCCAGTTCTACATGTAAGGAGCTTGGAAGTTGCCACTCCATCTTAATGACAAATAAAAAGTTGAACAAACTGAAAAAATGACAACTCTTTTTGGATCCATAGAGAAGAGAGGACACGGCAAATTGCTGCCCTCAAGATGAGAGAGACAGATAGGTGAATATAGGGATCAGCAGCTTAGTAGGCCAGAGACTCAAGAGAAGAAACTGCCTGGGAACCACTGCGAGAATAGTAAAGCCTGAACTGTAATTGACAAATTGCTGGAGGCCCAAAATGGACGACTCTGAGAGTTAAAAACTCCAAGGTGACCCAGTGATAGAAGGGTCCCCCAAATATTGTGAGATTTATCTCCAATAGCTGGACCAGTTTCCCACACTAAATATCTGACACAAATCCCCTCGTACTTCTGGCAGGGAGAGGGGGTAAAATAACCATTTTTAAATACTCCAGAGCATTCTGTTCTTCTAAACAAAGCTTGTCCTCAGGGGAAACTAGATGACCAGAGCTTAATCTGTTGGAGTATTAGCAGAACCTAACCGACCTAGGGGAAGAGAAATAACCAACTCTAGCCCACTCTAGCAGTCTTGACTCACCTAAGGGGGCTGATAAAAACTGAGAAAATCTTGAGAAGTTCAGAGGCCAGAAACATAGGCTCACTAAAAGACTGAGACTCAATCACAGGACTATAGAATGCTTCCCCTCTGCCCACACCTCAACACCACATCACTAAAGGCCTATTTACAGAAGTTGCTTTTATCCAGTACATTAAGTCCAAATATCAAGAAAAATTACCAGGCATACCAAAAGGCAAAAAACGTGATTTGAAGAGACAGAGCAAATATCAAAACCAGACACAGTGGAATATTAGAATTATCAGACTGAGGGTTTAAAACAAGTATGATTAATAGGCTAAGGGATCGATTGGGTAAAGTAGATAAAATGCAAGAAGAACAGACGGGCAATATAAGCACATAGATGGAAATCATAAGAAAGAATCAAAAAGAAATGCTAGAGATAAAAATCACTGTAACAGAAATGAAGAATGTCTTTGATGGGCTTATTAGTACCCTGGACACGGCTGAGGAAAAGAATCTCTGAGCCAGAGGATGTATAAGTAGAATCCTTGAACACTGAATTGCAAAAAGAACAAAGACTTGGGGGGGGGGGCTTAAGGAACAGAATATCCAAGGACTATGAGATAACTATAAAAGGTGTAACATACACATAATAAGAATACCAGAAAGAGAAGAA
The DNA here is from genome assembly GCF_964656455.1 of Halichoerus grypus. Lineage (NCBI taxonomy): Eukaryota > Metazoa > Chordata > Mammalia > Carnivora > Phocidae > Halichoerus > Halichoerus grypus. The sequence goes on from NC_135713.1 coordinate 76,644,896, forward strand.
AGAGAAAGGAACAGAAGAAATATTTGAAACAATAATGACTGAGAATTTCCCCAAATTAATGTCAGACCCCAAACCACAGATCTAGGGAGCTCAGAGAATACCAAGCAGGATTAAAAAAAAAAAAGTCACTACACCTAGATCTATCATAGTCAAATTATAGAAAATCAGAGATAGAGGAAAAAATCCTGAAAAAAAACAGAGCATAAAAACACCTTACTTATAGAGGAGCAAAGATAAGAATTGCATCCAAATGACTTGTCTTCCATCTCAATAATTCTGTCTTTTCCAGAATCCATGTAAGTGGAATCATACAATATGATGTCTTTTGGTTCTAGCTTCTTTCGCTTAACCAAAATACATTTGAGATTCATTCATGTTGCATGAATCCACCATGGTTTCTTTCTCCTTTTGTATTGTTAAGTAGCCTTAAAATGTATAGATATGCCACAGATTGTTCATTCATTCGTTCATTCACATTTGAGTTGTTTCCAAGTTTTGACAACTACAAATAAAGCTGAAAGAAATATTCATGCACAGATTTTTGTGGGCCCTAAAGCTAAACACTAAGTTTGGGTAAACTTGGGTAAACATATAAGTATATATTTAAATTTGTTTAAGTTAACAAAAGTATCAAACTGTTTTTCAAAGTGCCCATACCATGTTAGATTCTTACCAGCAAAGTATGAGGATTCTAGTTGTTCCACATCTTTATCAACACTTGGTAGTGTAGGGATTTTTTTTCTATTCTAATAGATGTATAGTGGTATTTCATTGTGATTTTAATTGAATTTCCATTGTGAGTACTGGTGTCTTTTCATATGCTTATTTACCATCAATATGCCTTTTTGAGTAATGTAAATTAAATGTAAAATAAGTTTTGAACAAACTTATTTTCATTTACATATACATTTACAAACTGATTTTACATTTACATATACATTTACAATCTTGTTTTACATTTACATATACATTTACAAAACTTATGTTTTTTGAGGTTTTTTTTGTTTTTTTTAAGATTTTATTTATTTGACAGAGAGAGAACAAACAGAGGGAGACAGAGGGAGAAGCAGGCTCCCTGCTGAGCAAGGAGCCCGATGTGGGACTCGATCCCAGGACCCTGGGATCATGACCCGGGCTGAAGGCAGCCGCTTAACCGACTGAGCCACCCAGGCGTCCCTGAGTTGTTTTTTGTTGTTGAATTTTGTGAATTCTTTATATTCTGAATACAAGTCTTTTTTATTGAGGTATAATTGACATAACATTATATTAACTTCAGGTGTACAATATAATGATTCAAAAACTTGTATATGTAGGAAATGATTACCTAAGTCTAGTTAATAGCCATTATCATACAGTTAAAAATTTTTTTTCTTATGATGAGAACATCTTAGCAACTTTTAAATATGCAATATAGTATTATTAACTATAGTCACAATGTTGTACATTACATCCTCATGACTTATTTATTTTATTACTGGAAATTTGTACCTTTTGATACCCTTTAAACACTCTCACCCCCCATTTCTGGCAACCATCAATCTTTTCACTGTTATCTATGAGCTTTTTTTGTTGTTGTTGTTAAGATTCCACATATAAATAAGATCATGTGGTATTTGTCTTTTCTGTCTGACTTATTTTTCTTAGTATAATGCCCTCAAGGTCTATCCATGTTGTCACAAATAGCAAGATTTCATTAATTTTTATAGCTGAATAATATGATATATATTCCATATACTAAAATGTGTGTGTGTGTGTATATATATACACACATTTTCTTTTTTTTTTAAAGATTTTATTTATTTGACAGAGAGAGAGAGAGAGACAGCAAGAGAGGGAACACAGCAGGGGGAGTGGGAGAGGGAGAAGCAGGCTTCCCGCTGAGCTGGGAGCCCGATGTGGGGCTCGATCCCAGGACCCTGGGATCATGACCTGAGCCGAAGGCAGACACTTAACGACTGAGCCACCCAGGCACCCCACACACATTTTCTTTATCCATTCATCCATCAGTGGACACTTAGGTTGTTTCCATGTCTTGGCTATTGTAAATAATGCTGCAGTGAACATGCAATGAATACAAGTCTTTTATTAGAAATGAGACTTGCAAATCTTTTCTCCCAGTCTGTGGGCTTGCCTTTCCATCTCCTAAAAATGCCTGCTCCAGAACAGAACATTTTAATGTTCATAAATGCTCACCTTTTAGCAGAATTTGACATTGACTTTCTCATTCTTTGGGTCTCAGTTTCAGGAGGCCTAGCTGAATTTGGCACCCTAAACCCCTCTATCTCAGTAAATTTCTATTACATTACCTGGTAATTATTTTATTCACTAATTATGTTTATTATATGTATCCCCCACTATATTATAAGCTCCATGAGAAATGGGAGCTGTGCCAGCTTTCTCACTAGTACTGTCAATGACTAATTCAACACCTGGCAATAATTATGGGAAAGTAGGAAGGATGAAAGAAAAGAAGGAAGGAAGGGAAAATCTTGAAGAATAGCTCAAAGATTATTCTGAGAATTCAAGTTCAAGAAACTGGCTAATTGTTATCATTTAAATGGAAATAGAAAATACAGGACTGAAAAGCAACTCCCACTTCTCCCTTTCTCTCTCCGCTGGCAAACACCATTCTACTTTCTGTTTCTTTGAGTTTGATTACTTTAGATACCATATATGAGTGGAATCGTGCAGTTATTTGTCCTTCTGTGCCTGGGTTATTTCAGTTAACATAATTTCTTCAAGGTTCACCCATATTGTAGCATATCATACTATTTTCTTCTCTTCTAAAGCTGAAAAATAATCCTCTGTGTGTGTGTGTGTGTGTGTGTGTGTGTGTGTTACATTCTCTTTATCCAGTCATTCATCAGTGGACATTTAGGTTGTTTTCACCTCTTGGCTATTGTGAATAACTGCAATGAACATAGGAATGAAAATATCTCTTTGAGATCCTGTTTTCAATTCTTTTGGATAAATAACCAAAAGTGCATTTGCTGGGTTCATAATAGATCATATTTTTAATTTTTTGAGGAACTCCATACTGTGTTCCATAGTGGCTGCACCATTTTACACTCCCATCAATAGTGCACAAATGTTCCAATTTTTCCACATCCTCATCAACACTTGTTATATATATATATATATATACATAAAATGGCCATCCTAATACAGGTGAGGTAATACATCAATTTGATGTCATCTCCCTGATGATTAGTGATGTTCAACATTTTTTCATGTAACTATTGGCCATTTGTATACCTTCTGTGAAGAAATGTCTATTCATGTTCTTAGCCCATTAAAATGTTTTTATTTTGCTATTGAGTTTTATGAGTTTCTTATATATTTTAGTTATTAACCCCTTATCAGATAAATGGTTTGCAAATATCTTTTCCCATTCTGTGGGTTGCCTTTTCATTCTGTTGATGGTTGTCTTTGCTACACAGAAACTTTAATTCGATGCAGTCCCACTCATCTTTTTTTTGCTTTTGTTGCTTGTGGTTTTGTGTCATATAAGAGCAATTGTTTTAGCAAGGTATTTCAGCCTTTCAAAATCTGAGGCCAATCTGCCTCTCTTCTTTCATCTTTCACCACTGCCCAGCTGCAAACCACAGTCCAGGCCCTGGACCACTCCTAATCTCTGAAAATTCCATGCACATCATTGTGTGTTTGCATATTGTTCTTTCCTTTTGGAGTATCTGTCCTCTGCTTTCTATCTACAAGGTGAAATATTACAAAAGCCTCTAGAGGTTTTCCTGATCTTATTCCTCCCAAAGGAGAATTCATTGCATTCAGCTTTGTTTAGTCCCCTAGTAAAGTATATACTACAGTTGTTGATATAATTGTTTCCTATTCTAGACTATATCCCCCAAATTAATATTCACCAAGGATAGGGTATACAATTTTTTAAGTAAATTTGGTCATTTTCTCTCAATTTATCTATAAAGTAAGAGTGCTTCTAAATTTGTCTGCCAATAATAACCAGGTGAAATGCATATTTAAAATATAGATTCTAGGGATGCCTGGGTGGCTCAGTCAGTTAAGTGTCTGCCTTTAGCTCAGGTCATGATCCCAGGGTCCTGGGATCTAGTCCCGCATCGGTCTCCTTGCTCAGTGAGGAGCCTGCTTCTCCCTCTGCCTGCTGCTTCCCCTGCTTGTGTGCTCTCAATCTCTCTCTCTCTGGCAAATAAATAAAATCTTTAAAAATAAATAAATATAAATAAATAAAATATCAATCCTAGAGTCCCCATCATAGGTTATGAGTTCAGAGGTCCAGGAAGTCATATTTGAAATTACTTCACTAGGGGATTCTTATAATTGGGCATGCTTAAGACACTAAGTTAGACTACTTCTGGGGCTCTATTCTGCTCTAAAATTTCCTCTTTTTTGGTCTATAATTTCATATGTCATAGAAGAGAATAAAAGTGTGGGACAGGGGCACCTGGGTGGCTCAGTCAGTCAAGCAGCTGGCTCTAGATTTTGGCTCAGGTTATGATCTCAGGGTCCTGGGATCAAGCCCCATGTCAGGCTCTGTGCTCAGTAGGGAGTTGGCTTGAGGATTCTCATTCTCCCTCTCCCTCTGCCCCTCCCCCAACTCACACACACACACACACACACACTCTCTCTAAAATAAATAAATAAATCTAAAAAAAATAAAAAATAAAAGCTTGGGACAAAGGTGAAGAACATGTTTTAAGATGAGTAGCTGGACTTTTGGTAACTGATACCCATCCCTTCTCCTTTAGTTCTCATTTTCAAGGGCAATTTTGAATTTATAAGCCTGGTAAACAAGTAGGAATATCATTAGAGTACAGGGAAAGTAAGAGGAGAAACTGACTCAATGTATATATAAGTCATAAAAATACCTTAGACATTTTCCATCAATAATCAAAATAACACCTTACACCTATACAGTGTTTACAACTTGCAAAATACTTTCCACTTCCTTTATCTGTTTTTATACTTTATGACAACCCTATAAGTTCAGCAGGGAAAAGCAGGGTAGACAGGACAACAATCATTATTCCCATTTTATACAACTATTTTTTGAGTGCTATTTGAGGAAAAAATTGAGTAATTCATATAGAAAAAAGCTATAATCTTCAATGCATTTGAAAGAAGTAAAGCTATCAAACTGTATATGCACAGGCAAGGAGTTATTGCCTATCTAACACAGGACTAAGTTGGAAAGACATCCAGATATTTCAAGGCCATCACAATCTTCTTTTTTCCCCATCACCAATGGAGAGTTATTTAGAAAATTGCCACAAAAGACTTGTTGCTTTTTAAAATTTTAATTTAAAATAATTTCAGAATGACAGAAAAATGACCAAAGTAGTAGAGTTGCTACATATCCTTCATCCAGCTTCCCCAATATTAACATTTTCCTTACCATAGTACAGTCATCAAAACCAGGTAGTTAATACTGGTACACTACCGGGACTGAACTACAGATTTTAAACTGGTGACCATTTTTCTACTATGGTCAATTTTCTGCTCCATATCTAATCCAGCATCCCACAGTGCATTTAGTTGTCGTGTCTACTTAGTGTTCAATCTGTTACAGTTCCTTGGTCTTTCCTTGACTTTCATGACTTTGACACTCTGGAAGAGTCCTGGTGAACCTATTTTGTCATATATCCCTCACTTTGGGTTTGTCTGATGCTTTGGATCAAGGTTTTGCATTTTGGGCAGGAACAGGACAGAAACAGCATTGTACCCTTCTTAGTGCATACCAGGAGATGTGGTAGTTGGTATCTGCCAAGTTTCTCTATGTAATCATACCCTTTCCCTTGTCATTAATAAATGTCTTAGGGGAGATAATTTGAGACCATGCAAATATCCTGTTTCTCAAACTTTTGTCCACTAATTTTAGCATCCTTCAATGTTTTTTGCCCATGATAATTAGCACTATGGTGTTTGTTTAATAAAGATTTTAGATTTACCTCATTCCCTCTATATATAGTAATAGGAATTTTTCTATAAGGAGAAACTATCCCTTCTCTCTCAGTTATTTATTTATTGACTGGGTCCTTCATTTTCGCTTGTATGTCCTTCTGTTTCCCTTCCTTGCCAGGCCAGTAGGAATTTAGGAAAGCAAAAGATAAAAGTAAATATCACTTAAAAAGATGATTCATAAAGAATTTTCAAACTTTTTACAGTATACTGTCAAACCAGAAGGACTAGTCAAACAACAAAAAAGTTAGATTAAGATCAGACACCACAAACACCATTGATCAAAGCAACAAATCCATAAGAAATGAATTGAACACGAAAAGACAAAAAAATGTCCTTACTCACTGATTGTGTGTGGTGTCTTAAGAGCAAAAGTTAAGTCAATGCATTTTTTAAATATTTATTTATTTATTTACCAGGATATCTATTATTTTTCAGAGAACAACCCAACAAATAAATTATTGGTATTGGAGTAGTATGACGATTGATACCACCAAATGTCTCTACCTTAAGATTATTTCCATACCTATATCAATGAAATATTTTGCAAAATACGTTGTTTGTTTCTGCAACAGATTGGTATGTGATGAATAAAAAAACTGTTTGCATGTGAGAAGAATAATCAATGATTCTGGAAATTAGCAGCAATTCCTTGGATGGCTTAAGAACAAGTCACCAAACTTGCTTAGACCCGATTTTCCCATCTATGAAATGATTGTAGTTTTTACCTACCTAATTAAGAGATGTCAGGCATTAATTAATGTTTATAATGGGCTTGAGATCTGTGATTAAAATCTGTTATCCTTGATGGAAAATAGAGCCATTCAATCATTAAGGAGTAGTAAACAAATCAGAGGAGATATGTAGACAACGAGAAGGAATACTAAAGTGAAAACATACTCAGGAATGAGGAGTGGGTGCTGGGACAAGAATCTCTTTTGATGAGTAAGTACTTATGCACTTTTTTTCTTCACAGAATTGAGCAATACACCTCTACAATGTCTCAATAAGGAGACTTCCCTACACTAAGGTCCTTAACTTTTTTGTGTCACGGACTTTTTCACATTTTAGTATAATCATAAGATTCTTCTCATAATAATTTTTAAATGCATTAAAAATATGTAAAGTTATGAAAGAACCCAATTTTATTGAGGCATAGTTATCAAAATGTTTTTTTAAATTTAACTTTAGAGTAATATGTATTCTTCTTCATCAAATGAGATCTAATGGCAATCTAATAACTACTATAATTTCAGAGTAGTGATGGCTGTAAACAATATTTCAAGAAATTTTCAACAATTCTAATGTGATATGAAAATATATGTTTTCTATTGATGATAAGGTTAAGGAACTGCTCTTATTTCTGTGGCTCCTGGCTTACATTTACAATTTTTTTAATGCTAAGCTTTAGTTGGAAATAAATGAAAATAAAAATGTATTTTTTTCCCACCCAAATTTATGGACATTCTAAATTTTAACTATTTGAATTTCAGGTTAAGAAATTCTGTCTAGGGGGCTCCTGGGTGGCTCAATCAGTTAAGGGTCTGCCTTTGAATCAGGTCATGATTTCAGGGTCCTGGGATCGAACCCCACATTGGGCTTCCTGCTCAGTGGGGAGCCTGCTTCTCCCTCTGCCTGCCCCTCCTCCTGCTTGTGCTCTCTCTCTCTCTGTCAAATAAATAAATAAAATCTTAAAAAAAAAAGAGAGAGAAACTCTGTCCTATGGCCAATATCAAAAAGACAAGAAATAACAAATGTTGGTAAGGATGTGGAGAAAAGGAAAGCCTTGTGCACTGTTGGTGGGAATGCAAACTGGTGCAGCCACTGTGGAAAACAGTATGGAGTTTCCTCAAAAAAATTAAAAATAGAAATACCATATGACCCAGTAATTCCACTACTGGATATTTAGCCAAAGAAAACAAAAATACTAATTCAAAAAGATATGGGCACCCCTATGTTTATTGCAGCATTATTTACAATAGCCAATATATGGAAGCAACCTAACTGTCCAACAATAGTTGAATGAATAAAGAAGATATGATGTATATATATACAATGAAATATTATGTAGCCATAAAAAAGGATGATGTCTTGTTATTTGTGCCAACATGGATACATTAAGAGGGTATTATATGAAGTGAATAAGTCAAGCAAAGACAAATGCCATATGACTTCACTTACATGTGTAATATAAAAAAACAAAACAAATGAACAATAATCAAACAAAAACCGACTCTTCAATATAGAGAACAAACCAGTGGTTGCCAGAGAGGAGGTGGGTAGGGGGATGGGCAAAATAGATAAAGAGGATTAAGAGGTACAAATGTCCAGTTATAAAATAAATAAGTCACAGAGAAAAAAGTACAGCGTAAGGAATGTAGTCAATAATATTGTAAAAATAATGTAATATTGGTGATAGATGGTGACTACACTTAACCACGGTAAAACACTGAGTAACGTATGGAACTGTCAAATCACTATGTTGTACACCAGAAAATAATATAACATTGTATGTTAATTATACTAAAGAAACAAAAAAGAAAACAGAACAAAACAAAAAAGAAACCCTTTCTATATCTATCTTGGGATCACTCGGATAGCCAAACATTTAATATTATTTCTCAAAGTGAAATCAGGTGATCACAGTTATAGAGTGTTGATTAAAAATGCAAATCTCTTGGCCTTTTCCTAGACCAGCTGAATCTGTATTCTTAACAAGCATCCAGGCAACTGATACATACACTAAACTTTGAGAATTGCTTCAAAGGTGGTTACATCAATTGTTACCTTCAGTGGAACCAAAGCTATCAAGCCAGAGATTCTTTTTTTTTTTTTTAAGATTTTATTCATTTATTTGAGAGAGAGAGAGAGCATGAGCGAGAGAGAAAGAAAAAGAGCAGGAGCAAGAGAGAGAGAGAGAAAGAGAGAACAAAAGGGGGAGGTGGAGGAGCAGAGGAAGAGGGAGAAGCAGGCTCTCCACTGAGCAGGGAGCCGGACGTGGGGCTCTATCCCAGGGCCCTGGGATCATGACCTGAGCTGAAGGCAGACGCTTAACCCACTGAGCCACCCGGGCGTCCCCAAGCCAGAGATTCTTAAAAAATAGTTTGAGATATTATAATATGACAGGTCTGGAAGGGGCCTAGAAATTTTCATTTTTTAATAGGCATTTCGAATGTTGTGATGAATATGTTCTCGACTCCATTATGATAAATCTTCCTAAAGAAGACACTAAAAGTCAAGTAGGACATCTACCTGGGCACAAGAGGAGCTAATGAGGAGTTTTACGTCAGAATCATCATAGCAATACCCACTCCCCTTTCCTTTTCTGCACCAGGTAACGCCCTTCAACTTTCAACTACGACCCTTTTTCTTCTCCCTCACACATCTTTATCCCTACCCCAGAACCCTGTAATTTGAGCTTCAGACCAGTATATCCAACAGCCTGCTACCCATTTGTCCCTGGACATCACACATGACTCAAACACTGCAAGCCAAAACTGAGCTCATCACATGCTTCCACAGAATGGCTTTCTCTCTTATATTGTTTATCTTGGGTATTGGTACCCCCACCTAGAAAGATATTCAGAAACTATCTTGGATGTCTCCCTACTTTTCACTGAGTTCTTCTTTCTTAGGTGACATTTTGGAGTGATGACCGGTTTTAAAGCTCCAGCAGTGGCCTTTGAGTCGGCATATTTGGAATGCTAACCTTTAACATGGCCTTGTGATTGGAAGAGTCCTTCTCATACAGCTCTCACTCCCCGGACTAACTATAACATAACTGCAGCTCTAAGAAAGTTGAGGAGGTTAGGTTTATACCAACTCAAGTTTAGGCCTCTGAAGGAAATGCCCTTTGTTTCTATGATTCATTTTTATCTTGTATTCATTTTTCTTGCCCTTAGGTCCACTCAAGTAGTATAATTTGAGGGTTCAAGTTTAGGGTACAGGTCTTGGAGAATGGTCTCCCCATCTGCCTCTAACCTACACAAGAGAAATCTTTGGGGCTCACATGGTCCTGACTGGATCATGAGTAGACTACATAGGGGTAGGAGGCCAAAGCCCAACCTAATAACCTGTAATTCGGAGTTTAAAATTCTATCACCAACACTTGGTGGAGTTAAGCCGACCAAAGTGAGTACATAGCTAAAGTCTGGGAGGTCAGATCACTCAAGAACCTCAAACTTGAAGGGCTGTTGCATTGTTTATGGGTAAATCCCCACAAGAAGAACCTGCTTATTCCACCAGGACAGGGTCAAATAAGTGGACCACAGACTTGGTGAAGAAGACAAAGAGATTCAGTTCTAGAGTATCAGGATAGCCTCAAGGCAGAGCCTCAGGATGTAAATTTCTGCTGACCTGCTCTGTGTTCTCCACTCCAGGATCTGTTTTCCTCTTCATCCTATTCTTCAGCCAGGGCAGAAGGAGTAATACGTAACTCCAGAGAAAATAGAGCAACCCCTGATGGACCAGGAAAATAGGCAGAAAAGAATGATTACATCTCTTCAAGGAGAATAATCACAGACTGTGGGATTTCAATGCTGACAAAATAGATTTGGGAATGAGACATGGCAGAGGGGCTTCTTGATGAGCTCCCGTGCACACGGTGCTAGGAAGAACCTAAAACAGTGGTAAGAGCAAATGAAGCTGGTGTTCCGCTAGGATTAAAGCAGTTTACAAAGTGGGCTCTATGTTACTGAGCACAGGCCACCCTCAACTCAGGATTGTGGGCCAAAACAATAGGAACCTTAGGGGAAAACATAATGATTCAGAAAAAGAAAGAAGAGGAGGATCTCAGGAAAGCCTGTGTCATGGAGATGCAAACCTTGCAGTTACTGGATATGGACTCCTGAATAACTGACAGAAATTGATTGGTCGCTTGGTGAGTTTGGAACAAAAAAGCCTTTATATTTTATATTTTTTTTATTTTTATTTGATTTTATTTTATGTATTATTTTATTTATTTTTGAGTTTTATTTTATTATTTTATTTTTCTTCTGTCTCGTCCCTAACCCCAGAAAATACCAATGCTCTTTTGGCCTATGGTTGGTAACAGCAATGTGAATCGAGACCTGCTACCTCCAATCTAGTAGGCACTAACCACCTATGGCTATTGAGCACTTGAAATGTGGCTAGTCTAAGTTGAGAGTTTCCTTAGATATAAAATATCTACTGAATTTCAAAACTTAATACAAAAAAAGAATTTAGCATATCTCATTAATTTTTATATTAGTCACATGTTGATAGTATTTTGATAAAGTGGTTTAAATAAATACTAAAATTAGTTTCATCTGTTTCTTTATACCTTTTTAATGTAACTACTAGCAATTCAAAATTACATATGCAGCTTGCATCACTTTTTTACTAGACAGTGCTCATCTGGACAGTGACATATATTAGTTCTGGGGATATTGCTCTTCTGGTGTGTATGTACTAAATAGAAGGAATTTAGCACTTAACCAAGGGTTCTAAATTTAGTTTGTTTAAAAACCAACTGGGAAACATAAGAAAAGGCCACTCTTGCCCCAACTCTCCCAGGAAGATTTCAACTATTATAATAGGGATGCAAACAATGAATTTGTATTTTCAACCAGTTCCCTAGAAGATTCTGATACAGGAGGTCCTCTGACCATACTTTTGAGAAATACTAGCTTAAGGTGTACCTGCTGCACTGATCATGTTTAATTCCAGAATGGTTTCTGTTTTTCTAAATTTTGTGGGTGGAAGCAAATGCTGTAATAATCTCATGTTCCTGTTGACCCTCTGGAACTTGGGCTAAGTATGTCCCAAGTATGTCCTAAGTATGAATATACTTTAAAATAAGGAAAGGAATAGAAGGAGACTGCTTTGCCTACTGCAGACAGCAATAGGAAGCAGCAAGCCCAAATGCTTGTAGAGGACAGGGAAGTTGCACAGATACATGTATAAGGTATACTGGGAGATGAGGTGAGAGGGAAATAGGGAATAATAGAATCTGGAAGAAGGAGTTGCCTTTTGCAAATTATAGTAAGCAAGTCTAGCCAAAAAAAAAAAATCAAATTCAGTATTTATCAAAATTGCTAGCCAAATATAAAAAAATTTCTTTGAGTCAGATTACCCTAAACTCTCAGTCAGCCACACACATAGTTTACAGAACAGTCATGTGTCACCTCAGTTAAAGTATTGTCCCTTCCTATTTCAGATGTTTCTGAGGGAAACCCCGGACACTGGGGAGGTGAACGGACCATGTCCGGATGATGCAAGGGAGCTGTGGTCAGGATTATGTACAGCTATTGGCATTTCCAATATACCGCAATCTCCCTTGAAAGGAATAGCAGTACCCCAAGGCCTGAGTGTTAAAACCATTTGGTTCAACAGCAAGAGAACAAAATACGGGCTACTATCGACTATACACCTGAGGGAACTCAAGGTACTTCTTGCTTTACTTCACATCCAAAAGAGGACAAGATAAAAACAAAAGTAGGTAATATTGCTGGTGATTGGAGTTTTTAATGTGACAAATGAAAAACTAAAGCAGTACTTTCTCAACCGGTTTCAGTTTATGTTATAGCCTCAGGTAACTGGCCTGGGGTCCTGACTGTCCAGGTTCCATCCCTTTACCTGCCCCAAAGACACACTTCTGACCCTTTCCTTTGAGAAGCACCATTTAAAGTCCCATGAATACATATGGTACTGTATGTGGCTTTTCCTCACTCAATTTTTCTCTAGGAAATTTGCCTCTGTTATGGATAAGTGACAGATGGCCCCAGGGCTCTTCCTAATTGGGAAGATGGTTTCTCCTTTTCTTATTTCTCTTCCTTTGCCTTTTTATTTTTTTAATTTAAATTCAATTAGCCAACTTCCTTTGCCTTTTTTTTTTTTAAAGATTTTATTTATTTGTCAGAGAGAGACAACGAGCGAGCACAAGCAGGGGAAGTGGCAGGCAGAAGGAGAAGTAGGCTCCTTGCCAAACAAGGAGCTCTATCCCAGGACCCTGAGATCATGACCTGAGCCGAAGGCAGATGCTTAACTGACTGAGCCACGCAGGTGTCCCTTCCTTTGCATTTTTAAAGACTGTATGGGGAAAGAGGTCGAAGAGGTTATTTGAGTTTGCTGTTCTTTGTCTTCAGGAAGTACATTTTTTTTGCTTGTGATATACTTTTGTTTGGGGGAGTTCTTCCTAACCTCTTCTTACCATCTATATGCAATCAAGAACCCAGATTAGTATGTGAGCTTATGAGAAAGTGGCCAGGAGTGACAGATGGACATTAGAAAAGTGTGTAAAGATGTAGACATAGCAAAAGGAAAGCAAAGCTGCCTAAGCACAATACAAAACCAGGAGTCATAGTATTGACCATCTACCAAGAACTAGAATAATTTTTATTTAATATTAATTAAATGTACTAATATCACTCTGGAAAGATTAGTTGCTGTGGGTGTCAGATATTCAGAAGTATTAAATATAGGAATGGAGCTGGTATATAAAACCTCAGTAGTATTCCATAAAATCAGTCCCAGCGGTAGCTCTCTTAACTGACACTTAACTCCTCACTGCCACTGGCTGAAGCCCATGGTTTGATGAATCTTACACTGAGGCTCCTTTCTAGTGCCTCCAACTATTCTACTCTCCCAGATGAGTTGTAAGCTCTCTAAGAGATATATACATGTTCCCCAACTTATTTAAGTGAGTTGTGCTTATCAATATCAGTATTTAATAAAAATATTTATTTTTAAATATTTAAAAATATTTATATAAATATTTTTATATTTATATATACTATAAATATATATAATTTATATATATTATAATACTATATATTATAAATACTACTTTAACAAACTATTCTTAAATTTAATACAATATTTTTCATTTTATCATATTATAAATAAATGCCAAAATACAACAGTAAAATTCAAAGTAAAAGAAATATGAGTGTAAAAGGACAGTTTTTATCTATAAAAACTAAATTTAATGCCTTATAAAGACTCAATAAAAGTGAGTCATTTTTAAAAGGTTGCTCTCAAATTAGAGTGTTCAAGGCAACTGTAAAAATTGGGGGGGAAGTCTTAAAAGTCAAAAGAGGTTGCACTCAAATTGCTTTATAAGTGTCATTAACTCCTATTTCACTTTAAAGAAACAGAAACTAGAAATCGGAAATGATGTAATTTGTGTTATTCTATCATGACATTTTGAGTATTTTTTCATGCCAGAAAGAAGTCATAGCAGACTTGTACTCAAAGAAAATTCACGAATTAATGGACATGCATGTATTAAGTTAAGATAAAACGTTTAAGGTAAAAAAAAAAAAAAAAAGTTTAAGGTATTTGTGCCATTTTTTTTATGATTTCCTAATCTTAATTGACTTTTTTGGTGTGATCCAAACAATTCTGGGTCATCTTTGGGTCCCAACTGCATGGAGTAAGATGGCTACTATTAAGGTTTTTGAAATTTGTAACTGAATCCATTTTTGTAGTTGCTTCATGGGATTTTAATATTTTATTTCCAGGGGAAAAGAAATGGCATCACATTACCAGGTGATATTCTGTAGTACCTAGGAAATAATATATAGGGAGAATGTGACAAATAGGTAAGTGATGATATAGCCTTCTCAGAATACAAGTAAACCATAATTTTAGAAACAGCCTTAAATAGCTACATAGGATTTTTGGAAAGTTTTTTTTTTCTTTTGCACTTAACTTTTGTTATTTAATAATATTTTCATTCAATAAAATATCTCAATAATATTACACAACAGTTTTTATGTTGAACCCAAATTTTAATGATAGTCTATAGGAATTAGTGAAAAACATTATGTAATATAAACCAAAGTTTATAACATGATTTCTGGCACTAATTTACACCATTACTGAAATTCATCAAGGTTTTATCATGGATGCAGTAATCAGAGTTTCTCCCCTTTTTTCTACCCCAAATTATATTATTTAATTGTAAGTTTTTATGAAATGCATAATGAATGTGCTCATCTGCCAGTCACTTTCAACGGACTCTAATTTTACTGGGAAAACTGTATAGCTAAGGAAGCAGTTACCCATTCATCTCTTCTTGATGTCCTAACGCATTTTAGAAAACCAAGAGATGAGAAGAGCAATATTAAATTCAGTGTCCAAAATTAAGAAGTTTTGACATAATGCTATCAAATCACTTTTATTTGTTTAATATTTATAAGCTTGATTTTTTTTTTCATGGATTGACTTTCTCATACTAGGCATAACAGGACCACTTTTTTTTTTTTTTAAGATTTTATTTATTTATTTGAGAGAGAGAGAATGAGAGAGAGCACATGAGAGGGGGGAGGGTCAGAGGGAGAAGCAGACTCCCTGCTGAGCAGGGAGCCCGATGCGGGACTCGATCCAGGGACTCCAGGATCATGACCTGAGCCGAAGGCAGTCGCTTAACCAACTGAGCCACCCAGGCGCCCATAACAGGACCACTTTTTAATCACAATAACAAGTAACTAAGGGAAAAATTTTATGCCTCACGGAAAATCTGAATTATTCTTATATTTAATTAAATATAAACAAATTTTTGGAAGTCCATGTAAACTCCTGTCATAACTTACCTGTGTCCCACTAGAAAGCATCTTCCTTATCTCATTTAATTCATATTACCAGGAACAGTGATATATTTAACATTTCAACAGAACGACTGATTAAAGCTTTAAATAAAAATCTATAAGTCTTCTCATTAGAGCAGTTTTACGTGACAAATTAGGCCTCAAAAAATTATAATAAAACTCCTCTCTCTACTTAGAGATCCCAAAAGGATATAAAACACATTATGAGGTTCTACAATGGTAATTAATTATGAAACTTAATCTGCACTCCTAAGGGCACATGTTTTTAAGTTGCCTTTTTTTTAACAACCAAGGACATACACTTTTTAAATAATTACACATCCCTCTTCATTTATAATGAATATGGAAATGAAATTACTTTGCTCTAACTCAATAGAAATCTTTATTTCTTCATTAAAAAAATATTTATTGAGTGCTAAATATGCCTGGCACTATTCTAGATGCTGGAAATATAGCAATAAACAACATAACCCTATGGAGTTTATATTACAGTAGAGGGAGATAGATAATAATAAAATTAATAAGTAATTAATGACTAAGTTTTTCAACTAGTGACAAGGGCTCAAAATAAAGTAGGGAAGGGAGATAGAAAAGGTGGAGGATATGTGGGAACACAGAAGGTAGCTTTAAATTTTAAACAGGATGCTCAAAATAGACCTCACCAAAAAACTATTAGTAGGGCTTGCAGACACTATTATATGAAGTGAAATGGAAGCTTTTGGAAGTTTGAAAAGAAGAAGTGACACAATCTGACTCACCTTTTAAAAGAGTCCCTACCTGCTGTGTTTAGCATAGAATGGAGGGGGGGGGCAGTGCAGGGAGGTTGGGAGAATGCAGAAGATAAGTAAAGAGGCTACTGTAGTGATAGCCGAATTACGGAAATAGCCTAAGTGTCCATTGATCAATGAATGGATAGAGAAGACATTGTATATTGTATACACACACACACACACACACACACACACACACACACACACACACTGGAATATTATTCAGCCACAAAAAAATAATGAAATCTTATCATTTGCAACAACATGGTTGGAGCTAGAGAGTATAACGCTAAGCAAAATAAGTCAGTCAGAGAAAGACAAATACCATACGATTTCACTTATATGTGGAATTTAAGAGATAAAACAAATGAACAAATTGAAAAAGAGAGAGAGAGACAAACTCCCCCAAAAGACTCAACTATAGAGAATAAACTGATGGTTACCAGAGGGGAGGTCAGGGGGGATGGATAAAATAGGTGAAGGAGATTAAGAGTACACTTACCATGATGAGCACTGAGTAATGCATGGAATTTTCTGTAGAATATTGTTGAATTACAATACTGTACACCTGAAACTAATATAACACTGTATGTTAACTATACTGGAATTGAAATTAAAAACTTAATAAATTTCCTTTATCTGGAAAAAAAGGCTATTGTAGTAATCCAGATAAAAAATTAAGATGGTTTAAAATAGTGAAAAAAAATTGGAATTGGGCTATCTTTTGAAGGAGAATTCTAAAAGAATTGGTAATTGGGTGTGAGCATATAAAAAAAAAGAAAAATCAAGGATTACACCAAATTATAAATTCCTTATTGTAAAACAGCATTCCAAAAAAATTAAATTAAGGACTGGTTAAATAAGAGCATCTTTAGAAATAATAACAACAATAATAGCTGTATTGGTCAGGAAAGTCTAAGTTATACAGCTATAAGGAAAGAAAAGAAAAGAAAAGAAAGAGGAAAAAAAGTTAAGTCTCAAATAAAAGTTAATTTCTCCTTTTATACAAAGTTCACTGCACATTCAGGAGTTGTTCTGGGGCAGCTATGTTACACAGACTTTCCAGTGATCCCTGTTGCTTTGATGTGCTGCCTCTTTCATCTCAACCTAAGGCGTCCTTCATGAGCAGGAGGGAAAGGAAGATGGAGAACTGTGAATGGCCTTTTCCCTAACTCTGCCTGAAAGTGATATGCATCACCTCTGCTCACACTTCCTGCATCAAATCTATAGTCGCACGGCTCCGCTAAACAGTGAAGGAGCTGAGGAGTAGTCTTTCATGTGTCAGGAAGGGGAATAGAATGTATATTACTAAAACTAGCTTTGCCTACTACATTGGCGAACATTATATAGCATTTTGTATGTGACAGGCTATGTGTGCTATGACCCACAAATAAAAAATTCCCGTGATATGTTCTCAGTGGTTTCTACCTTGAGTAGAGCAGCACTTAGGCATGTTCAGTCTGGGCTCGTTGTCCTAGACCACAACAGATGTGATTTCTAATGCTTGGGAATCTACCATGACCTGGATTTACAAATGCTCTGGGAAAATTCAACTATTCCCAGATATGCACATGCAATAACAGAACAGGAGTTATGTCTACCAGTTTCTACCTTAATTTGTGGGTCATAGCACACCCCAGAGATGGGATTATGGTACCAACCAAAGACATGCCCACACACACAAGCCATAGCTCTCAGCAGAATCCATGCTTAGGCATAAATATTCATGAACTCTGTTCTTCCAATGTTTGGATATCAAATTTTATGTCTTAGGAAGTTGATGCTGTGTCTGAAAAGATTAACTGAAGAAAGTCCTTCCCTGGAGCATCCTCCAACTTCATAAATGTGACTCCCTGCCAACAAGCAGTTTACTTTTATACCTAGTAAGATTGAAAGATCTCCAGGGCACCCACATGGCACCATATGCAATGAGGATTTCTGAACCAAGGACTGAATTTAGGATCACTGTTTTGTTATGTTGCCTCTCATTTCCCTCAGGTCACTCATTGACCGAGAAGTCCAAGACACTGCTAAAACCACTTTTGACCCTCTAATGTCTTTGAAGGGCATCCCTCTATGTTAATTGTACCAGAGCCATGCTGCAATACCAAGTGGTGGTGGACAGATTAATTCTAATCAACAAATTATCTTTTATTCAAGGCCATGCTCAGCCCCAGACATTACAATCCTTTGGTCCTCAATTGTATACCAAAACACACTCAGTTCAAGTTCAGTTTTTACAAAATACAGACTCATTGTAAAGGTGGAAAGATTTGTATTATCTTAGGAGCAAATGTGAAAATTCCTTTTATTGAGAGAGAGCTATTTTTATTTGGAAAATACTTTTCTTAAGCCAAAGGAAGGAGCTGGGGTCCTGAAAGTCTGGGGATTAGCTGGCATGAACACTTCAAAGGAAGGGAAAGCAACTCTTCATAATAGAAGCAGAGGAGTTTGTGCTTTGGGGGAATATTTGAAAGGGGAAGAAAAGTGAGCTAAGTTGATGGATATATAAGAGAAGGGCCAGAGAGAATAAACCCCTATGGGCATGACACCTAAGAAAGAACAAGAAATCAGTGATGTACAGCAAGAATGTGAGCTGTGGCATGCAAACCATTCTTCCTTGTCCTCTACAATAGCTCAAATGAAGCCCAGATTTATCACTAATAATTCAGCGTGAGTCAATTTTCATGTGGAAGATCTGAGTTGTGCATCTTGGATGACACAAATTAAAACAAATTGAGCATATGGGGATGCAGTAGGCAAGGAAGAGGCAGTTCCTATTGGCATCTTTGTTACATCTTAGGACCACCATATCCAGGTTCTCTCACCACTGTCTACCAGATGGATTGTGTGAAACTTTTTCTAAAAGAAATACTCTAACCTTATTACCAGCCAGTGGTTATGAAGGAGAAATAAAAAGTACTTTTAACAGAGGAATCAACAATAGAGACCAAAGGAAATTTGCTAGATCTTTTCTTGTGAAATTTTCTTACTTAAGGCCATAACTCAATATTCTCTAAAATTGTTGCCTATCTCAAAAAGTAGGGTAGACACCATCTACATCTACTCATATCTTTCCCAAGCACACAGAGAGATGATAGTTCCCATCTTCTGTTGAAATTAAATGTGTGATAAGATTGAGTTCTAGCCAAAGAAATATGGGCATAAATGACCTAAGCCACAATTAGCCTGAAACAAACACACACACACACACACACACACACACACAAACTTCCCATGTAAGGTCTTTGATCTGCTACCTGATCAAAGAGGTCTTGGAGGACCTAGAATAGGGCAAAGTCTGGGCTCCCCCCAAAAATACTTGAAAGGCCTCCAAACCAGGGCTACCAAAATGGGACTGTTGAAAGAATGAGAAATAAATGCACTATGTTAAGTCACTGAAATTTGATGTTTAACTATTAGAGCAGCTAACATTACAATTTAATACAAAGAATCACAGTTTTCACTACAAGAAAAGACTCCTATCTTCTGATGCTTAAAATCACAGAATTCTGGAGTTAAGAGTGAAATAAGAAATCATTTAGTCCAATATGTTCTGCATTTACCAAACCCCAAGTTTGTCAATAATTCTTCATGAACTCACTTCTGGCTTCATTTCCCACATTCTTTCACTGTTTCTAGACTGGGTTTGCTTATACCTTCCCCAAGTATGATATATGATATCTTAACGATTCAGGAATGGTGTGCTTGGTTTTAGGTTACTCCCAAGGGGCAATGTAAATTCATAAGCAAATTATGCAAGATTATAAATAACAAATGTTCAAGGTGCTAATATTGTTCGGGATGAAGTTATACTCCAAACATTTTAAGCATAAAAATAATGTTCTATATTCTCCTTCCAGATGAGCAATATCCAGGAATTTAATACTTAAGAATATTGGTTCTTATTAAATAGTTATTGTGATTTTCCATGATTTTACCTTAGGAATTTTTTTTTATTTCTCCTGAATCTATCTTCCCCATTATGATTACTCTGTTACTTCAAAACAAACTCCCACTTATCTGTCATTGATGAAAACTCTAGAATTAGTTTTGATCTTTGGCAAGCCCTAATTCTTCCGGAAGCATTTTTTCAACACTGGCTTTTTATATATCCACAATTGTAAATATGTAATTTACTTTTTATATCACAGACATTTAGTCTCTATTTAGGAATCTTAGTTCAGTGCTTAATAACATTAGCAGCATCACTATATGACCTGCTCTATGAAACATTGTTTTGTGATATATCTTCCCAGACCACCTCAGGGCTTTCTGTTAATATGTCCTTTTCCTTTTTTTTTTCTCCAAGCAGTTCACATTTAACCTTAAAGGAATCAGTTTACTTCTGTTGTTCAGAAATGTCTTTATACCTTACGATCCATTGCTACAGTAAAAGTTTATATTATAGTAGTTAATATGCAACAAAGTATATCTTAAGCAAATTGCATATTAGAGGTTTTATTTAAATGTCAAAGTAAAACTTTGTCATTTAAACAAGCTTGTAATTATAGCAACAAATTTCAAGTTTTGTATATTTTCAAGATTTATGTCCCTTTACAGAGTCAGTAATCCCTTGAAGCCATGGAGCATCAAAATGGTTCTCTAACAGTTGCAACATGGGTAGTCTTCCTGCTTTGCAGTAACAATTTCCATTCCATGTTCTCCAGCATCTTATTTTCTTCCTTTCAAGATAGATCTCCTTTTTCTGACAAAACAGTAACAGAATTCTCATCATAAGTTTCATAAAACTTATGTTTAATGTGACTATCTAGAAATCCATTTGATGAATTTTAGTCTTATTATAGTGTAGGGGTTTGTTTGTTTTTGAATATTCGCAATTCTTTTCATCTAACCCAATGGAAGCATATACAGTTATATTCATAAAATACGGATAGGTTTTGTTTTCAGAATGAACAAATTTACTATTCCTAACTGTGAGGCTTCAGAATAGCTTCCCACTGTATTATTTTTATGTACAATATCTACTAGAAAAAAATGTTTCTAATCTTCTTCCATCTTAATGTCTCATGTATTATTTCTCTTTTCTGATTTCCTTTCACACATTCTATTGTGCTAGTTACTGATATCTTTGGATCAGCATGACTACTGTAGATTCCTAATTATTTTCTCTCTCTCTCTCTAAACCTCGGTCTTTTCTGTACCAATGGCCTTATTACTTTTCCTAAAATTATTACATTAGATCATTTTTTCAATCAATAACCTATTGCTAACCAAAGTAGTAATTTCTTGGTCAATTACATCTTACTCATTTTTGTAACCCTCACTTCTAGTACCAAGTTCAGCTATATTAAATACATTTTTTTAGCTAATGGCTTCAAAATTATTCCAAGTGGGTACTAGAGGAGTACATAGCAAAAAGCAAGTAATACTGCAAGGAAAAGGGAAAGTAAAGAAAAATAATATATACTGAGCTCCTACTGTATCATCTTATATTTTCCCCCAAATAGCCTGTGAACTAAACATCATTATTCTCATCTCATAGATGTGAAACTAAAGCTAAAAAGTCAAATGATAGCCAAGTGCACACAACTTGAAAGTGGCAAGCCAAAAGTCAAAGATGGGTTTGACTCTAATACCTTTTTGCCTCTTTCTGTGGCCTTAGGCAGTACCATCTAGCTTTTGAATCACAAGTATTGGTTTCTCAGCTGGGAGAGAAGGGGGAATTCTATGATAGGCAGAGGAAACAGTATGAACAAATAGGTACTCATATACCTTGGGCATCTGGGAAAATTTGAGTTGTCAACTATTGTTGGAGCATAGTCCCACCACCACGTCCGCTGGCGAATCAGGTGGACAGACTGGGGAATCTGTCGGTGTTCTAGAGCAGGACTTGGGGTAGAGGGTCGAATTACCCACTAAGCAGTTAGCCATGTTAGTATATATGTTACCAGAAGTGTTCTGGAGCAAGATGGAGCTATCAGCTCTCTCATCTTCAAAGGTAACCACTATTTTAACTTCTGAAATTTAGTTTCTGAAGTTTATATTAATGGAACCATACAGTTATATTATGTCTGGTTTCTTTCAGCCAACATTATATTTGTGTGATTCCTCCATATTGTGTAAGTGAAAATAAAGTATGCCCACTTTCCCTTCCATTTTATGAATGTGCTACCCATTATTTATTCATTTATTATTATTTTATTGTGGTAAGAACACTTAACATAAGATATATCCTTTTAACAAATTTTAAGTGTATAATGTATTATTTCTGACTATAAGTACAACGGTGTACAGCAGATCTCTAGAGTTTATGCCTGTTGATTAATAACTCACCATTTCCCTTTCTATTCAGCCTCTGGTAAACACCATTCCAATCTTTATGAATTTAACAATTTTAGATACTTCATATAAGTGAAATCACAAAGTACTTGTCTTACTGTATCTAGTTTATTTCACTTAGCATAATGTTCTCAAGATTCTTTCATGTTGTCATAAGTTGCAGAATTTTCTTTTTTTAAGGTTGCATAGTATTCCATTCTACATATATATACACACAACAAGTGTTCTTTTATTTATCCATTCTAATTCCATCTAGATTGCTTCCTGTTTGTAGTCATAGTAAGTAATACTGTTATGAATTTCCAGTGTAGTTTTGATGTTTAGGTGTGTGTATTTCTCTTGGGTGTACATCTAAGACTGAAATTATACTTCTACTAAAGGGCATAAGAGTTCTAGAACAATACCAACACATGGTATCCAAATCCACATCAACTATTAGTATTGATATTTTTAATTTAACCATTCTGGTCACTGGCTAATGTTAACTCATTAGAGTTTTAATTTTCATTTCCCTATTGACTAATGATGTTGAGTACCTTTTCATATATTTATTGAAAACTTGGATATTATATCTTATGACATGTCCATTCAAGTTTCTTGTTCTTTTTACTATTGTTACCTTTCTTATTAATTTGTAGGGTTTCTTTATTATATGCATTGCAAATGTTTGTTTTTTTTTTCCTATTTATAGCTTACCTTTTCACTCTCTTATGGTAGCTTTTGATGAACAAAACTTCCTAATTTTAACATCATCCACTTTGTCAGTATTTGCTGATCTTTTCCTTTATGGTTAATATGCTTTGTAATACTGATTAAGAAATCATTGGATTTCTTTGGGAGGATAAATAAGAGGTGTTTTGAAGAATCAGGAGTCAATTAAGGACAGGATCAAAGCAGACACAGAAAAAGAACAAATGAACAAGGGTAAGTCATGCACCTTTAAGTTCATGGTATGTGGATGTGTTGGGATTATTTAAGACTACAGAGTTGAAATGGACACTACATATTACTCAGATCCCTTCTGCCAAACAGGGCTCAGTCAAAGTTTCTTTGGAATGACCTAAGGAAAATGTGGCATATATATTCAGAGGCAATCTTGATATGAGGCTAATTGCAGCACACCAGGTTACCAGAGCACTACTTTCACCATGTAGTCAGATTCCCCAGCTGAAGCTATAGGTCCTAGATGTAGAGCAGTGTGTATGTTAGCCAGGTTTGGCATGAAGAAATAAAAGATAACATAAATAAGCAGGGGTAAATATGGGGGGGAATACTAAATGGTTGGTTCACTCGATGAATTATCTTAAAGAACCTTATGAATTACCCTCAAACAAGTGCAAGTGTAAATGCCTGTACATTAGGGAAAACCATCTAGGGTTTCCCACGTGGTCTGTCTGCTTTGATGTATGGTATAGGTTTCTATATACTTTATATTGCTCCTTCCCTATTGGAGAGTATATTACTGAGATTTTCCAGTTTTAAGATTCAAACCACCTTCTGAAGAAGAGATAGGAAGGGGAGAGAAATCTCTTTAATTGAAAAAAATCAACAAGCTTATGATTTCAGGCATGACTGGATTTAGGAATTCTAAGACAAACAACTGGGTCTCTCTCTCTCTTTCTCTCCTTGTTTCTAAAGTCTATGTATTTGTTAGCAATAGCTAATTCCTACTGTAACATACTGGTAATGAACACAAGTTCTAGATCCAGATTGTCTAAGTTCAAGTCTCAGCTTTACCACTGGCTGTGAAACTTTGGGCAAGACATTTATTAGCCTCATTTACTTCATCTCTGGATTGGGGATGATAAACATTTACCCTGCCTCTAAAGGTTATCGTAGACTAAATGATTAGTTGTATGGTTAATTAACACATAGTAATTGTTCAATTAATATTATCTAGCCATATCTTGATTCTACTTTCCTCTGCATTAATTTCAATCTCAGATAGGCTCTCCTTAGGCAGGGTCTCCACACACAGTAGCAAAATTGTCACCAACAGCTCAAGATTTTTAATATTGGTTTAAATCTGTTGTAAAGAGAGATTTTTCTGCCCCCCAACAGTTTCAAATATAGCTCAGAAATTGTCTTCATGTCTTCTATTGTGTAGTTATCTATGGCCCAAGCACTGTGGCTAGACTAATGTGATTCTCCAACTGGATCACATAATCACTCCTGGATCAAAGCTGGGGGAAGATCAGTCCTAAACTAATAAAGTGAATTGGCAATGGAAAAGAAGCAATGCCTTAAAAAAAATCTGATGTCTTTACCATAAGAAAGGAGAACATGCTGGCCAAACTAAAACATTAAATGTCCAAGAGAAGCAGGGATCCTGTAGGTTTCCTTGAGCAGCTCATCCAAGTAACTATCAGGGCTTGTTCTTGGGAGGACAGGATATGGGGAAATAGGGATGGAAGCTTTGATGGCATGAATGTTGTGATTAGCTGAATGGGTAGAACAATACACTTTTTGAAAATTACACTGTAGTAGATTATACCTTGGGTCTGCATAGTATACAGCATTGGAAATAATCTAAAACATAGTTGGTACAGTAATTGGTCTAAGTAATTGGATGATGCACAAATGGATACAGAGACATAGAACTTTGAGCAGTGACTGCTGCATGAGGAGAAATGGGCTCAATGATAGGATATCAGTGTTAGGCAGTTTTTCTGAATAAATCATATGACAATGACTAGGGTAATTGGAGATTCAATAAAGAGAGTAAGGCCTGCCATTTTGGTAAATTCTACCAAGATTGTGATGTGGTCTTTGAAAAGATTCAAGTATTTTACCAATCTAGGGTGATGATTTTGCAGATGGCCTAGGGGTTGGAATGAATAAAGAAAGTCTTCCAGAATTTCCTAATCCCAAAGAGAGATAACTGAGTAGTGCTATAGTATAGGGCATTGTATTTATTTATTTTTTCTTTTTTTTAAATTCAAAATTTAATTAGCCAACATATATTACATCATTAGTTTCAGATGTAAAGGTCAATAATTCATCAGTTGCATACAACACCCAGTGCTCATCACATCAGGTGCCCTCTTTAAAGTCCATCACTGTATGGTGACTAACATAATTAAATAAATAAATAAATAAATAAATAAATAAAGCCCATCATTCAATTACCCCATCCCCCCACCCACCTAGGGCATTGTATTTAAAGAGAGAGCACTGAAATTTCTAAAAGTAACATCAGCATAAGAGTACAGTTAAGACTCATGTTGGTACTTCCTCATTTGAATAATGGAGCATGGTGTTTTTGTCTAGTTTAGGACCTGACTGGGGCTGTGTCTGGCTCACTACCAGACACTAAAAGGCATAATCTCCACTTGTTGTTTCTGCCTAATTGTCTCAGTTATTGTCAGTTGTGGCCAACTAGTGGACTCACAGTCTGGGCCAGCTTCCCAGTCAGCTCTCTCTTGAGGTCCTCCTGATCTAAGCTGTAAGTGTGGGCCAGTTTCAGGCCAGTTGCTGTTAGAACCTAAATTCTACATTTACACTTTCCAAAACAGATGTGCTAAATGATCTGTTAGGGTAAGCTGGACATTTCAAGTGTGGTCTAGAAGATGGCCAGAAACCCCCACACAATTCACCAATGGGAAATTGCCAGGTTATCTAAATAAAATTATGCATTTACCTATGCCTAATTAGCAAAAGATTAAAACTATTGCTTTTTAAGTTCCATATTCATTCATTAGAAAAATATTTATTTATTTATTTTTAAATTTTATTCATTTATTTGAAAGAGAGAGAGAGCACCAGTGGGGGGTGAAGCAGAGGGGGAGGCAGAAGCAGACTCCCTGCTGAGCAGGGAGCAGAAAAATATTTACTGAGCACTTATTATGTGCCAGGAAACTTTCTTAGGTGCTGGGAATGTTTCTGTGATTAGAGCAGATAAAAACTACTGCCCTCATCTAGCTCACATTCTAGTAAGGTAGGACAGACATTAAACATAGTAAGTAAAACGTACATTATGGAAGGGAATGCTATAATGTCTGAGATTTACTTTAAAATACACCAGAAATAAAAGTAGTGGGGCTATAGGTTAAATAATACTGGTAAAATATTGATAATTATTGAAGCTTGGTGATGGAAACATGGCAATTCATTATACCATTCATACACACACACAGCACATACACATAATTGTTTCTGACAAACACTATATAGAAAAGTAAAGCAGAATAGGAGAATAAGAAGTAGTTGGGGGTACAATTATAAACAGCATGGTCAGAGAAGGCCCGCATAAAGATGACAGCTGAGCAAAGATCATAGGGATAGGGTCACTCATTTATTCACTATTCTTAGACATACAAAAATAATGACATCTTTTCTTTTTCTACAACCTTTCTGGTCTTCCCTGTGAGCCCCCACTTGCTTTTGGGAAGCAGGAAGGGAAAAAAAAAAATCTAAACTTAATCCAGCCCAGGAAAACCTCAGCCTAATCTACTTGTTGCCTCAAAGGTGTAGAATGGGACACACTAATGAGGCAATGCGGAGACACAAACTTCTATCATCCATAGTGAACACAATCTTCTCAGTTAAACATAACATGTCTAAGGCACCTAAGTATTTTCTGTGCATGCAAGTCTGTACATTTTTTTGCCTAACCCAAGTTTATCATTTTTATGTTCTCATCTTTCTTCCACAATTTGTCTTCCCCTTACCTTCCAGTTGCTCCCTAATTTTTCCCCAAGGTGACAATAACTAGACCACAGGTTGCTCTACCTCTGTTTAACAATTACTTCATTTTCTCATTGTATTTTCCTATTAAAATATCATGATCATGAAGAGGGACTCCATTGTTCAGGACATCAGGAGTGGGGCCTTATACAGCATAAGTTAGTTAGAGCCTGTTCTTTGGTCAAACTCCATTTGTGGTTTTTAGCTCATCCTGTGCTTATCATCATAAGAATGTAAACATTCTGCACTTGCCTCATCCTTATCTATTTTTCAGAATGTCTTGGTGACCTTATACTTTCCCCTGAATTCAGTGACTTTATACATTTTGTTTTTTATAACCTGCATTAATGTAATTCCATCCTCCAACAGAAGATATTTTCCTTCTGATCAATTCTACTGGACACCAAGAATTTGAATACTCTGATCCTTCTGATTCTCTCCCTTAAGCATTGCCCCAACCCCTGCCATTCCCCCCAGAAGCTGACTTAACCACTCTCCTTTTCCTAATTGAATCCTCCCTTCTGAAAAACCACTAGGCTAGTTTTTTTGTTTGTTTTTAACTCTGATCCCAGTTCAGTGCGTTGTGAATAGTGTATTAAAAAGAAATGAAATTGGGGCGCTTGGGTGGCTCAGTCGTTGGGCATCTGCCTTTGGCTCAGGTCATGATCCCAGGGTCCTGGGATCAAGCCCCACATCAGGCTCCCTGCTCTGCGGGAGGCCTGCTTCTCCCTCTCCCACTCCCCCCTGCTTGTGTTCCCTCTCTCGCTGTGTCTCTGTCAAATAAATAAATAAAATCTTAAAAAAAAAGAAATGAAATTGTAGTGGATAAAGTATATCAAAATACATTGCAAGCAGTAAGAGTTTTTTATGTAACAGTTTTGTTTCAGCTATCATATTTATACTATATATTATACTATATATATATATATAATGAATATAATACGTACATTTGAACTGGGTCATAACACAATGTTTCCTATTGTGGTTAGTGGGTGCCTTGAAAGCCCAGTAGCTATCAGGCCTAGCTTTTGATATGTTAAATGCAAGTAAAAGGAGTTTAGGAAAACCTTTTCACTCTCCAGGTTTGCAAGACAATTATCTTCCTAGAGAGGTCAAGAAAGTCAGCTTTTGAGTCTAAAGCTCATCAATGTTCTTTTTGGGGTAGCTTCTTTTGTACAATAGCCTCCAGCTCCTTTTGTGTAATAAGCTTCAAACCCAGGGGGAGGAAGGCTGCAAAAAAGCACTAAGTTGTATCAGTATTATATTACAAACTATCATCCTATTAAATGTGCCTTGGGCTTCCATGTGGATTTGCAGTTCCTTAAGCAAGAAAGGCATTTTTTCTCATTGACCCCAAGACATGTCTGAAAAGATGAAGCAATGTTGGCTTGCAGATCCCTAGAACAGCTGTGTGAGAAGATGCTGGTACCTGCAGGACAAGCAGTTTCTCTTTTTAATGAACTAGTTCAGCCAGGTGGGTAGGTATAAATATTATGGTCAGCATTCCCCTCCTTCACCCTCCCTTATCTTTGGGCTTCAACGGATGCATTTACCCACTAGAACACTAGAATATAAGGGTTTTTGTTGACAGCTATATCATTAGTAGCCAGAACAGCATCTAGCATATAGCGTGTACTTAAAAAAAAAAATGTTAAAAAAAAAATGCTGATTTAAAGTGTATTTTTGCATGTATCTTTAAGAAAAGTATGTTCCTAGAATCAACAGTTAGCAGCAGAATGTCTATTGTCCCCACACAGGGATTAAGCTTTAAGCTACCCTGGGTGGCAGACCTTCGAGCATGAGAATGACTATGGTAACTACATTACCTGCAGAGGTCCAGAATAAAAAAAAAAAGGCAAGTCAGAATCCCAAGATTCAAGAATTAAGAGCCAGAATTTACAGACAAATGCCAAGTTTAGGAAGTGGAAACGATGGAATGAGGACTCAGGGTATGTATAAGAAATGAACCAGAAACAGGGAAGTGGGTCCAGAATGGTTTCTGCAAACACCACTGGGTAGTCTCTTATATAGGCCTATAGTTAAATGAGACGTGGTAGATTAGACTGATTAAAAGGTACAGGATTGAAAGCGAAAATGGGCAGATGGCTAAAGAAGTAAAATTGGATATATAGAGGGGCTTTGGGGCAAAAAAAAAAAAAAGAAAAGAAAAGAAAAAAATTGAGGGCCTGAATAAAGCAGAAGAAAAAGTAGATTTTAGACACATTTTTTATTAGAATCTTTAAGACTTGGTGACGAATTGTTAGTAAGCTCTTAAGGAAGAATAACAATGATTAAGGTAATCTACTTTGAGGAACTGGTAAGACAGTGATCGATCGTATTAAAAAGGAATGGAGACTATGGGGTTACAGTTTTGTTCACTTTATGAGTTTAGTTTTGAACATAATGAATTTGAATTGTCTGTAGAAAATTCAAGTTGAGAGGTCAAAAAGGCCTTTGGAAATTCTCATGTAGATCTCAGAAAAGAGATGAGAGTTGGAACTAAAGATTTAGGAATCCATTTGTAAGTACTAATGAATTTCACAGGAATAATTTGAATGTAAAGATTGCTCATGGAATCATAGAGAGAAAAGAGTGAAGCATGTAAGGATGAGGTAGTTTAACATTTAGGGATAAATGGAAGATCATCCAATAAAAAGAATATAGATAAAATAGGAGCAGTGGTATTTCAGAAAATGAATTTGATATCCAAGCCTTGTTTTCTTGTCCTTCACTCATGATTATGCCACATGTGATAGCTAAAATTAATCACCTCATTCAGATTTCTTCCTTTCTCTACCCTAGTTCCATATATACATATATGTATACTATTGCAGGGTGGGATCCTAGGAAACAGACCCTGAGATTTTGAGATCTGCATGTAGGAGGCCTGTTGGCGGTGGGGGTTCCTCTCAGAAACAAGATCTTCACTGAGCCATTAAGAGAAATAAGATTGGGCAGAGGGAGAATTTGAACTGTGATGCAATTGTAACACAGGCCTCAGTTGACCCACGTGAGCTCTGAAGCCCCCTCAGAGAAGTTCCCCAGAGAGACAGAGGGAGTGTAAATTTGATGCAGGATCTTCTTTATATCAAGAGGAATTTCAAGAGAAGAATGTAGCTATGAGCAGTCAGCAGCCAACACTCTAGGTGGATGTAAGCATGGATGTCTCAGTCCTAAAGGGGCTGAAATATGAGTGTCACAGCACAGCATCCACTAAGATTCTCGTTTATATCTTGATAGGCATGTGTGTGTGTGTGTGTGCGTGCGCATGCATGTGCACCTTTGTGTATTTAGTGATTCTCTGGTTCATCAGTGAGTGTATAATAAAAAATGATTACTGATGACAGAAGCATTTTGGTAATATAGCAAATATGTTGGTAAACTGACTGACTACACCTGCTGTTGTTGAGAAGCTACTAGTAAGAACAATTTTCCAACTCATATCCCAGAGGTGGAAACAGCATAAACCCCTGTGGGAAAACCAAGGTTGGGGGAGCTTATCTCTTCCCTAAGAGAAATAGTCAATAAAAATGTCTACTTTATGCCCTGATCTTTACAGTTTGCTCATGTTGTAGCATCAAATCGGGAACTGTGTTATATTACTTAGAGCTACCTATATGATAACAAATATAATTTTTGCCAGAAATTTTCAAAGCCTATCAAAGTTCCTGCTAAGAATAATTTTTGACCAACACATAGATATAATATGCTGTAATGATTTTTTTTTTTTTGGAAGGGACTTACACTGTTTCTGCTTTGGTTCACTTGGACCTCTCAGCAGCACCCCAAGACAGGGAGGGCCAGACTCTGGCCAGGACTCTGGTGTCTGGAGGTTATGTGCACACAACCTATCCAGTGTTTCAGCTTTTTGGAGGGAGGGAGGCAGGAATGATAGTTCAGAGGAGGGAAGGCCCCAAATGCACCATGAGCAGGGCAATGCAGAGTTCTCACTGGCTGAATAATAGGAAAAGCATCTAGTCGAGCAAAGCAATATAGACCTGGGATTTAATAGATAATGATTTTTATATTTCATCCAAACTTAATGCTGTAGTGCAAAGCAAGCTCAAGACTTTTATGCTTTGTAAAAATATGTTTCTGGGTTGTCTAAAATCCTCTTTGTAAAGAATTCAGATGTATAAAAATATTAACATACTAATAGAAATATAGTCAATGAAAATGAGGAATAGGATCAGGAAGAGGCATCAGATTTATTTGTGAATTCAGATAATGTAAATTAATAATTTTTTAAAGATTTTATTTTATTTTATTTTATTTATTTGAGAGAGAGAGAGTGAGAGAGAGCATGAGAGGGGAGAGGGTCAGAGGGAGAAGCAGACACCCCACCGAGCGGGGAGCCCAATGTGGAACTCAATCCTGGGACTCCAGGATCATGATCCTAGCCGAAGGCAGCCGCCCAACCAACTGAGCCACCAAGGCGCCCATAAATTAATAATTTTTGACTCATTTTTTTGAACTATTAAGTAATTCTGGGGGTAAACCTGACCTTATTCAAGCCTAAATTTCTTCAGATCTCTTCAGAATCCACTGCAAAAGTTCATAACTAGTTTCCATTTCATGGACACAACCTAAACAAATGGTTTGTTGTGGTATTAAGGACAAAATTAAATAAGTTCTGCCATCAAGTGGTTCGGTAGTCTTAGATGTATCACATAAGCTCTTTAGGCTTTCATCTTCTTACCTGTAAAATGAGGGGGTTAGATAATTAGTAAGGAGGCTTCATGCTCTAAGAGATACATGAGAGGTTTAAATGATTCATTAGTAATGAATTTAAAGAGCACATAGCACATATTACCAAAGGAAGCAGAATTATAGGATTTTGCCTCTGAAATATATGTTAAGCTATAGAATTCTTGAAAGTAGTCTATTACTGCCCTCTCCTGTTAATTATATGGTGAAGATAAGAAATAAACCAGAAGACACGTGAAAGGTACTAACAGGTATATGAAAGTATACACAATATCACTAGTCATTTGGGAAATGAAAATTATGATCACTATGAGATATCACCTCATGCCTGTTAGAATGGCCATCATCGAAAAAACAAGAAACAAGAAATGCTGGCATGGATGTGGAGAAAAGGAACACTTGTGCACTGTTGGTGGGATTATAAATTAGTACAGCCATTATGGAAAACAATATGGAGGATCCTCAACAAATTAAAAATAGAACTACCATATGATGCAGCAATTCCACTTTTGGGTCTATATCTAAAGGTAATGAAAACAAACTAGAAAAGATATGTGAATCTCCATGTTCACAGCAGCATTATTTACAATAGCCAAGATATGGAAACAATCTAAGTGTCCATCAGTGGATGAGTGGATAAAGCGGTTACCCCCACCCAAACACACACAGTTGAGTATCACTCAGCCATTAAAAGCAAAACAAAACAAAACAAAACAACAAGGAAATCCTACCATTTGTTTTGTGACAACATAGATGAACTTTGAAGGCATTATGCTAAGTAAAATAAGTCAGATACAGAAAAATAAATACTGTATGATCTCACTTGTATGTGGAATCTTAAAAATAAAACCCAAAACCAAAACCAAAAACCAAAAACCCCAAACTCATAGAAAAAGAGATCAGACTTGTGGTTAACAGAGATTGGGGGAGGGGGAATTGGAGGAAAGTGGTCAAAAGATACAAACTTCTAGTTATAAGACAAACACATATTAGGGATGTAATGTACAACATGATGACTACAGCTAATACTACTGTATGATATATAGAAAAATTGTTACAGTAAATCCTAAGAATTCATCATAAGGAGAAAATTTTTTCTTTTTTTTTCCTTTTATTGTATCTATATGAGGAAATTGATGTTAGCTACCTATTGTAATCATTTCAAAATATATGTAAATCAAACCATCATTCTGTATGCCTTAAACTTATACAATGATGTGTGTCAGCTAGTTTTCAATAAAACTGGAAAAAAAGTAAAACAAATATGAAGCATTTTTATTTTAAACTAACTTATAAAATTCTTAACACCCCTCCCAGCAAAAATTCACTTACTCAGAAAGGAGGAAATATATTAAAATGCTGCATTCAAATAGAAACCAAAAGAACAGTAGAATAGATCAACAAAATTGGGGCTGGTTCTTTGAAAGAATTAATAAGATTGATTAAACCCCTGGCCAGACTCATCAAAAAGAAAGGAGAAATGACCCAAATAAATAAAACCATGAATGAAAGAGGAGAGATCACAACCAACATCAAAGAAATACAAACAATTTTAAGAACATATTATGAGTAACTATATGCCAGCAAATTAGGTAATCTGGAAGAAATGGATGCATTCCTAGAGATGTATAAACTACCAAAATTGAACCAGGAAGAAATAGAAAACCTGAACAGACCCATAACCACTAAGGAAATTGAAGCAGTTATCAAAAATCTCCCAAAAAACAAGAGCCCAGGGCCAGATGGCTTCCCAGGGTAATTCTATCAAACATTTAAAGAAGAATTAATACCTATTCTTCTGAAACTGTTCCAAAAAATAGAAATGGAAGGAAAACTTCCAAACTCCTTTTATGAGGCCACCATTACCTTGATCCCAAAACCAGACAAAAACCCCATCAAAAAGAATTACTGACCAATATCCCTGATGAACATGGATGCAAAAATTCTCACCAAAATACTAGCCAATAGGATCCAACAGTACATTAAAAGGATTATTCACCACAACCAAGTGGGATTTATCCCTGGGCTGCAAGTTTGGTTCAACATCCGCAAATCAATCAATGTGATACATGAATAAAAGAAAGAACAAGAACCATATGATCTTC
Source organism: Halichoerus grypus (assembly GCF_964656455.1). Classification (NCBI taxonomy): domain Eukaryota; kingdom Metazoa; phylum Chordata; class Mammalia; order Carnivora; family Phocidae; genus Halichoerus; species Halichoerus grypus. The sequence goes on from NC_135713.1 coordinate 76,678,988, forward strand.
TCAATAGATGCAGAAAAAGAATTTGACAAAGTAGAGCATCCTTTCTTGATTAAAACTCTTCAGAGTATAGGGATAGAGGGTACATACCTCAATATCATAAAAGTCATCTATGAAAAACCCAGAGCAAATATCATTCTCAATGGGAAAAAACTGAGACCTTTGCCCCTAAGGTCAGGAACACAGCAGGGATGCCCACTATCACCACTGCTATTCAACATGGTATTAGAAGTCCTAGCCATAATGATCAGACAACAAAAAGAAATAAAAGGCATCCTAATCGGCAAAGAAGAAGTCAAACTCTCACTCTTTGCAGATGATATGATACTTTATGTGGAAAACCCAAAAGACTCCACCCCAAAACTGCTAGAACTCATACAGGAATTCAGTAAAGTGGCAGGATATAAAATCAATGCACAGAAATCAGTGGCATTCCTATACACCAACAACAAGACAGAAGAAAGAGAAATTAAGGAGTTGATCCATTTACAATTGCACCCAAAACCATAAGATACCTAGGAATAAATCTAACCAAAGAGGCAAAGGATCTGTACTTAGAAAACTATAAAATACTCATGAAAGAAATTAAGAAACAAAGAAATGGAAAAACGTTCCATGCTTATGGATTGGAAGAACAAATATTGTGAAGATGTTAATGCTACCTAGAACAATCTACACATTTAATGCAATCCCTATCAAAATACCATCCACTTTTTTCAAAGAAATGGAACAAATAATCCTAAAATTTGTATGGAACCAGAAAAGACCCTGAATAGCCAGAGGAATGTTGAAAAAGAAAAGCAAAGCTGGTGGCATCACAATTCCGGACTTCAAGCTCTATTACAAAGCTGTCATCATCAAGACAGTATGGTACTGGCACAAAAATAGACACATAGATCAATGGAACAGAACAGAGAGCCCAGAAATGGACCCTCAACTAATCTTTGACAAAGCAGGAAAGAATGTCCAATGGAAAAAAGACAGTCTCTTCAACAAATGGTGTTGGGAAAATTGGACAGCCACATGCAGAAGAATGAAACTGGACTGTTTCCTTACACCACACACAAAAATAGACTCAAAATGGTTGAAAGACCTAAATGTGAGACAGGAGTCCATCAAAATCCTAAAGGAGAACACAGGCAGCAACCTCTTTGACCTCAGCCGCAGCAACTTCTTCCTAGAAACATCGCCAAAGGCAAGGGAAGCAAGGGTGAAAATAAAGATTCACCTATTCATAAAGATAAAGGGACTTCATAAAGATAAAAAGCTTTTGCACAGCAAAAGAAACAGTCAACAAAACCAAAAGACAACTGAGAGAAGGGGAGAAGATATTTGCAAATGACATATCAGATAAAGGGCTAGTATCCAAAATCTATAAAGAACTTATCAAACTCAACACCCAAAGAACAAATAATCCAATCAAGAAATGGGCAGAAGACATGAACAGACAGTTCTGCAAAGAAGACATCCAAATGGCCAACAGATACATGAAAAAGTGCTCAACATCGCTCGGCATCAGGGAAATCCAAATCAAAACCTCAGTGAGATACCACCTCACACCAGCCAGAATGGCTAAAATTAACAAGTCAGGAAACAACAGATGTTGGCGAGGATGCAGAGAAAGGGGAACCCTGCTGCACTGTTGGTGGGAATTCAAGCTGGTGCAGCCACTCTGGAAAACAGTATGGAGGTTCCTCAAAAAGTTGAAAACAGAGCTACCCTACGACCCAGCAACTGCACTACTGGGTATTTACCCTAAAGATACAAATGTAGTGATCCGAAGGGGTACGTGCACCCCGATGTTTATAGCAGCAATGTCCACAATAGCCAAACTATGCAAAGAGCCAAGATGTCCATCAACAGATGAATGGATAAAGAAGATGTGGTACATATATATATTTATATATATATAATGGAATATTACGCAGCCATCAAAAAAACATGAAATTGTGCTATTTGCAACAATGATAGAACTAGAGGGTATTATCCTAAGTGAAATAAGTCAATCAGAAAAAGACAAGTATCATATGATCTCACTGATATGAGGAATTCTTAATCTCAGGAAACAAACTGAGAGTTCCTGGAGTGGTGGGGGTGGGAGGGATGGGGTGGCTGAGTGATAGACATTGGGGAGGGTATGTGCTATGATGAGCGCTGTGAATTGTGTAAGACTGATGAATCACAGACCTGTACCTCTGAAACAACATTATATGTTAAAAAAAAAAAAAAAAAGAACATAGTAGGAAGGGAAAAATGAAGGGTGGAAATCGGAGGGGGAGATGAACCATGAGAGACTATGGACTCTGAGAAACAAACTGAGGGTTTTAGAGGGGAGGGGGAATGGGTGGATGTGTTAGCTCAGTGATGGGTATTAAGGAGGGCAGGTATTGAATGGAGCACTGGGTGTTATACACAAACAATGAATCATGGAATACTACATTAAAAACTAATGATGTATTGTATGGTGACTAACATAACAAAATAAAATTTTAAAAAAGTATACTTATCACAATGAACACAGAGCAATGTATAGAATTGTTGGAATCACTATATAGTATACTTGAAACTAATATAATACTGTATATTAATTATACTAGAATTAAAAAAATAAATAAATTTTTTAAAATCCTCAAAAAAATACTGCATTCATGTTGAGTTAATCAAACATTATAAATTTTTATAGTTAATAAAAAAGCCCATGACTATCATTGCATTAATTGATCCAAGGAAATAATATACAACATATGAAGCATCATGAATTCATGTCATTAAATGTCACTGTAATACTTACAAAGCATAGGAACATTTTTAAATGTCATAAAGGAACACAGCTGATCTGGTCATTATTTTGCCTCTGAAAAAGCAGCAAGGAAATTTCCATTAAAAACATGCTTGCCAAAATCTCAAAGCTTAAGGGTATATCCCAAATATCTTTAATGTCTCCTGACAACTAATGTTGCTATTAGGTATTTTATTTAAATTTCCTGTTTTTATTTTGTATTGTTTTATTTTTTTGGTTCTTGTTGTTTTATTCTGAACATCAGAAATCAACATTTTAAAATTGCAACATGAATTCCGTTTCTTCTACGTTCAAAATGCAACATTTCATTCACTCAACAATTTTTTAAATTGGCATGTAACTCACATCCCATAAAATTCACTCCTTTAAAGTATACAATTCAGTGGTTTTTAGCTAAGTCACAAGGGACAACAACTATTTATTGAATGCCTACTATGTGCCAGGTTTCTGGTCAATTTGATATTCATGAACTAACAGAGTTTTCAAATTACAACATGAACATTCCTTATCTATGCCAGATAAATCAGGCAAGTTTGGAATAATTTTTAGTTCCTGACCAGAGATGAATTTAGCCAATGCAAAAAAATGAAATATGCTTCCAGAGTTAAAGATAATGCAGAGTTGCAGTTAAGAATTGTTTCCCCTTTGGCATAGTCTGGCTTGCTCATGAACTTAGATTAAATCCCTGGTATCACCTGGATAGATGTGAAATGGTTTATAACCATGTAGAACTGGAGATCATAGAATTTTAGAGCTGAAAGGTGCCTTAGAGATCATCTACATCTTTTATCTTCACTGTGCAAATCAGGAAACCAAAGACCAGAGAAGGTTAATGACCAGCTCAAAGTCACATACTCAGAGCCAAACTTTCAAATTCTTTCCTAGTGCTTGTTTCTCTATAACACTTTCCAAACTGTACTTCTCAGGGGCCCAGGATTCTTGGGAGGAGCCTATGGGACTTCGGAGATGAAAGAGGAGTGTCTGAGTCTAAGAGTCTCTGCAGCCCTCCCTAAACTTCAATTCTAGCATCTCTACTTTTACTTCTTTCCATACATTTCTAAACAAGCTTTTGTTTAAAGATAGCTTCACAGGGCACCTGGGTGGCTCAGTTGGTTAAGCGGCTGCTTTCGGCTCAGGTCATGATCCTGGAGTCCCAGGATCAAGTCCCGCATCGGGCTCCCTGCTCAGCAGGGAGTCTGCTTCTCCTTCTGACCCTCCCCCTCTCATACTCTCTCTCTCTCTCATTCTCTCTCAAATAAATAAATAAAATCTTTAAAGATAGCTTCACTGCTAAGAAATAAATACATTTAAAATTTTGGAAATGCTCAACACCCAAGAAAACAAATAATCAAATTTAAAAATGGGTGGAAGACATGAATAGACATTTCTCCAAAGAAGACATACAGATGGCTAACAGACGCATGAAAAGATGTTCAACATCACTCATCATCAAGGAAATGCAAATAAAACCACAATGAAATATCACCTCACACCTGTCAGAATCATTAAAAACAACAACAGAAGAAACAACAGGTGTTGGTGGGGATATGGAAAAAGGGGAACCCTCTTGCACTGTAGGAATGCAAACTGGTGCAGCCACTGTGGAAAACAGTATCAAGACTCCTCAAAAATTTAAAAATGGAACCGTCCCAAAATCTAACAATTGCATTACTAGGTATTTACCCAAAGAATATAAAAATACTAATTCAAAGGGATACATGCACCCCAATATTTATAGCAGCACTATCTACAATAGGCAAACTATGGAAACAGCCCAACAGTCCATCAACTGATGAATGGATAAAGAAGATATGGGGTGTGTGTGTGTGTGTGTGTGTGTGTGTGTGTGTGTATAATATGGAATATTATATGTGTATATAATATGGAATATTATTCAGCCATAAAAAAAGAAATCTTGCCATTTGCAACCAACGTCAATGGAGCTAGGGGGTATTATGCTAAGTGAAATAAGTCAGTCAGGGAAAGACAAATACTATATGATTTAAGGAATTTAAGAAACAAAACAAATGAGTGAAGGGGGAAAAAAAGAGAGACAGAGAGGTAAACCAAGCAACAGATCCTCAATTACAGAGAACAAATTGATGGTTACCAGAAGGGAGATGGGTGGGGAGATGGGTTAAATAGATAATAGGGATTAGGAATGCACTTGTTGTGATGAGCTCAGGATGATGAATGGAAGTATTAAATTACTATGTCATACATCTGAAACACTGTATGTTAACTGGAATTAAAATAAAAACTTAAAAAAAAATTCTGGAAATGGCTAAAGTACTCCATATTGTCCAGAGGAGGTATGCACCTATTACTGCACACAGTGTGAATATTCTGTGTAGAAAACTGCTCAACACCACCTAAACACTTAAGAGGTTTCTTAGTAAATGGTGTGTTTTAGGAATTTCTCCTTTTTCATGCTAGCAGAATTTAAAAATATATTGTACATATTTGAAAGTCTAAAAAGGAAAACATTTTTCATTTACTGACCTCATATTTAGGTACTGAAACTATAGAAAAGAAATACACGTGGGTAGATGATTGTATTTATTAACTGAATGCAAATCTACATCAAAAAACAGATTTCTGACTATAGTTTCTGTAGTATTAATCTGAATTGAAAATAGATTAGCATCTTCCCAAGAACACTTGATTTTTAAAAGTACTTTTAAAGGTTTTAAAGTCTAATTATGCCTAAAGGAGTCATAAAAATGTTTTGCCTAATAGCCTACTCAAATACATACTCTAGTACTAGAATAGTACTGCCAGTAATATAGTATTTATTTCCTAAGGGAACTGGTCTTCCAGGAGTACAAAAGGCTGATCTGGCATCTGGAGTGCCCAACTGAATTTGGTGGTAAAAAGAGTGGGGTGCAGCCACTCAAGAGATCAATGCTCTTTGAAAATCATTTCAATAAGTGTTCTTCCGTAAACTTTGACACTTTCTTGAGTCACTTACTATATTAGTTTTCCCAAATGAAGTATCACAGATTGTGTGGCTTAGAAAATAGTTCAAGATCAAAGTGTCAGCAGGGTTGATTTCTTCTGGAGCCTCAATCCTTGGTTTGTTCATGGCTGTTTTTTCCCTGAGTCCTGGTCTTCCTTTTGTACCTGTTTCCAAATTTCTTTTTTAATGAACACCAGTCACATTGGATTAGCTTCATTACCTCTTTCAAAACCTTGTCTCCAAATGCAGTCACATTCTGAGGGATGGGGAGTTAGGATCAATATATGTATTTTGGGAAGACACAATTCAGTCCACAGCACTTACCATGAAGCAAGAAATACTGCTGGTCAATGTTTAGCAAGCAGCTCTTCAAAAAGGAAAAGCTCTGAATTGCAGCATTTGCTTATTTCTATGGTAAAAATTCTCCCACCACAGCCAATTTCAAGCTATCAGTGTGATATCTCCGAATGCCGATTTGGGGAGAGATATGCCATGGCACACCATTTTTTATTATTTCTACTGTAGCAATATATAGATGTAAATAACCTTAAGAGATCAGAAGTCAGCAGACTTTTCCGTATAGTGCCAGGTAATATTTTGATTTGCTCAACTCTTGCATTGTAGCAAGAAAGCAGCCATGGGCAGCATGTAAACAGATGGGCATAACTGGGTTCCAGTAAAACTCCATTTTGCAGTTGGACTTTGCCTAATGATACAGACTTGGGGAGATGTAGTGTTGTAATTGCTTCTTCAGCAGCTTTCAATCAGCCCTCCATGTTTCAGCCTTCCTTCCCATCCCCTTGATCAAGTTCTTCGGCTACTGGTTGCTGGCACACCTACGCCTTTCCAGGCTAGATCAGCAGGACAGCCATGGAAGTGTACTACTTCTATCTCCCGTCAAGATAGAACTTGCAGTTCAGCTGCAATTAACACCATTAAGGGAACTGCCTCTACCTGCAGCATTTTCAAGTTTTGATACAGCATTCCAACTGAGGCCACCTCTCCTGCTCAGCCAATGACTGAGCATGGTGATGGTACTAGAGCCCCGCCATCTTTGCCCAGTGTAGGATTTCCCCAACAGGCAATATTTGCTCCAGAGCTCCACACTGTGTTGGCTGAGCTTCTGTCAGATTTGAAACCTTTCTTTCCCAATCCTGCTTTCTCTCCCTTTATCTTTTTTCCAATAGACTTCCTGTACAACTAACTTTATGTCATCTTCTGCTTCCTGGAACACCCCAAATGAGACACTTGATCAAAGGAGTAGTCTGAGAAATCAGTAAGATGGGCTTTGGGAAACTGGATCAGAACCATCCCACTGTCAATGAACCTCACCACATGTGGTATCTGGGGCATGGATCGTCTCTGGTACAATGTGGGGGCCCAGTTATGAAAACATTCACCAGTTGTCAGTAGGGAGACTATTCTGAAGCAGAGGAATGCCATGGCAGGGGCAATTCAAAAGTGTGTGTACGTGTATGAACAATAGATACAAGCTATTATTAGCTGGCTATTATTTAGTCGCACTGAGGCCTACAGAAGGTTAATGAAAACCAGAGAGCAGTTAACCAAGTGAAAACTCACTACTTTCCTAGTGGCTTCTAAAGACACCCTTACCTCCTGCCCTGAGAAAACAGAAAAAGCTTGAACACCAGGGAATATGGACAACTGCATGGATGCCCCCAAAGATTCTGGTCCTGAGAGACTCCCGTGAACACTCAGAGCCTACAGAAGTTGCTCAATTTCTGATTAAAAGCTAGCACTCCTGGGACTCCTGGGCAGCTCAGTTGATTAAGCAGTTAAGCGGTTAAGCATCTGCCTTCTCAGGGTCCTTGGGCTCCTTGCTCAGCAGGGAGCCTGCCGCTTCCCCTCCCTGGGCTCTCTCTCTCTCTCTCTCTCCCTCTCTCTCTGTCAAATAAATAAATAAAATCTTTTTTAAAAAATTAAAAAAAAAAAAAAGCTAGCACTCCTCTCAGGCAGAGAGTCACTACAGTGAATGCTTCTGAACAAAAGAGGGCTCTCTAGGAAACTTAGCCCACCTTCTCTCATGGCTGCCACACCAATAACTAGGGTTAAGACACAGCATAATCAGAATATGCTAGGCCTGCTCTATACTCCAAAGAAGCAGCAAGAACTAGTCAGCATATACTGACAGGAAACAGGGGAATACGTGGGCAGATTTTCAGAGTGCTTGATCAAGAGAGCTAGAACATGAGAGTAGATAAGGGTAAGCTTATTGACTTGGTGGCATTCTTGGGATATGGGATTTCACATCCTGGCAGGGTCCCAGGGGATGGTGCAAATCTCCTGTTAGCATGGTTCCTAGAAGTCTAGAGAAAGTAATGGCCTATGCTGAGAGATGTAGAAATGCCTGAATTGCCTGGCAGACAGTGGAGGGAAAGATTTAAAAGATCAGAGAAGTAGATATATTATGTGAGGCCAGAAGCCCATATGGAAGATTATGTTGCATGAGAGGGATCAGAGGATACACTATTCACCAAAACCAATGGGCATGCCATGGTAAGAGAGGCACCACCCTCATGAAGAAGTTCAGTGACAGCTCACTTGTAAAGGCCAGAGCTTACTATAGGTGATATTACCATAGAACTTGGCTTATTAATTGCAATGGGAATGATGGGGCCCAGAGGCACAGTAGATCCAGAAGACAGAACTTAATACCAGAGGTCAGCATAATCACAGTTATCCTAATGACTGACAAAATCAGCATGATGGCCAAGGGAGTTCAACCCGCAAAGAGTTGTGGAGATGTTTTCTAGAACTAAGTGTCCCTAGGAGGAAAAAAAAATGATGGGCAGGCAACAAGGATACTGCCTAACATATGTAATCAAGGAAAGGAAGAATGAATGAGGAGACAGAGCATGGTCACTACAGTAAGAGGTGTCAGGATCCTTTGCCCAGTTCCCAGATCAGAGCTAATTTTTAGACCCAGAAGCTGTAATCAGGTCCTAGAGGAAAGGACTCCACAACACTATGGCAAATATATATTGTAATGATTCTTCTAGTCCCTCCTGCAAAGGGACCTAGGCCATTTTCTCAGGTGACTGAACACTGAGGAAAAGGAAATATCCAGACATTTCAGGGAAAATTAGACATGGGGAGTGAGTTGACATTGATACTTAGAGACCAAGAGTATTATCTTGACCTCCCCATTAAGAGTTGGAATACATAAAGGCCAGGTAATAAATGTAATCCTGGACAAATTTGGACTCACAGTGAGTACACTGGGTCCATGGAAACAACTAGTGCTCATTTCTTCAATCCCTAAAGGTTATAATTGCAACTGACATGCTTGGCAGTTGGAGTAATCCCCATATTGGGTTTTAGCTCTTAAGTAAAAGCTGTTACAGTGGGGAAGACTAAATAGAAGTCTTGGACACTAATACCCAGTGTACTTCCAACCAAACAGCAACAACAACAAAACAGTATATCATATTTTGGGTATGGATGGTGGCGATGAGTGCCACTCCAATCTACTGAAGGCCTGAATAGAACAAATAAGTCTAAGTAAGGGATAATTTTCTCTCTGCCTGACTGTTTTAGAGTTACAACATCAGTCTTCTCTTGCCTTTGGATTCAGACTCAGACTGGAACTTACATCATCAGCTCTTCTAGTTCTCAGGGCTTTGGACTGGAACTGTATCATTAGCTCTCCTGGGTCTCCAGCTTGTTAGGTGTAGATCTTGGGACTTCTTAGTAGTCTCTAAAGCATGGGCCAATTCCTTAAAATAAATCTCTTTTTATGTATATCCTATTAGTCTGTTTCTCTTGAGAACCCTAATACATGGTCCCTATCCTAGGTCCCTATCATTTGTCTGCCCCCTGCAAAAACTGGATGAATCCTGGAGAATGACCATATACTACTGTAAGCCCAACCAAGTAGTTAGTAGCTTTGACTGCAGGCCAGATTTGGCCTGTTTACTAGAGCATATTAATATGGCTTCAGTGACCCAGTATATGATAAAGCAAACTGAGCACAGAATCTTCTGGATGTTTATGCTATTTTACTTTTTTTTTTTTACAGCTGTTTCATATATACCCTTATCTGAATATTCTTAGCCAGTTGACTTTCAGTTTTTCAAAATCATTCCACAGAATTTTCATAGAAACTATTGCCTTCTTAGTTCATCAGTTTATGTAATTTTTTTCAATTACATAACTGCAGCAATGAGTACAACTAGCATTAACAGGCTTAAAAGAATAAATACATAATTTAAAATATGCAATTCAACTTACAGAAGCAGGAATGTATGTTGCACTAGAGTAGCTTACCACATATAAGCATTTAAAAGGTCAGCATGTCGATGAGAGCAGACAGTGTGTTTTACAGAGGGGATGGAGAGGGTGGGTTATTCATTCCAAGGAGTTACAGTGGATTGAAGATTAAGTGGAGCTCAGATATGACTGTGTTTATACTCAGAAAGGACATGATCCTCCTCTCCTTCTTCCTAGTCCCATGTATGTGTATATGGTGGGAGGTGGCAGGGAGGGAAGGCAGTGGTAGGGAAATGTACTTTAGAAATTTCCAACACTAAACAGATCTGATCTTATCACTTCCCTGCTCCTAAACCATCATTAGTTCTCACTGCTCTCAAGTGAGATATATATATAGTTTATATAGATAAATATAAACTCCTTAAGGGCACCTGGGTGGCTCAGTCGGCTGAGCGTCTGCCTTCAGCTCAGGTCATGATCCCAGGGTCCTGGGATCAAGCCCCGCATCGGGCTCCTTGCTCAGCAGGAAGCCTTCTTCTGCCACTCCCCCTGCTTTTGCTCTCTCTCTCTCTGACAAATAAATAAATAAATAAATAAATAAATAAATAAATAAAACCTTAAAAAAAATAAGAAAAATAAAAACTCAAAACTCCTTAAAAGTGGTGTGTCCCTTCACCAGCTCAGAGTCCCTATGTTTTCAGTCATATTTCTACCTTGTGCCCCTTCCCCCACCAACCCTCCTGTCATGCCACTCAGTCTAGAATTAATTTTTCCTTCTTTTTTTAGGGTGATACATAATTTACTATCCATACTGGTACATATTTAAGAGCAAAAGGGGACACTAACCAAATGAGACAATGGGAAAAAATATACAAACTGGGGTACTCATCAAACTTGTGATCCCCCTATTCATTATGGGCCCAATGATTTCCTCATTTCTGTGATCTCAGGGCCTAACACTCAGAGAATGCTCCAAAAATCTTGGTTGAAATTGATTATATATTCTATAACCCTCTCCTATTGCTGTTTTTATTTCCCTTTCCAACCTTGGTCACCAATAATACCTATAGAAACTTTGTGTAAATTATAAAATGTGCCCTTTCTTGCTGGTAGCAAATTCCAGAGTACATAGCAAGTGGACACAGGCTGGATTTCAGCCACTACTTTCCCCTCACATGGGCACTTTCCTGTAGTAAAAAAATTACTCGATGTGTCTCCAACTATTTATCCCCTATAAAAATTAAGTGGTTGTGGAAGATCCTGAAACACTCCACTGAAATATATGTCAGATGACATTTGAAATCTGGATGAGAAAAGATGCAAAGTGAATTTGTAGTAAGGGGAGAAAAGTATCAAATGTTTATCTAGAATTTTATGCAGAGTGAACATGAGAGCACTGTGAAAATCTATTGGGGGGCAATAAATTTGCTTCACATTGAAACAGGAAAAGATTTTACAAGTGGAACATGGGGCCATAATATTATTTAGAGAAAACATACTATCAATATCAATCTAAGAAAAAGAAAAGCCGATATTCTTACTGCTCAGAAATGGGCCATATGTATAAAATGTCCATTTTGTTTTAAGAAATCTATCTTAACAAACAAACATTCAGTTTTTTTTTGTTTTTTTTTTTTGGTTATTCAATACCTCCCTAACATAGTACATATATTTTAGATATTACCCACTGGGGAATTAAAAAAAAAAAAAAGACAAGGGGCCCCTGGGTGGCTCAGTTGGTTAAGCGTCTGCTCGTGTTGTGATCTCAGCGGTCCTGGGATCAAGCCTTGGGTCCTGCTCCCTGCTCAGCAGGGAGTCTGCTTCTCCCTCTCCCTCTGCCCCTCCCCCCACTCATTCTCTCTCTCTCAAATAAATTAAAAAAAAGATGGAACTTCAAACTTCTTATCCTTAAGACCCTGACTTCCTTTCTATGTCCATTCTATGTACCCCACTCCTCTATTACCATTCTCTACATCTAGAACAACAAATACTTTGATTTTTAAACTGCCCATATTAAATAGTAATTAAAGAAATCATTTTTTAAAATGGACTCAATTTAAAATTCTAAACTTGGGGGTGCTGGGTGGCTCAGTTGGTTAAGTGTCTGCCTTCGGCTCAGGTCATGATCCAGGGTCCTGGGATCGAGCCCTGCATCGGGCTCCCTGCTCCACGGAGAGCCTGCTTCTCCCTTTCCCCCTGCTTGTGCCCTCTCTCTCTCTGTCAGATAAATACATAAAATATTTTTAAAATATATATATATATACTGAAAGCTATTTCTTCATTTACATATTTTAGATAATGTCTCTTCACTTGTTGTTAAGAGAAAGTAGGATTTTTGTCAGATAGGATGCCTCAACTTCTAGGAATGCCAATCCCACCTCATTTAAGAAATAAGAACTGTGCTGATTTCCACAACTGGAAGCCCAGTTTATTGTGAACCTGCATCAACTTCATTCAGTGGCACTAGCTCCATTTCTCCGTGGTTCCCTCAGGTCTGTTATCCCTGGAATGATGTCCCCATCCTTAGACTGCCTCTTCTGTGTGGGCAAATGAACTGTAGCATTTCCTGGTCTCACGCTAACACAGCTGACATCCAAAGGAAGAGAGAGGTTCATTCTTTGATTTTTCACATTAGAATAAAGAAAATCTCTTTTTCTGAATATCTAGACAAATCCCTTATAGATCCTTTTTTTTTTTTAAAGATTTTATTTATTTATTAGAGAGAGAGCACAAGCAGGGGGAGAAGCAGGCAGAGGGAGAAGCAGACTCCCCACCAAGCAGGGAGCCCGACACGGGACTCGATCCCAGGACCCTGGGATCATGACCTGAGCCGAAGGCAGACGCCTAATGGACTGAGCCACCCAGGCATCCCCTCCTTACAGATCTTTACTACAAATTGGGTCATATGTTCATTCCTGAGCCATTCCCTATAACCTAGGGAATGCCATGGATTTATTGGCTCAGAACTGCCCTTCCACAGATTTATTAGATTGGCAAGGGCAATCGGATTGCACTAATCAGTTTAATCAGGCTGACCTCTAGAGTGGTCTACATGGCCACTATGCAATGGGGAAAAGGTGGAATGGATGTTGGACAAACAATGCCAACTTCTCCTGTAGGCATTTAGCACTCACGTACCACATCCACCCATACCACTCCAAGAGAATCACATCACCATATTTAGGTAAATCACACTTAACTTCATGATAACCATGAAAAAAGCTGGCAATAGGGTACTATAATTTTATTTCCTTTCTGTAGAACATTTATGTTTTACCTGTAATTTTTGATTGCTTTTAAAAATCCTACAAAATCTACTTTTAACATATCCCTAAACTTTTCCAAATGTTTCATCCGATCAATTTACCAGGGAGCTTACCTTTTAGTAGGGGGGAAAACAAGAGGCAAGTAAGACAAGTAAAATGCGGTAAACGTAAATCCTAATCGCTATTTTTATGAAGAAAATAAACAAGGGAACTAGAAAAAGTAACTGAGGAAAGCCTCGTTAGAGAATGCTGTTTCGAGGGCCTCTCTGAGGAAGTGACATCTGACCTGAGACCTAAAGGATGACGAATAGCCTGCATGAGAAGAGCTGAGAGAAGCATTCCAGGCCTAGAAACAACCAGAGCAAAAGCCTGTGAGTGGAAAAGAATTTGTCAGGCTTGTGGACAGAAAGGAAGCCAAGTGACTGGGACAGAATGAGTAGGGGGGAGAATGATGGGGTAACACTGCAGAGTTAGACTGAAGTCAGGTCATACAGGCTCTTGGAAGACCATAGAAAGAAGGCTGGATTTCTCTGAAAGGGTGTGAAACAGTGGAGCAATAGGATTTGCTTTATGTTTTTAAAGACACCCCCTGGATCCTTTGTTAAGAGTTGATTTAAGAGGAGGGTGGGGGATGGAGCCAAAATGGAAGTATGAGAATCAGCAGGATACTGGCTGCCACACTCTTCCTCATAGCAGTTCTACTAGACTGCACTCTTCAGCCTATGTTTTTTTTAAAAAGAAGCTTGAATTGTTTTGAAAATGTTCAATCAGCTTTATTTATTAATGACTAGATGTTCATTTAACTACTAAGACCCAGAGAACAACAAACTTCGACAAAGTGCTTGTACTTATTTCTCTTATTCACTTATTGCAGATGAATCATGTAGGCTCACCTACCATCTCCTCTGGAAGTTTTGTTAGTGACATATATAAAATGATAATTTCATGTAACTTTTACTTACATTCCTCTAATTAAAGTGATCTTAATTCATCACAGGAGAAAAATAGGTGATCCACAATAATAACTAATATTAAGAAACCACAAAATCAAAATGATTTTTAATTTTTTTTTAAAATAAAGCATTTATGCCTTATTATGTGATGCCAAATCTCTAAATACTTCACATTTCAGGTTGAAAAATTAAGATCTATGGAGAATTTAAAATATGAAAATAGAGAAGCTTCTAGCTAAATGAGCACTTTTACTTCCTCAGTGTTAATACAAAAATTAGTATAAACAAACAAATAATTAGTATGTGAGTGCTCACTCCACTGAACTCAAATTAGATTCCTTGCTGTGTCATAAACATAATAAGTACCCTCTAGCCTTAGGGCTTTTGTCCTTGCTCTTCCTTCTACATAGAATGCCCCGTCCCTGCCAAATATCTGCAAGTGTCTCTTCTTCACTTTATTCAGTTTTTGGCTCACATGTCTATGACCTTATCAGAAAAGCTCTCTGTGACCTTGTTTAAAATACCATCCCCATCACCCTCTATGTAAATATGTAAATATGTAAAATACATATTTTTTCTTCATAGCGCTTACCACTACCAGACATAACATATGTTTACTTTCTGGCTCCCCATACAGGAATATAAATTCAAAAAAAAAAAAAAAATGCAGAGACTTGGCTTTCTTGTCAATTGTTGTATCTCAAACATCTAAAACAAATAGCACAATACATAGATGTTTCACATACAGTTGTTGAATAGAATGTGTCCTTATCAAATTAGGAACTACATTCTTAGCATTAAATGAGTCTAGGCTGCTTAAATTAATAATGACTCAACTATATTCTTTTCAGCTGAAGACTTTCTTTGCCCCTGTATAGTGAATCTCAGGGTCAGGATTAGGGGCATGTCCTTCTTGTCTCCAGGAATATAAACTCCTTTGAAGCTGATATCATCAGCTCGATCAAGCTGGTCAAGTCCTGTACAGCTGTTCACTTCTAATCATTCTTTTATTTACTGACAACATTATTTTCTGGTTTACTATCATATTTCCCCTTTCCAACACCATATGTGGTCATTCTCAGTGACTTTCAAAATATATGTAGATGACCCATCCAATAGCATAGTCTTCCAGTTCTTTTCTGTTACAGTGTTTTTGTTTTTATTTGTTTTTAAATCTGTAGCATTTCTTTCTATTTCTTTCTTAGGATTTCCATCTCTCAGCTTACATTGCCCATCTGTTCTTGCATGCTGCCTACTTTATCCATTATTGTTCAGAGTATATTAGTCATTGTTGTTTTAAACTCCTTGACTGATAATTCCCAACAACTCTGTCATGTCTGGTTCTGATGCTTACTGTCTCTTCACATTGTGGGGGTTTTTTTGCTTCTTGATATACCTGGACATTTTTTTCTTGATAGTTGGACATAATGTACTGGATAAAAGGAATTGCTGTAAATTGGCCTTTAGTGATGTGGTGTTGAGGTGGTGGAAGAGAAACATCCTTTAGTTCTGTGATTAAATTTCCGTCATTTAGTGAGCCCATGTCTCTAGACTGTGAACCTCACAAGTGTTTCTCAGATTTTTTTCTGTCCCCCTGTGGTGGGACAGCATAACTAGAGTGGATAGGAGTTGGATATTTCCCTTCCCCTAGGCCAATTAGGCTTTGAAAATAGCCCAGCAGGAAGAACAGAATGGTCTGGAATATTTCTGAATGGTTCTTTTCCCCTCTTCCTGCAGAAAGCACAAGGGGATTTGTGTCAGATATTTATTGTGGGAACCTAGTCAAGCTCTTGGAGGTAAATCTCACACTATTCGTGAATCTCACCCTTCTATGACTGGGTCCCCTGAAGTTTTTAACTCAGAGTTGTTTATACAAATCCTCCAGAAATTCATCAATTACAGTTCAGATTTTCCTAATCTGGTCTTGTTCCCACAGTGTTTTCTGCTTATCTCTGCTCAGGTAAACCATGACTCTGTGTATTCACTTGTCTTGCCAATCTTGGGAGCAGAGGTCTGTCCTGTGTTGTCTCCCTTCTCTTACTGATCCAAGAAGAGTTTCTGATTTTACAGTCTGCTAGCATAGAGGGGAGACTTCCAAGCTCCTTACCATGGAACTGGAAAAGACTGACTTCTTTAACCTTCATCATCTCCACAGACCATCACCAACCTCAACGCATATCCTGGACTAACCCTGGACCATGTAAGCACTGATAACTGTACTACCTGTGAAATATCAATTTTGAAGATCCTATTTGGTCCACCCACCACCTCCTATCTGTCCAGCTCACTTTAGCTTGGCAGTAAGTCTTTAGCTTCTTACAGACCTCCAGTTCATTGATATTCTCCTCCACTCCCACTACTTTTTAATTATCTGTATTCACTCCCACATTTACCCAGCTTGGAATTCATGTTTCATCATATAATCATTCCTTCTGAAGTACAATCAAGTGCCTTGGCTCCCATCTCCCTCTGTTGAACTCATTTCACAAAATCTCAAACCTGCTTGAATTCAAGTATTTGTTCCTTTGTGCAGAGACCCAAGCAACTTAATAAAGAAATAATACAATTAGCTGACTCATTTCTCTTTAAATTCATGACCACAGACCACAAACGAACACCTAAGCCAACCTGGCTGGCCTTCTATGCTTCCCTAGGAAGTTCATCTTTACATTCTCTGAGGTAGAAATGTCATATTTTTTTTTTCCTGTTACCTCAGACTCCTTCATTCTCATTTTCAGCTGATGATCCTACTCCCTATGTAATTCATTGTGAATACAGAAATCATCAGAGAAGATTTACTTCATTTTCATTCCAATAGATATCCAAACCTCTCTGCATCTGTACTCGTCTTCTCAGCCTTCTTTTCTGTTAAAATTGAAATAGTATTATTTTCCCTATCAGGGGCAATTGTAACTCTTGACACCTATATTTTCTCTTCTTCTCAGTTTTGCTTCTTCAGTTATTACATTTGTCTACTACACATCATCAAATTTTCATTCTCTGCTTATTATTCATGCCAGTCTACCAACAGACTTCAGTATTTTCAACTAAAAAGAAACACTTCATTGACTTGTTCCATCTATTACCACACACCTCTCTAACCTTTTCACAGCAAAGGTTTGTTTGTTTTTTTTAACATTTTATTTATTTATGTGTCAGAGAGAGAGAGAGCGCACACGCAAGCATGGGGAACGGCAGGCAAAGGGAGAAGCAGGCTCGCCGCTGAGCAAGGAGCCTGATGCGGGACTCAAACCCTGGACCCTGGGATCATGACCTGAGCTGAAGGCAGAAGCTTAACCCACTGAGCCACCCAGGCGTCCTGACAGCAAAGGTTTTATACGCACACACACACACACACACACCAATATTTAAAAATTATATTGAATGTTTACGGAAAAAAAAATATTTCCCTCTCCCAGCCCTCTCCACTCTCAAATACCTTCAACATTTCTAGCTCTTTGATATTTATCTCCACATTTCCAAACAATATACTTGTTTGCTATTTATTGATATATTTAGATACTAATGTATAGCAAATGATGACCGCAACTCAATTGTCGTCACTCTTACATCCCAAATTAATCTAAATTCCATCTTCTCTACATTTCAAAGCTACTCCTCTAATCCTAACAGCTATTATATATTAGAATAGCTTTTTACGTGGAGAGCTAGAGAGAGCCGCTTTCACTTTTCCTACTATTATCCATTTTCTACATAGCAGCTACAACAATCTTTTACAAAGTAAATCAGATTATGCTATTCTTTGGGGTAAAGCCTTTCAATAGCATCTTCTTGTGTTTGGAATTAAACCCCAGTGCTTTTCATAGACCACAAGGCTCTGGTTCAAAGGAGGTTCCCTGAATGTTTTTTTGACATCCAATATCAACTTTTCATACACTATGCTTCAGCTATACTTGCCTCCTTTGGTTCTTCACATATAACAAACCCCTTCTTACCTTAGGGTCTTTGCACTTGTTCTCCTTCCTGCTCTTCCCATGGTTCTTCCTACAATAGGCACAACCTCATTCTACCAGTTACAGCTTGAAGAAGTCTTCTCTGACCACTCCCTTGCTCTTTCCATTTGTCTCCTTTTTACTTTCTCTGACATCACTTCACCTTTCCCCTACAAAACCCATCCCAATTTGTAACCTTATTTCCTTAATGATCTCTCTTCTTTCCCTCCTCCAAAGTAGAATGGCAACTCCAAGTGAGAAAGCCCCTTGTCCATCTTAACACGTTTTCCATGCCCCTACCCCAAGGATAGGCATATAAAAAGCACCCAAGAAATACTTGAATTAATTCTGCAATATGTGGACTAAATATAAATTAAACTAGTTTAACTAAATTATATATTATATCCAGCAGGAGTGTGATAGTAAATAATAGACCCCTGAAATCTTATAAGGCATGAGCTAATGGACCCACTTCCTAGTCAGTTATTAGGAAATCTGGCTGCACCCAATTTGGATTCTCTTTAAAATCTTCCAGGGCCACTCCAAAGGACACTAAGGTTCTTCATTTGGGGCAAGGGTACCCACTTCTGGCTGGTGCAGATTCTTTTGTACTGGAGAATGAGAGGTGCTTGAGGGGTTGAAATAGTCTGTGGTCTGAGTCTATTTTGGGGTTTATGACATGCAACTGCCTTACTGTGGAGGACTGCCTGCGAATTTTCTTTTAGGGAGATTTGTTTTGTATTTAGCTAATGCTGAAGAACATAGTGGGTCAGGTTTCTCCTTAAGTTGTCAATTCTTCTGAACTTCTGTTTCTTAGCAACAGCTGGGACTTTGTCCATCCTCATTGTCCTCTGCTTTAGCCTCAAAGCAAACAAGAGGAAAAGTGTGCACGGCAGCTTGCAGTTTGCCATTTAGTAATATTCCCAGACACATAGTGCATTCCAATCTTAGTAGCTATTGATAGACAATGTAAAGGATCATCACACTTTTGTGAAGGGATGAGCAGTGAAAAATGTTTTGGAGGGAACTGAGAAATTGGAATGTCTTGATATCATTTTGCTTCTTCTTGAGAGTCCTATTGCTATTACTAAAATTTCACTCTGGAATGCAAATGTAAAACTTCAGTGTTAGAAACAAGGTGGCAAAAAAAAATATGTGGCAATTCAATAAATCCCTTGACTAATTTCTTTTTTTGGTGGGGAGGAGCAGAGGGAGAGAGAGAATCTTAAGCAGACTCCACACCCAGTGGGGCTCGATCATACAACCCTGAGATCATGACCTGAGCCAAAATCAAGAGTGGGATGCTTAACCAACTGAGTCACCCAGGCGCCCCTCCCTTGACTAACTTCTTGATCTGTTTATATATTGTCAGACCAAAGGCAAATTGGCTTCAATAATTGTCAAATCTGCTAAATTTGGCATAAATGGACAAATTTGGTGCAATTGACTTTCATCTGGGAACTTTGTTCTGAACTTCTCTTTTCAAACATACTTTTAAAAAACCCTACAATATAGTAACCAATGCATGTGACTTTTTTTTTTTTTTTAATATGTAGCCAGAAAATTCTCTAATGCCTCACCTCAGTGAATATATACTCTGAGTTTTAAGATACTATTGGAGAAAGTCTGGGTAAAAGGTTCACAATTGTATAACAGAAGCTAACAAGTTCCCATTTTAGGGCAGGAAAGTCTTTATTGCCTGCTATTCCACCTTGATTCAGCCAGCTTCAGTTTCTCTGAGGTTTGTTATTTTCAATCCCATTCACAGTCGAACTGGAGAAATACTCCTCCAGTTGCAATTGGCAGAAACCCACTTAAGCTAGCTTAAGCAAAGACATGAAATTTTATTATAAGGATAAATTATGATAAATAATTCAAAGATAGGAAGCAAACTCAATCTTCTCAAGAGACTGACATCAAAAAATGGAAACCTATCGGGAACCAAGGCAGCTTTTATAGCTGTGTCTGATATGTCAGCACTGCTTCATGAAAGCACAGACTGGAGGCAGACAGCCTGAGTTTTATTTTAGCTGCAGTACATATTTACTTTAGTCAAGCTTCTGAGCTTCCTTACCTGCAAAGTGGGGATAATAGTACCAACCTCACAAAATTATAACACTTAGACCACTGAGTGACACAGTAATGTGAGATCATTCTTACTCTGCAACACAACTCAGATTCTCCACATGCTGCTCCCAAATAAGGTAGCCTTGACCTAACTTCCTTTCTCAGAACAGATTAACTGTCTGATAAACATTCTCAACCCCAATTTTAAATACTCAAGATAATTTGATTGGTTCAGATAGGGTATAGTTGTTCATTCTAGCTAAAGACAGAGGCATTAAGTTACCTAATACATACACAGCTGCTGAGGCCCACTCCTCAATGTCTATGAATATTTCTCGGTGGTGGTGGTGATCATGAAATAAGGCTAAACTCAAAACAAAACAGTGGATTTTTCTTTTTTCTTTTTAAGATTTTTATTTATTCATCTGAGAGAAAGAAAGATACAGAGAAAGGGAGGGAGGGAGAGAAAGAGAGAGACAGCAGAAGCCAAGGGGAGAGGCAGGAGAAGCAGACTTCCCACTGAGCCAGGAGCCTGACATAGTGCTTGTGGGGCTGGATCCCAGGACCTGGAGATCAAGACCTGAGCAGAAGGCAGATGCTTAACCATCTAAGCCACTCAGGTGCCCCAACAGTGGATTTTTCTATATTTCTCTTAACTCACAGATCTTCCATAGCCACAAAAAATACCAATATAAGTGACTTTACCAATGTCATAATAATGGATGAAGCTATGGTTCAAAACCAGATCTGACTCCAAATTCAAAATTTATTTTCACTAAACAATGCATTGGAGTTGTTCACAAAGTGAATCTATTATGCAGCTAACCCTGTATTTAACCAAGCACTTGAGACACAAGGTTTCAAGTAGTTCAAAATTAGGTTTCCCAGTTTCTTTCCCTAATTTTTAAGAAATGGGATATAGCATATACACAGTAAAGTCAATAAAACTGAAATGTTCAGTTCAAACTTTTTCATATGTATATGCTAATATAACCAGCCAGATGAAGATGTGGAAGGACATTTCCATCATTTCATCATTTATGCCCCATCTAATACCCATGCCCTGAGAGGTTACTATCCTTTTATCATCACAAATTAGCTTTGTTTGTTCTTAAATTTTATATAAATGGAATTATACAATATGAATTCTTCTGTGTCTATTTCACTCGACACAATACCTCTGAGATCTATCCATGTTATTGTGTGTAGCAATCTATTCTTTTTAATTGATGGGTATTATTTCATTATGTGGAGATATTTCACTTTATTCCAGTTTGAGGCCATAATGAATCAAACTGCGATGAACTTTTGTATATGAGACTTTTAGCAGAAACCTTCATTAATTTATCGAGATAGAAGTTGCTGATATAGGGTAGGCATAAGTTCAGCTATAATAGATACTGCCATCGATTTTCCAATCCAATTTACACTTCCACCAGCAATAAGAGTTTCAGTTACACTATATTTTCTTTTAAACAAGGACAATGGGGCGCCTGGGTGGCTCAGTTGGTTAAGTGACTGCCTTCGGCTCAGGTCATGATCCCAGGGTCCTGGGATCGAGCCCCACATCGGGCTCCCTGCTCTGAGGGAGGCCTGCTTCTCCCTCTCCCACTCCCCCTGCTTGTGTTCCCTCTCTTGCTGTCTCTGTCAATTAAATAAATATTTTAAACAAGGAAAATAACATAATCAGTCTATTGTGCTAGTTATATTTCTTTGTTCTGCAAATGTGTTTTGAGGTTCTTTTGTTGCTAATTATAAATAAGTTTGAACTTAGGCTAAGTTATTGGGTAGAGTAGATCCTCCTTCATTAGCACCCTTACCAAACCACAACTCTACCCATTAAGATTTCACTAAAAAATACTACTTAGCTTGCCGTTCTTTATAGCAGGGTTTCTCAACAATGGCACTATTGTCATTTGGAGCCAGGTAACTCTTTGTTGTTGGGGCTGTCTGGTGCATTGTAGGATCTTTAGCAGTACCCCTGGCCTCTACCCATTATATGTCAGCAGCACCTGCCATTCATTGTGACAACCAAAAATGTTTTCAGATATTGCCAAATGTCACCTGTGGGGCAAAATCTTCCCTTGCCCCATTAATAACCGCTATTATAAAAAATAAGTGTCCTGGACTCTCCACACTCTATCTAAACTGTTTTGAGTCAATGCAATATTAATACAATGATGCCCATAGTTTTCCAGTGCTATAGCACAGAATCATCTTTAAGAAAAGGTGAGCTTTTAAAGAATGCATAGGCCAAGGACCCACCTTAAAACAATGGAATGCAATCTCTTGAGGTAGGGCTTGAACATTTTTATGGCAAAGCTACCCAAAATTTAATTCTAAATTTTGGCACAGTTGAGAACTTCTTAACATATTACTCTTCCCAGGAGTATATGCTTTAAAATAGATTTCTACCAACAATTTTTCAAACATTAGTAGAATATGAGACATACATAAATTTGGGGAATAGAAGGCTCACAGAAACTCTCAAATCATACCAATGACCACCTGGGGCCCATAACTATAAATAGTGGTATCTAGTGTTTAGTTCCTGATTGAAAAAATTATTTTTTTTCCTAAATCAGACTTTTAATGTATTTCCTTTTTCTGAATGATTGTTAATCCTTCCAGCTATCGTTAATCCTTTCAGCTAATTATTGCTAACTCTTCTCTAATCAACCTCTCTCTCAAAAGGACGTTTCTCATTGTTTTTGAAACACCTGAAGTCTTTCACCTAAACAAGTAAAAATCCACAACCCTTCCCCCAACAATTCATGTTCCCTCCCAAGTCAAAGTCAATGATTTTAGACTCAATGATTCATTTAACACATTCCACTCCAATCTGACTTCTGGCCCTACTATTCCAACAAAATAGTTCTAAGGTAACAGATGTTCATCATGTTACTAAATCCAGTAGATATGCTGACCTTATTTCACATGATTCTCAATAGCGTTATACACTATTCACCACTCCTTCCTTGAAGTACTTATGCCTTTGTTATCCATTGCACAACACACTTGACATCTGCAACTCCTTATCCAGCTCATCTTCTTCCACCTAGCCAAAAATTAATTCAAGTTCTTGACTGTATACTCCTAGACTGTCTTTCAAGTTTATTTCATGTATACTCCAGACTTTAATTTCTCCCCACACACTTAACAGTTTTTATTCAGTCCATCTCCCTTCTCAGCTCCAGACTTCTATACCAGACTCTTAAATGACTCAAAGGTGTCAGAAACTCAGTAAGTGCCAAATTTATGATCTTCACACCTACCCATCTCCAAATATATTACCACTGAAATGAATGCTATTACCATTCAGTTCTATTCCATTCCATTGTATGTACAGCTTCCCTCCTCCTCCTAATCCTGAATCCAATTGCATCAACAAACCCTGTGGACATTTCCTTCCAAAACTACTCTCTCTTCCATAACACTACCCTGGTCCATCAAGTTATTTATCTTTTAGCCTAATTCACTTAAGAATATTGTTTTCTTTGACATGCCACTAATTTCGGCTAAATTTTCCAATTTACAAATCCTTCATTACCACAGTTTAAAATCCTTCAAAGGTTTCCCTTTGTTCCAAGAAAAGAACCCACTCAATTTTTATTACTTATTATTTTTTTAGAGAGGAGAGTGGGGAGGGGCAGAGGGAGAGAGAGAATCCCAAGCGGCTCCATGCCTAGCATGGAACCTATCTCACAACCCTGAAATCATGACCTGAGCTGGTATCAAGTTGGACGCTTAACTGACTGAGACACTGAGGTGCCCCAAACCCAATTCTTTACCTGGCTTTGGGACCTGAAGAGCCTGGCTCCTATGCAGCTTCATCTTCCTCAGTTCTGTCTGCTCCAGCAGTACTATGCTCCTTGTAGTCCAAACCAGAGTGCCTCTGAAAGTAAAAAATGCCTATCCTTACAATCCTAACTGGATTGTAAGTTGACCCCATCTCTCTGGCCCAGAATTTTTGCCCATCTTATTTCTTTTACCTGGAAAGCTCTTTTACCTCTCTTTTGCTTTTCTACTCCATATTAATGCTTCAGTTCTCCAATAATGTCACTTCCTTTGGAGCCTTTTTTTTTAAGATTTATTTTAGAGAGACAGAGAGCTTGTGAGAGAGCACATGAGTGGGAGGGGGGGAGGGAGAGAATCTCAAGTAGACTCCGTGCTGAGCATGCAGCCTGACAGAGGACTTGATCCTAGGACCCGTGAAATCATGACCTGAGCCGAAACCAAGAGTCAGACACTCAACCGACTGAGCCACCCAGGCACCCCTGGAGACTCTTCTGACTAGGGCTCTCCATTATGAATTCTCATGTGATTGATTCTTCATACCATTTTTCTCAGTTATGATTTTGCAGTATGATGGTTTCCTCTATTAGATTTTAACTCTTGAAAGTATCTGTTTTTGCTCTATTATAATACCCCCACAATCACCCCCACCCTAGCAAAAAGTCTGGTATGCAATTTTTCGAATAAATGTCAACAATAGTGCACTGGGGACACAGAGAGTCCCACTCAAGGGGCTCACAGTGTAGTATGGAAACAAATGCTTTATTACAATACAAAGACATGCTGCACTTACAGAATACACAATTTGATGTCCTAAAAGGGAGGTGGAGAGCTGCCTGACATGTCTCATAAGGTGTCTGTACAATTGCATCAGGACATTCAACAATCCTTGATGATTTACTTAAACCTGTAAGAGACTACTTCATAAGATAGATGGACTATATCCATTTACAATTAAAGGTAACTTTCCAATGACCTGAAGAAATGTGTGGCTAGAGTGTTATGTGTCTCCTAGGAATGATGGGAGGCAATGCTGGGGTGAGATTGTGAAAAGACTAGTTAAAATATTATTTATGCAAATTTGTAGTATATTTAAAAATACATATTTAAGGCAGGGGAGTGATTTCATTAGATTTCAAGTCTGAAGGAAGGCACAGGGTGAGCTAGAGGGAAAGACGTAGAGAAATTGGGGCTTATATAAATAAAGTAGTAGAGATTAAGAAAGGGTGAAGAGGGCATACACCAGGTAAAATGAACAGCAACTAAAGGATCTGCAGGAGAGGAATAATACAGCATTAATGCACCAATTTGATATTAGTTAGCTAAACTTACTTTTCTTACTCTGTGGGTGCACTTAACTTTGAAATTAAAGGAGGTAGAATCTTTACATACAGGTCAATGGTTAGATTTTATATATAGTTGCCTCTTGGTATAACCTCTAAGAACTTTCCATTTGACATTTAACTTGTGATTCAAGAATTTATCAGTAAAACCCCCATATACAATGGCCATAAGCAAGGTGAACGAACTGTTGGTGGATATCTGAAAAATCCAGAAAAAAATTTCTAAACACTATCTAGAACCTAGAAATTCTGCGTTATCAGAAGAGGAAAGGAAAGGGAGTGTCCAGCATGCATAGTTAGGAAAAAATTTCCTCAGTTACCGACTCCTGCCCCCTGTTCAACACTGGGAACCACAGCTCCTGTCATATAATTTTAATGATTAAAAAAATAGAAAATGTAAATATTCACTATAAGGTGACTTAGAATTTCATGGGTTCTATTTATAAAGGACTTTGTAAATTTTAAGTATATTTGGAAAGCTATTCCTCTGTTTGGGAAGGATCTGGGGGATAATGACATAGGTTTAGATTCTAGGCTATTTTAATACTGTTCTGATTGTTTTAGCAGCTTCTCATACACAAATCCTCTAGGCAACAAGAATATAATTATGGAATTAAAATCCTATCTTGGCATCCAAAACATTCATGAGAAAAGCAAGAGTTATCATTGTCTTTATGTTGAACATCTCACAATTCTGGGTAAGTGGTTCTCAATCTATCTCCACCTATGGATACCCATCAGTAACTAGTCCTAGCAGAGCATATCAGAATCAAGGTCCCACAATGTGCTGTCCTAGATTTTGTAAACATAATATGCTTCCCAAAGAATATGAAATTTCTCAAATGGGAAATAATAAAGACTTCCTGGTTGACATTAATTTTCAAGGATTTTTGCTAGTCATGTGCTGAGATTATCAACTGTCTATTGTTTTTAGTACCAATAGAGAGAGATAACGACAGTTTGTCCAAACAAAGTGAAACTAAAAATTTAACTGTGCAGATAACAAATGGTCAAAAAAACTACTCTTGCCTTATTAATCAAATAACTTTTAAAAAACTTAACTGGCAAGACTGTTCCCATTTTCCACAAATAGCTTGTATTTCTCCACATTCTCAACAGTAATTCTAAAATTCTGTGGAGTCATAAAGTATATTATGATATTACCAGAAATATAAATCTCACAGGTTCAGTATTTTGTTACAAATTTATTAAGACTTATTTTGCAAAAAAAGTGTCTATAGAGTTTATGTGTAGTATGTCACATCCAAATGGCATAGTTTAAAAAGGTTTGTGATGTGCTTTCAGAAAACATATATATAATTCATACAATTCTTTTTTGTAAGATAATGATAAAATGTAGTACAGATATAATTCAAGTCTTTATTATCCAAATCATTCTTGATTACAAAATTCTTTATCTGCAATGGTTACTGTTTTTCTGGGGCTTTTTCCTTTTACTTACCACTCTAGTAATCCAATAAAGAAATTAGTCTGAGGCACAGGAAGCCCCTATCCTTAAGGCACCTTAATCATATTTTCAAAGCATAACATTAAAAACTAGCAATTAGTTCCTACTTTTAGGGACTTCAGAAATGGGTATTTATTATGACCGTATTCTTCATAACCCAGCATTACAGCTATTTAATAACTAGGAAA
The DNA here is from genome assembly GCF_964656455.1 of Halichoerus grypus. Taxonomy (NCBI): domain Eukaryota; kingdom Metazoa; phylum Chordata; class Mammalia; order Carnivora; family Phocidae; genus Halichoerus; species Halichoerus grypus. Next base: position 76,706,007 of record NC_135713.1, read on the forward strand.
AAAGAAAATTTTAAAAAAATGGCTGAGCACAGATCATTTTACAAATTATGGTAGTGTTACGTTTTACTACTTCATGATAAACATTTTTTTTCCGAGTAGACCATGTGTACTTGTTTGCCTTTCCCTACTTCCCAAAGGTGAATATACCCTTCCATACAATGAACACATATTTGGAATTATGTTTTGAGATCTTTTTGAAGGCTTTAAACCAAACTGTTTCAACAGCTAGTGGACTAAAACATGAGTATTTCCCACAGACGAAAAGAATTATTTTGGGAATGCAGGTACCACATTCAAACTCATTGGGCTTGGAAGGTGGGCCTTTGCACCAAATCCAATCACTGGCGAATAGGATTAGAGTTTTATCATTAACCTCGGGTGAGTCAAGACTGACCAATGGATTGGAAAAAAAAAAAAGTATGAAAGAATTTTGATTTAAAAAATGCTTTCAAAAAGAGTGAAGCAGGACACCACCGTGCTTGAAAGGTGTTTCCTTCCACACTTGTAAAGGGTTGTAACTTAGGCCCGCAGTTACAGTTATGAAAGAAACCGTCAACTAAATTGCAGCAGGTTAAACCGACAGTTACTAACGTCCCGGAGTTGCTTTTCTGTTGCGAGTCGGCACCGCACCCTCCACCCCGCCCTCCAGGAAGGGACTTAGAAAGGTAGTAAAAGCTTTTTACTGAACCAGGCAAGGGCTCCCCACAAATGAATCAATCACAGGAGGACAACTCGGTCTCTATTTTTCTCCGTCTCCTCAGGAGCCCCGCCCTTTCGGGGCATGAGACCCCCGAGAGAGCCCGTGTCACAGGTGGCCTAAGCGTAGAAGGCGGCGGGAGGTGACCACAGTTGCCCAACAGTTGGGTTCCCAGGCTGCCTGGTGTGACGCACAGCCCCCTCCCCACCCCTCCGGACAGGCGCTCAGACTGGGCCGAGGGAGCTATGGTTCCAGGCCTGGACAACCAGACTCCACGCAAGACCCTGCTCCCTCGGCTTATCCAACTTGGCCCTCCCGCGGCACTCCGAGCCCCAACGTAGTTTTTAGCGTTTCCCCACCCTCCTGCTTCCCCCGTAGCTTCTCAGTCTCTCCGCCGCGACGTCCTTGCGTAATCGTTCCGAGTGACAGTAGCGTCCATACCCGCACGGAGCGAGCCTGCAGCTCCCACTTCCCGGAATTCAATTCCCGGCCACTAAGAGAGGGCGCCCGAGCAAGGACCAGCGGCCCACGGCCGTGGCCAGAGTCCGGCGGCCTCCGCGCGGCCAGCGTGCGCGCTCCCATCCATGCGCGTGCGCGCATTCACTCTTCGCCCTCCTCAGCACCAATAGCTTTCCTTCTACACCCCACGACTCCACAACGTAGCCCCTCCCACCGCCGGCGCGCCAGCCGGAGGTGTTCGGCGTGCGCGCGCTCGTTCGCCCGCCGGCCCGCCTCGCGCCCAGTGGGGAAGGGGAGTGAGCAGAGGAGCTTACGTCGCGCGGGAGGCGGAGGCGACGGCGACCTCGGTGGTGGCGGCGGCGGAGGCGGCTACGACGGAGACGGTTGCGCTCGCTCTCTCGGCGTCATGGCGGCTGCCGGGAGCCGATAAGCGGCGGGAGCGGGAGCGCGCGCGTGGCCGCGGCGACGACGACGGCTCGTTACTTCTCGCTTTTGCTGCCTTCGCCGTTGGTGCTTCAATAATGAATTGATTGTTGGATCCGCTCCGCAGGGGATCGCGCGTTGGTGCCGCGGCCCGGGGCTTCCCCTTCCCCTCTGCGTCCTTCCCCTTCCCCCTCCTTCTCACGGACTCCTGCTTACCCCGAGACGCCCGGAGCCCGAGGACTCACTCGGCGGCAGAGACCGCGGGCCCGGGCGCGGGGGAGGCCGCCGACCCGAGTCGGCTCCCTCCGCCCCGCGAAGCCTGCACGCCCGCCGGTAAGAAAGGGGGCGGCGGGCGGGTCAGGATGTGGCGGGGAGGACGGGAGCCGGCCAGGCGGAGGGCGGGGGCGGCGCGGTGCCCGGGCGGCGGCCCAGCGGCCGAGCGCCGGGCGAAGGCCGGGGCGGCTCTGTGAAGGCCGGCAGGGGCTGACGGGCTCGGTGCACAGGGGGCGTGTGAGTGGCGAGCGCAGGCCGGCGCCGAGGAGCGCATCCTCGCGCCGGACGGGCGGGCAGCTGGGCAGTCGAGCCCGGGCCTCCTCGGCTTGGGGCTGGCGGGGCCGCGAGGGGAGAGCGGTGAGGGGAGAGCGGCGAGCACTTGCCGGGTGCTTTGGTCCCGCCGCGACCCGGACTCCCAGCACGTGGGGAGCGGCGGGGAGGGGGAGGGGGCGGCGGCCCGGGCGAGCCCGGGAGGGCGCGGGGCGGGTCTGCGGGAAGTTTGAGGCGGGAAGAGAGACCCGGGGACCGGGATGAAGGCCCGGAGAGGGACGGGGTTGGAGGGGGGGTTGGTGAGCGTCTGGTTGGGAGGCTGATTGGAGCCAAGCTGCAAAGTACGGATGAGGGAGGAGGAAGGTTTCCAGCCTCCTTTCGAGTACCGCTTTGAAAACTTAGCAGGAGCGAAGCAACTGTTAAAAGACGGGCGCAGAAAAGGAAGATTCAAAGAGGTATAGCGACTTAGGGAAGAGTCATTGTTAAGACGCGTGAAAGGCAGGAGAGAGCTGCGTGCGCCTGGAGCTTCAGAACTTACGGTTGTGAGAAGGGTTTCAGAAAGAGGACTTACTCGGAGAAGGAAGATGAGGGGGGAAAAGGAAGTTACAGTGTACGGAGAAAGCCATTTTGAGGGGCGAAAAGGAGTGAAAAGGAAAGAACGCAAAGAGTTGTGAACTTTCTCGGTGAAGAGAGACTTTGGGTAAGAGAGGCAGTTTGTTAGAGTACCTGGATTTTTAAGACATCATTGTTTAATAGTAAAGCTCTTTGATTAGTTGGAATTAATATTTAACGTTGAGACTAAATGTTGCGTGGAATAGTTACTTTTTGGATGACCATTTCTTGGAAAGAGTCTACTGGACTGTAGTCTCGAGAATTAAAATAACCGATCAAGATGCAGAGTTTAATATGATTGGGTTGGCAACAGCGTATTTCCCCCCTCTTTTTTGTGGAGTGGAAATAATCGTAGGAGTAAATTCTCTTTGCTGAGGTCGGCGGACAGCTCTGCTCTCAGTCGCCTGTCTCGGTACTTTCTGGCTGGGGAAGGATCTGACGTCTCCTTCCCCCGCTTCTTCCTCTCCCTCCCCTGCCAGAGATCTCCTTTGTTTATTCGTGGATGGCTCGTAGGTGACTCTCCAGTGTTGGGCTGAAATCTTGAAAGGTGGAAATGCTGTGTCTTGGCTCATGATTTCTACCCCAAGCCCATGTCTTAATTAATCCTACTGTATATTCTATTACGTTTTTTTTTTTTTTAATGGAACCTCTGCAAGTCCGAACTGGATAAATACTATTTAAATTTTATCACTCCACTCTCGGTTTACCTGCGAAAGAATACATTTGTTTTGACCTATACATTTTTCGCTGAAATTGTATGATACACTTTTATTCTGTTCTCATGTGAGCATTTTCAAAACTTTCCCTCACTCAGTTACATGAAGTTCTGGGTAATAGGAATTAGTGCTTGATTAAAGGTAATGTTTTTTTCCCCTTCATTTGTTTGACCAAGTTTCTAATAAGACTTCTTTTTCTGTTCTTGATATATATATATATATTACATACTACCACTTTGCTTTAGTTATCTGTTTCTGTATAATGCGTATATATGTGTATTGCTACACAGTTGCAGTCAGTTTAAAAGTTTTATCACTCCACAAATATTTTAATTTCTTCTGTCAAAAATAAGCAGTAGTGCTAAATTCTAGTAAGTAGTCAGGAATGTAGTTAATAGAAGCCTAAGTATTTTGAGTGAAAGACTGCTAACCCTTCCTTACCATCTCTAATTTAATTGGCCTAGGTAGATTTGTATGAGTTCTAAATAGACTTAACTCATCTTTTCCTGGATAGGAAATTTTCTTACTTTCTCAATATATTTTCTTTAGGTGAATCAAAAAGGGCCCAGGAAGCCTGTGAATGTTGGAGAAAATTCATCTGTGAATTTTCGATGTTTAAGGAGTTCGTATTTGTATTCATCTTTTAAACTGGGAAGATTTATATTTTATTTTAAAACTTCTTGATATTTACAATGAATGGACACAGTGATGAAGAAAGTGTTAGAAACAGTAGTGGAGAATCAAGGTAAGCACTTTATTATCAAGTATTTATTATGAAGAGAATGTAAAACTTGAATGACTCTTTAGTTTTCTTAGTAGGTGGCAGAGTTTTCAGATCAGATTCTTCCTCTTAGTTATCCAAACAGTAATAAAAAGTTTCTGATACATGAAGTTTTATTGGTAATACAGGTTTTATTTTTTCCATTGAGATACACAAAGATGAATTTAAATATGGAAAGTTTAGGTGACTTAAATCTCTTTGGAGGTTTATATTGTTTGGGTCAGTTATTGAAACTAAAGCAAGTAAAAAGAGACCTTTAAATTGCTTTGACTGTTAGTTCACTCTCCAAATAAAGGCAATAAGGAGTTCTTTACTCACCTTTTTCTAGCATTTTGTCTTCTATCCCTTTCCTGTCCAGTATAGTAGCCACTAGCCACATGTGGCTATTTAAACTATTTAAAATTACAAAATATTCAAAATGCAATTAGTCACACTTGACGCATTTCGAGCGCTGAAAGCCATATGTGATTAATGGCTACCATGATGTGTAGCACAGATAGAAAACATTTCTATCATTGCAAAAGTTCTTTTGGACAACGCTGATCTGGACATTTGTTAAAATATTGCTGCAACCCTTTTTTTCCCCCCAATTTTCTTTTTAAATTTGAGTTTTAATTATATATGAATGAGTTACTTGGGCCATGTCTTTGCAAAGAAGATAGAGTTAATGGGAATAAGCCATATTAAGCTGTTTTATTGTGTAAGAAACCTCTTTAAATACAAAGACTCTTTAAATTCTTCTCTAACCCCCAAATTTTGAGTTACCTGCACATTGATGGAATCCATGTCGTTACATATAGACTTATCAGTAGAGATCAGGAATGTGAGCATCAGAGTCAGACTGACTGATTACTTTTTCCAGTTCTACTTTTTATTAGTTGTGTAAATTAGGGCAAATTACTTTACCTCTGAGGTTTTGTCTTTTTCACTTGGAGAACATGAATTACAGTGTTATTTGTCTTATTTAAAGTTGGGAATAGTGAGGTGTTATGTGGAAAGGGCTTAAAATAGTTCCTGATATAATAAGCACTCACTATTTGCTTATTATAATTAGCATCATGTTTTATGTACCATAGGATACTACATAACTGGAACATTAATTACAGTGGTAGAGAAATGTGATGGACAAGAAACAGGAAAGTTTTGGCAGTTGGGAGGGTTTCAGAAAAAATGTTGGATAGAGAAGGAAGCAGTGTTATAAGTATTTGACTTGAAACTTGGTATTTTCTGGTCATGCTAGGTGTACTTTATCAGCTTTCACAGGCAGACTGTTTGGATAACAAGAACACATAGAGAGAAAGGAGCAATTATGAAAAGCAGCATTATTTAGTTGAACAGGTATTGGTCTAAACATTACAAAAACTGAGTTGACACTCTGCTTTAACTAGTTCTTTGAATGATCGTCTCAACTTTAAAAAAAGAATTAAACTGAATGGTTTTGAAGTTTCATCCCACCACTTAATTTACAAAGTATAATAAGGTTTCAGACAATAGAGTTCAAGAATCAACAGAGTTGAGAGGCTAAATTGGAAGAGTTGAATCTCATATTTGATTCAAATCTCTACAGGTATATTGACTATATAAGTGATTAGAAGAGTCTCATTGTTCACATTCTTTTGTTAGTGAGCAATGAAATGGTTAATAGGTAGAAATATCTAGAGGAAACACAGGAACTAAACTACTCACAAAATAGGAAATAAGACTCTTGAGAGTAAATCCTCTAGTTGAGTGTTCAGAGAGGTCATGTGCTGTTACATTCTGAGCCCTTACTTGTTCCAATGATGTTTTATGTATTTTGCTGCCGTATCTAAAGGGGAGTAATAAGATAGATTTGGTAGTATAAGTGAAAAAAGTTAAACCCTGTGAAATCAGATTTACTTAAATCTTTTACAGTGCATATTTATGAAATAATTGCAAATCATATTCCCTAATTATTGTGAGTTATTATTTCTACTATACAGGTTTTACGTGCTTCTGAGAAGTGTGGTTGTCAAGTTATCTTGTTCTTGCAACTGCCTTGGTGTTTATCAGAAGGAGGGAGACCTGCTTCTCGTCTACTTTCATTTTCTTCCTTACTGCTGTTATGCTGTCCTTTTCCTTTGCTCTACTGTTATTGTTACCAACCCTCAGCCACCATTTTCCCCAGCACCCCGCCCCCCCAAAAAGCTTTCATACCAAGGCAGTACAGAGAAAGGAGATTGTGCTTAAGGACATGAACTTATAGGTAGGGGGATTTTCTTGCCAAAAAAACCCACTTCTAGTAACTATGAATATTAATATAGAGTGAAGAGAGGAGAGATATGCTCTGCTTTTAAAATTGATAATATATTGTAAATAGTTTTTAAAGTAAAACTTGATTTTTATTGGGTAGAATTTTTAAATGGATTTTTGCTTTAGATTTTCTTCCTTTGTGGAAATTCCATTATGAAATGAAATAAAATCAAGTAAGAAGTCATTTGACATTTTTGGTTGGTATAATTAGCTTTATACTAAAAAATGTTCTTTGATTCTTTCCATGTGGAAAGTTGTCTATGACCATTGAGTGAAAGGAGGAAGAATACACAGGAAGATGTCTCTTTAGCTATGCTATAACTGACAATTTTGAAACTTATTTACTAAGAAATGTGGGTCAGGATGCACCTGCACATCAGTTTAAACTCAGCACAAAGTTTATTATATAACTGAAGTTAAGCTTTCTAAAGATGCTTTTGGAAGATTTTAAAATACTGATTCCCGGCTGTGGATTTGAGAAAAAACAAAAAAATCAAGTTTTCCAAATCCTGGTTAGACTTTTTATTTTAAAGTTCTCTTGAATGATGATTTAATCCAGGAATAGATTTGTGGATGAAGACCAGAAATACATAGTCACATTTGCTAATTTTTGGGTGATTAGTACATGCTTAATGTTCAGAACAATTTCTCTCCTTGCCTGCAGATTAAATTTTTAATCTAAAATTGTACATGTAAATTTGATAATTTATTTGAGTCACTTTAATTAGTATCTACATATGATGCTCTTGAAAAATTTTTACAGAGTGAGGGAAATTGTTTGTGATGTGCTACAATGGTCTTAACCATTTATAGTTAGTATGTGGCTGGCAGTTGAGCTTTATTAACCTGATTCTTAGAATTCTTTTGTTTCATTATTGCTTTTCATAGTGTTAACAATGCTTGATTTAATATATTTAATATATGTTTTAAATATATATGTGTGTAAATTTTATATTTATTTAGAACTCTGTGTCACACAAATTTCCTTGGTTTATAGAGAATATTTTTGTTAATGTTATATACTTCAAAAATCTTTGGATCTGAACTTTTAAAGTGTTCCGTGTTAAGTAATGAGTAGGAAATATGATCAGTGGAAATGTTCTAAATGAAAATCTCCTTTTATAGAAATTCAGCATCTTTAAAAGGCTTTGAGAAGTCTAGTCTAAAGGACCTGTTAAATTTAAGGAACACCAAGTCAAAGTTAATTTGAACACAGGCCATGTTTCTTTACCATGTATTTATTTGTTAATGTCTTGTTGAAAACTACTATGGTACACCAATTTTGGCAATTTTGTGTTTATGTACACAACACATACCAGAAAGATTTGTTGTCATCCAAATCATTTTTTTTCACTAAGTAAATTTGAATAATTTTTAAAGGCAATACCAGTTAAAATGGTATTTTCTAAGCTTACTTTGCAGTTATCTCAGAGTTTTAAAGTCAATTCATTCTTAAATTTCAAACGTTTGTGCTAAGAAACATTTTAAGAAAGGCAGGAAAACATGAAATCATAAAGTCAGAATAGCTAGAAATCATTGAGTTAAGGAAACTGGTTTTTTAAATTCTTCCATGATGTCATTATTTGCGGGAAGTATGGCTCTTTTACGTCATTTTCTGTTAATCCCTGTTTTTCAGCTCTATATGTACTTTTTTCATTTATTCCTATTAGTTTTTTCTTTCCTCAAATATCCTATACACGATCCTAGATGATCTGAGATTAAGTACCATTTCTTAACATTTTGAAAATTGAATAAACTGTTAAGCAGGAGCTTTAGTAATAGGTTACTCTCTCTCCAAATGCGATTTACTGAATTAAAATTTTCATAGTATTTCCTAGGATTGTGATTAATCTAGATTACCTTAGAGTGTTTAGACTTCCAACTGGTAAGGATAAGAGAATTGTATATGATTTGACTTTCAAATACATTACTTTTATCTACATAGGCATGAGATAATGTGGATGCAAATGTTAATGGGTAATTGCCCCTTTTTTATACTGCTTAAGTAGTTCCTTATTTAAGATCTTGGTGACTGGTTACATCTGGTATGGTTCTATATTTAAAAATAAAGAGTATTTCTTTGCAGGGAAGAGATAAAGAATAAATAGAAAAAACTATCTTTCTTACAGAAAATTTTAAAAAATGTATAAGTAGAAAAGTTAAAGCTGCAGTTGTGGTTCTTGGAGCTTGTTGGAAATGTACAGCCTTGGGCCCCACCCCAATCCCTCTGAATTAAAATCTTGATTTAACAAGATTTCCAAGTGATTTGTGTTCATGTTAAATTCCTGTGTGTGTGTGTATATATATCTACACACACACACACAGGGGGAGCTATTTGCCTGGAGTCATTCAGCACCTTGCCACTTTTTTGTTGTTGTTACTGATATTGTTATTTTTTTTCCTGGGAACCCCCAAAGGATGGTGTCATGGCCCATGCCAGCAAGAGATTGAGTACATTTCATTTCTCTTGAAATGATGATAATGTGGCATGCAGTGATTATTGAGCTCTTACTCTGACTGAACCAGACATGGTAAACAGAGTGCACAGAGTATTACATGAATTTATCATAGTTTATCCTCATAAAACTCCTGTGATGTATGCAGTATTATGATTCCTACTCTCCAGAAGGGGAAACTACTAACTGAATTCCACACTTTACTTGGATTTCATTGGTTTTTCTATTAATGCCACTTCTGTTCCAGGGTTCAATCTAGGGTACCATGTTGCATTTAGTTGTCAGCTCTGTGCAGTATCCTCTGGTCCGTGAAAGTTTCTGTCTTCCCTTGGTTTCCTTAGGTCTTGAAGTGCTGGCCAGGTAGCCTATAGAATATCCCCCAGCTGGAATTTATCTGATGTTTAGGATAAACTGGGGTTATCAGTTTTTGGAAAGAATATGACAGATGAAGTGCTCTTCTAGTCACATAAATGGAAAGGGTAATATCCACATGATATTACTGATATTAACCTTCATCACTTAGCCATTTTAAGTTACTGCTTTTTTCTTCTCATACTGTATTCTTTGGAAGCAAGTCACTATCTCTATCCCTCTTGCAAATGGTTGGGGGGAAGGTTGGAATTAAGTTCTGTCTCCTGCTAGGAGAGAGTATCTACATATATTAAGTGGAATTCCTCTGTAAAGAAGTCTTTTCTCCTCCATTTATTCAATCATTCATTTATATAAGCCTGGACTTACGTATATGAATTTTATACTTTGGGTTATAATCCAGTAAGTTATATATTTTGTTGCTCAAATTGTTTTAGCCTTGCCCATCAAGTGCTATCTTTCAAGTTGGCCTCTGTATCCTTTTTACATACTCCTCTATCTTTTTGCCCTAGAATCAGCCATTTCTCCAAAGAGCTCTGGATCCTTTTATTGGAAAAAAGGGTATTAGAAACCAAGGTTTGGGTGCTGGGTATGCTTGTTGCTACCCAGGTATCACCGCTTCTAGGTCCTCGCAGTAGAAAAAGCGGACAGAGCTAGGTAGAATATGCATATATACTAAACCAAGTATATCTACATATCTCTAGTTTTGGTATCTATTAGTATGCATATTAAGGTAGACATGAGTTCGTATTGATGTCTAATTCTGTACTACAGGATTCATCCTAACTTTCCTTTCTTGCTCCTTTATAACTTCAATGTCCTTCAGAGAGAAACTTGGCTCATACCATCCACCATCCCATCATGCACTTCAAGGTCAGATACAGGTAAAGGAGTTTTAGAATTTTTAGGCCATACTCCCAGAAGAAACAAATTTATCAACTAGAATACAATGTTTATGTACAGTATACAGTTCATATTATATTTAGCCTTACAGATTCTAGTCAAAACACTGTTTTCTAAAGTTACTAAATTTAGCTTCTTCCTCGCACCCTCTTCAGTGTGGTTGTCATAAATTTGTAATAAAGTTAGATTCATTTGGCACAGTTTGCATTTCATTCTGTGTTCCTCAGTCGCAGGTTGATCTTTTAAAGTTGCATGTATTACATTTTCTCTGTGATGTACAGTTTCATGTGTTTTGACAAATGCACAGAATCATTTATCCTCTATTCCATTACTGTGCAGAATGATTCCTTCACCCTAAAATTTCCCATCTTTGTCCCAGATCTGCTGAATCAGAATTTTCATTTTAACAAGATTTCCAGGAGATTTGTATGCATATTAAATTCATATGCATATAGGAGAAGCTGTTCACCTGGAATCATTCAATATCTTGCCATGTTAATGAAGAAAGATTATTATAATTTAGAGCAATAGCTAGGTTTTAACACACCGATCAGGTTAAGTAAGTATACTCAAATTCATGGAACCATATAGGTAAACAAATGAGGTGAAAGAAAATGGAATTGGGCAAAGTACTGGAGTAATGTAATGGGCTATATGGAAAGTTTTCATGGAGCTCTTTAATTTTTATAACCTTAATGGTAAGAAATGATTTAGTTTGGAAAGAAAGGAAGAACAAATAGTATATATTCAGAAGTAGGATGGAGAGGAAGGTTTTTACAGAGTCATAGGCCCCCAATAAAGGAGTGCAAGTTCCCTAATAAAGAATGTGGTGGAGATGCTGGCTTTGCAGTTCTTTAGTCTGATGTTTATTCAGTGTTATGCTGAAGTTATTGTATGGTTTAGTCCCAAGTGAAGGAAGGAGTTTAAAAAGGGAAGGATACCTGAATAAATGCAATATGTGTTGAGAGAATAATACTCATATAAATGGACTGGTCAGAACCACTGGTTTAAAGAGATACTCTAGAAATTTATTGTACCAGATTCAAGTTCTTACATATGAATGGCTGAGAAAATTGCTGTTTATAGTTAAGGGTATCTTATCTGTCATTGTGATATGAGGTGACTGCTTAGTCAAAAGTCAACTTTAAGTAAATGTTAAACTGCATTTGAGAGTTCTTTGCTGTGGATAGATTGATATGTAAGTTATCATTGAGAATAAAGTACAGAGACATGGTAAGTTCTGGCTAAACAGTACTGGCTTCTGGCATCCATTGTCTATACAGCACAAAAATAGTGGCAGCTCTTAATGAAAACCATTCATGTTATCTATTTCACAACTCTCATTGCTGCTTTCAGAAGTACAGTTCTCTGTCTTCAGATACTTAATTTAGATAATTGAGCAACTACTTTGTGGTAGATTGTATGAGATATTAAAATTGGAGATTCTCCTATGAGGCTTATAGTGAAGAAACTGAATTTAAGTATTTGTAGTATCAAGTGGTTATAGTTAATACAAAGAGGTAATAGCGTGCAGCCATTCAAAGGTGGGAGCCAGAGAAGTTTGGTCATATGGCAGATAGTTTCTCTATCAAGCCCAGTGTCAGAATGAGGTTTGTTGTTGTTTTTAAAAGAAATGTGTAAAACCCTGGTGATCTTAGATTTTCTACATGTTAAAAGTTCTGATAATGTGGCTTTTATGATGGTGAGGTATTTTGACAGGCTTAAGCAAAAAGCAGATTAACTTTTATACTCAGGAAAATGCTGTTAGATGGCAGTAAATACTGTGCTGAAGAGCTGTTAGTGTGAAGCAATGGGGCCATTGGACAAGAGTGGAGTTACAGTCTAAATTCCTTGAAAGGAGAATATTCTTTTTGTGCTTGAAGTAGATTGTAGTATGATTATTGCCATTTGATGCAACTACTACAGTATTCCCATTTCTCATTGAGTAAATCTTGCATTTATAAAAGGAGGATGTTTGATCTGAAAGGAAGTTTTTTTTTAAAGATTTTATTTATTTGACAGAGAGAGAGATAGTGAGAGCAGGAACACAAGCCGGGGAAGTGGGAGAGGGAGAAGCAGGCTTCCCGCCGAGCAGGGAGCCCGAGGGATCCCAGCACCCTGGGATCATGACCCCAGTTGAAGGCAGACGCTTAACGACTGAGCCACCCAGGCACCCCTGAAAGGAAATTTTATAAGAAAAAAATTACAGTTGTATATGAGTACGAAAAATGTAAATAATCTCTTTATTCCAGTTTTAGCCTGTATTTTATACCAAAGGATTGACCTAATGTTCAGTAACTTATCTCAGTCATATTATACTACATTGATGATTTCACCTCTTTTTTTTTTTAATCGAACTGCTCACGGTAATTGGAGGTGGTTGTTATGTGCAGCACCTCCTGTGTGTATCTGCAGACTGATGAAATACCAAATTACAAATAACTTTATTAGAAAGTAAAGCATATAGTGCTGGGAACTTAGTTGTTTTGCAACAGTATTCATTAAAATAATAAAAAGCATATACATACTCCAAAAATCTTTTTTAAAACAAATTAATCAAATGGATAATATCTTTAAAATTGAGCTTTTAAATATAGACATTTATTATTAGTGTTAACTTAAAAGTTGTGGATGATAATTTCAAGCATATGCGTAAGTAGTGACAGTAGTAAAATGAACCCTCATGTAGACATCATCTAGCTTCACATTTTATCTCATGGCCAATCTAGTTTAATCTCTAAATCCACCCACTCAATTATTTTGAAGATTATTTTGAAATACAATTTTTTTTTTTTTAAGATTTTTATTTATTTATTTGTCAGAGAGAGCGAGCAAGTGAGCACAAGCAGGGGGAGCGGCAGGTAGATCCGGCAGAGGAGAAGCAGGCTCTCTGCTGAGCAAGGAGCCTGATGCGGGACTCGATCCAAGGACCCTGGGATCATGACCTGGGTGGAAGGCAGACGCTTAACTGACTGAGCCACCCAGGCGTCCCTGAAATACAGTTTCTACATAGGTTAGACTTCTGCATGATAGATAATACTAATGGGGAAAACAAATGTTACCGGTTAAGCTTTGTCTGCTTGTTTACAATTACAAATTACAGAAATAGAGGAGCACCTGGGTGGCTCAGACAGTTAAACGTCTGACTCTGGATTTCAGCTCAGGTCGTGCTCTCAGGATTGTGAGATCGAGCCCAGTGTTGGGCTCCTCGCTGGGCGCGGTGCCTGCTTAAGATTCTCTCTCTCCCTCTCCCTTTGCCCCTCTCCCCATCTCTCTCTCTCCTTTTCTCCCTCCCTCTCCTCTCTCCTCCCCATCTAAAAATAACCCAAAATTACAAAATTAGAGATTTGTATTATTAATATTATAACAAATTTTATATGTATTTTATGAAACTGTTTAGTGACTTGCAAATGTATATATAGTAGCCTTTATTTCTCATCTGATTCTCTGAATGTTTACTAGAGAAACTTTTGAGTTTACTTTCTACCTCATATTCAACATGTCTAAACCCAAACAGTCATCTTTAAAATTAAGTCATGCTAAATGTGACTCTTTCTAGCATCTATTTCTAGCAGTTTTATTCTCATTTAGACAGTTGGAGGCTTTAAGGTGGTAGAAGCATACTGTACTTTGAGTTTATAGTAGCATTTTGATTTGGATTGGTAACTTAGAATGCTAAAAGGAACTGTTGGGTTCCTATTTTGTGCCTCACATAGCAATGGCATTAGTTGGTTTTCAGAACCATACAGATGGATAGATACATTCCAGATTTTCTCAAACCTTTGATATTTATTTGATGTCTTATAATAAAAGATAAGGCAGATAACAGATTTTAAAATATTTTTTAGAGATATATTTGAGAGAGAGAGCATGAGTGGGGGGGGGAGCAGTAGGCAGAGGGAGAAGCAGACTTCTTGGTGAGCAAGGAGCCCAACATGGGGCTCCATCCCAGGAACTTGGGATCATAACCTGAGCCAAAGGCAGACAATTAACCGACTGAGCCACCCAGGTGCCCCAACAGATTTTAATACGATGTAATTTTATAGAATTTAAAGGTAGTCCGATCTTAGTTATCATCTAGCTGAACTCTTCTCATTTTTTAAATGACTACTCTAGGGTAATACATTTTAAATAGTAAGTTGCAGTATGTTAAAGGATTAGGGTCAGTTTTTTTTTGTTTTTTTTTTTACTGAAAGAGAATAGTGTAAACTAGAATAGAAAGTACAGTGTTCCTTTTGTAGAGTACTAGTTCATCAAACTTTTATGCCTATGTGTGCATGTGTGTGCATGTGTATACTGCATCATGATATGAAATGTATTATATAAGTCATAGTCCAAAAAGTTTGAAAGCCAGTGCCTTTGGCCACTAATTCATTTTTTTAGTTTTAAGTATTTTCTCAATACCTACAAATTTCCATATTGTTTCTCTAGTCCTGTTGAAGTGAATAATGGTCTATAAAAACAACTAAAATGAAGTCCCTGACATATTGAATTCCAGGATGTAGTTAGAAGAGAGATACATGGGGGCACCTGGGTGGCTTACTTGGTTAAGCCTCTGCCTTCGGCTCAGGCCCCGCGTCTGCCTCCCTGCTCAGCGGGGAGTCTGCTTCTCCCTCTCCTGCCTGCTGCTCCCCCTGCTTGTGCTCTTTCTGTGTCAGATGAATAAACAAAATCTTTAAAAAAAGAAATACATGTATACAAATAATTAAATATTTATATTTAAATATTTAAATATTATAATTAAAATATTGTGAAGGCATTACTAATAACATATGAGCAAAATATTGTGAACATGTGGGTTGGAACAGTGATGTGCCTGGAGAAATTGGAGAAGGTTACATAAAGAATGTGATAATTTTAAATAATGTTTTATCTGTTCTTTCAGAGAAGAATCATTCTCCAGAGTGAAAAGTATGGGGAATACTACCAATACTGATCTCTAAAATCACTCCCTCCATAAAGCCATTTCCCTCATCTCTAGTTCTTTAATCAGGAATCAGTCCATTTTTGTATCTTTGATTCTCATGTTTTACTTTTTCCCATGGTATTTTGTCTCTGCTAGAAATTCTTGCTCAATATTTGTTTGTTGAAGAGATAAGCCAATGAATTCACATTATCCATGTACAGAACTTATTCTTTTAAAAATGTTTATTGCATAAACATTATTATAGTATATTAGAGAACCAGTTAAGGTATTCTATATGCTGGAAATCTCACAACACAGGGGCTCAAATAGTTACTTCTTTTTCATTCTCAGATAAGTGAGCGCTACCCCTTGAGGTTATTAAGGTACTGTGGCTAGTGAGACAGCTTTGCTAAACTTAATCTTAATACATGGCTTCTCTTGCCCTACTAGCCATTTTTCAGCCAGCAGGAAGAAAATGGGGAGGGGTAGGATTTAAGGCAAGCCACTTTGAGAGCTTGTTTGGAGGTTCTAGCAGGGGAGCGCAGCTACTCGTATACCCTTGACTGAAGAACGGTCCTCCTCTATCGGGGAAGGTCGTCCTCTTCGACCGAGCGCGCAGCTTCGGGAGGGACGCACATGGAGCGGTGAGGGAGGAAGGGGACACCCGCCTAGCCAGCCAGATCAGCCGAATCAACCCTGGCGATCAATGGGGTGACAGATGTCGCAGCCAGATCGCCCTCACATCCTAAGGCAAGCCACTTTATTAAGGCTGTGATGTAAAAATCCCATACCATTTCTAGCCATATCCCTTTGGCTGGAACCTGTTTACATGGCCACATGTAGCTAAAAGCTGGGCATATACCAGTGAAACCTGGAGGACAGTTAATATACTACTAAAGGGCAAACAAAATGGATACTGGGTGAGTGGGGAGGAGCAAGTAGACAACATAAACATATGGCACAAATAGAAATGTTATTTTAAAATCACTCCTATCATACAAGAAATTCATGGCTTTCATTTTCTGAATTTTCTTTCATTTCTTTATATGTATTCATAATTTGTACACTTTGGTTATCTTAGTATTGGTATTTGGTTTTGTAACTTATTCTTCCCTGAGCCTCAGTTTATTTATTATATGAAATTGAAAGGATTAAATGAGAACCCAGGATCTGGCACATAGCACCAATTAGTAATCATCATGTCTTCCCTATTTTTATTAAGGAATTTATATTGAAAATTTTAGTATATCTGTAGGTTTAACTCATAGGCATTTTACATATTTATATTTACAGTTATGACATTCCGAAGAACAGCTAAAGTAGTCCTTGAAGTAATGATTCTGATCTTGAACTCAGGAAAAAGACCCCCCCTTTTTTTATTTCTAATAGCTGTCAGTGTTGAATTCCTACAGTATATCAGACTGTATGCTTTACATCTCTTTTAATCTTCACAGTAATTCTTAAGTATGTTTATTGTTCCCATGTGGCAGAAACTTGAGGCTTGTCTAATGGGTGTACATATATAAATATAATTACAATGAGAAGAGGGAGCTAGAAAGCTAGGAAAAAATAAGTTAGGGTTGGTTGAACTTCAGAGCACTCATCAGGTTAGCTCTGAATTTTCCCCATAAGTATCTTTCAAAAATTCTTTCAGAATTCCCCTAAAGAAGTCCTTTTGAATGGTATTGACTCTTAAATAGTAATCAGAGGAGGGAACAAGGCATGAAGTGAGAATTTACTATAATATGTTTGTTCCTTAGAATAGTAAATACATTTCTTTGTTTATGTATTACTGTGTTTGTCAGGCATACAACCTTCTGTTAATATTTCTGTGGAAAATCATTTTACCTTTTATCAGTGTATCCTATAAGCTTTCCTCCCCTACCTTCTCAGAGTCTGCTATATTTAAATACTACTACCAGTTTAAAAAATTTTGAAAATGATAAAGTAGGGAAATGGTATATACCAGAAAGAAAATCTTGACGTCCTAGGGACAAAAGAAGAAAATAAATGAATACATTATTTAATGGACTTAAAATGAGAAATCATTGATGTAAACCTTTGATACAGGCAGTCTAATTTATATATAATGTTTGAAGACACAGTCTTCTTTTCTTCTTTACTGCTGTTGTTTTGAGAGGTTCTTTTTATTGCTCCTTGGTACTTCCACACCCACTCCAGTAACACTTTCTTTCTCCCCCCCCCCCCATTCCAATAACACTTTCTTGGCTTTTTCAGTCTATTCCATCCCTTTATCAGGGCCAGTTTCTTCTTTTGCTGATCTGATGGTAAGGAAAGCAGCTGCTCATTGTTACCATTTTCTTAGAAGATCATTCACTATCTTATTCATTCTTCCTTTATGTGCTGTTGCAGACATAGTTTCCAATTTCTGTGATAAAGAAAGCAAAAAATACTTGAACATTTTTTTTCTTGTAATAAAGAAGAATCTTTGTTTATTCACTTGAGAATATTTTCTCATCTACCCATTATAGGTCTTGGTGTTTTCTTTAGTCTAAAGGATTGATTTGAGTGGAGAGAGGAGTGCAGAACAAGGAAGTGTTGCTATTCTGTCATATGCGAGGCTGAGCTAACATAGACTCTCCTAAAGTAAAGTACTTCCTACCCACAAACACATGAAAATCCTAAAAAAAATTGGGAAAATGGGCAAAAAGTCAGTGTACTGCTAAACTTCAGAGAAAACCTTCATGTGCCAGAAACAAAAGGGACCTTGAAGTCAGCAGTAAGTAAGCTCCGAGCAAACATGGCAGTACAGGGGATATTTGGAGGGATACAGGGTCTCTGAACAGGAAGCTGAGGTTGGAATTGAACTTAAGTATTTGACTAGGGAATTAAGTCTCCTTAAAGTTGGGACCCCAGACGGCTTGCCTCCTCTGGAAAGAATCTAGAAAAACTTCCTATGTGTGCCTTCAAGGACACTTTTTGTTGTTAAAGATAAATTAGAATATAGTTATGAAGATATTTTGAAATCTCTGAAGAGCTATTAAATTCTGTCTAGAGTAAAATGAGAGAAAGGGCCATAAGAACCAAGCAGATAACATAAATGAATGAAGCTGTCTGGGTATAAGATACTTGTTTGGGGGAGGTGACTAGTGAAGATCATACAGAGATTTGGTGATTATATGCATCATTGTAAGGAACCAGTGCTACTTGGATATAGATAATCGTGACCATGTGGGGAATGGACCTAGTATTTAGTGTTCTAGATATTCTGATTCTTCAGAATTATTTTCCCCATAACAATTTTAAATTAGGTGACTTAGAGAAAGAAAAAAAACAAAAGAAGAAGAGTGGAGGTAAAGAAACCAGGAGGAAAGAACAAGAAAATTATGAAAGATGTAGGCTTAATGATATTTTTTAATAAAAAACAGAGAGGTGGTAGTTTTAACTGTTTATTAATTCACATGTTTTTAGAGTCAGAGTTCTAGAGCGTAGAGATAGATTTAAGTAATAACACTCCTATAATACAACTAGCTTATGTTAAACATGTACTAATAAGTGCCAGGCACCCTGCTAGGTATCTTAATGTAACCTGTGTAGATCTAGAAAAACTGAATTGGAGATGTGAAGGATGAATAGAGGAGGAGTACTAGTGAAGAGTACAGAAAAGTTGCAAAAATAGTACCAAGAAATTCTTTGTATATCTTTTGCCCAGATTCACTAATTTTTAACTTTTGCCTTTATATGTATATTATCTATATACATGATACATTTGTAATACATATTTACTTTTCCTGAGTTTTTTTAAGAGCATGTTACAAAAATGATGCCCCTTTAGGCATTGATACTTCAGTATATATTTTCTAAGAACAAAGGTACTCCTTTACAGAAGCCATGTATAGTTATTAAATTCAGGAAAATTTACATTGATATAATACTTTAATCTTTAGTCATTATTCCAGTTTAGCCAATCGTCCTAATCATTTTTCAGTACAGGGTCCAGTCTAAAATCACATACTGCATTTGGCTGTCATGTCTCTTTAATCTTCTTTAATCTGGAACACTTCCTCTTTGTTTTTATGACATTAGCATTTTGAAGATGATAGGCTAGTTATTTTACAGAATATATTTCTCAGTTTGGGCTTGTCTTATGTTCACTTATGATTAGATCTAAGTTATGCATTGCCTACCATATGCACCTCTGGCTGGAGTACTGTGTAAGTGGTGATACATCTTTCTCAGAGGTATATCTGGAGGCTCATGTTGTCTTCCTGTCCCTATTGATGATGATGTGATCATCAGGACAAGGTGGTATCTGGTTTTTCAACTAGTTTCAGATTTATCTGTTACACTAAAAAGCAATTTCTGAGAAGTTACCTTGAGACTGTGCAAATTTCTACTCATCAGACTCTCTCCTTAGATTTAGCATGTCTTGATGATTCTTGCCCAAATCAGTATTTTCTATGATGATTGCAAAATGGTAATTTTCTAACACTACTCTCCTGGTCACATTAATCATTTGGCATTCAGAGCCCTATCAGAGCCCTCCCCTGTCTTTCTGCCTGTCTACCTACCTACCTGCTTATCATCAGCATGGCCTCAAGGATTCCTGTTTTATTTACTGGGTAATAACCTTCTTATGGTCTGTTTTGATGCTCAGGTCAGATGTGGCCAATGAAAGCTTCCTCAGGTTGGCTCCTGTGTTCTGTTTTGGTTTTTTCTCCTGTTCTTTTGACATGCCCCCATTTTTACTTTTCCTTCCTTCCTTTCCAAGTATTTTGCTTTTTGGCATAGCAAGATAGTTTAGGTTCATCTTTTATTTTCCTGTTCCTAGAATCTGCCATTTCTTTTTTTTTTTTTAAGATTTTATTTATTTATTTGAGAGAGAGGGAGAAGCAGGCTCCCCGCTACACAGAGAGCTTGATGTGGAGCTCCATCCTAGGACTCTGGGATCATTCCCTGAGCTGAAGGTAGACGCCTAACTGACTGAACCACCCAGGTACCCCTAGAATCTGCCATTTCTGAAAGGACTCTCAGTTCATGTAAGTGTGGAATAGTACATAGCTATCAGGATCTGGGCGCTATGTGATTATAAATTTAACACTTCAAAGCAGCTATTTTTACATTAGTTGATAAATAGCAAATCAGAAGATACGCTGCCATAAATACAAAAAGATATATGCAAAGGCCATCTTTTTGTATCACTGTGGTATCACATGAATGGAAGCAAAGCATGTTCATCATTGAGGGACAAGTTGAAACTGTGATGTATCTACAAAATGGAGTATGTGCAGTTGCCTAAAGGAAGGGGGAACATATCTACTGCTGTGGGAATGATCTCCAGAATGCAATATATATAATATAAAATATGTAATAGTGTAAATATGTTAATGATTATGAAAGAGGAGATATAAACGTATATTCTTACTCATAATTTGCTTATATTGAAAAAAGGGAAAATAAATTTAAAACTTTAAAAAAAGTATAGGGGAAAGAGGACATAATGTAGAGGAGATAAGGATGCGTAGTGGATTTTGACTAACTTCTGTAAACTCAGGTTGGACCCAAGTAAATAATAAAGCAAGATTAAATCGAGATGAATAAAAAGCAGTCTCTAAAATGAAAAAAAAGCAAATGACCGTGAGGAAACCAAATTGGTGGCTATATAGAAATAAATTATTTCAGTTGACTTTAAAACAATAATTTGCTTCTAGTAGTATTCCTGAAGGACAAAAAGAATTGTAAAGAAATCTTGACATTTAGTAATCATATTGTTAATAATATAGGTATTATTTTGGAACTATTACATATAATCTAAGATAGGCAGTAATTTTGTTAATGTCATTTGGAACCAAAAAACTCAACCCAAGTGATATTATAAAATAGAAATAAAAACCCTGCAAATTTAAATTGGAAATGCTAGTATAAATTCTTAATGTATTGTCTCTAAAAGTATTTATCCTAGGTCATTCCATTAAAAAGTCTTTTTTTTTTTTAAGTTATTATTTATTTGTCAGAGAGAGAGCACGCGTGTGCACAAGAGGGGGAGTGGCAGGCAGAGGGAGAAGCAGGCTCCCCGCTGAGCAAGGAGTCTGATGTGGGACTCTATCCCAGGACCCTGGGATTATGACCTGAGCTGAAGGCAGACACTTAACCAACTGGGCCACCCAGGTGCCCCTAAAAACAAAATTAAAAACAGCGACCAATCCTGTACTTAGAGGCTCACTTAGTACTCAGATTGTAATTTAAATTCTAATCTAAACAGAAGCAGGGCTTTTTGATGAAATGTCTGAGTTACATTCTGAAACAAGAAATATACAAGATGAGCCTGGTTCTTCTTGTCAGACCAGAAGGTGAGGAAGCTATCAAAGACTGCTTGAGTTCTTGTCAAAAGGACTCAGGAACTGGGGCGCCTGGGTGGCTCAGTTGGTTAAGCGACTGTCTTCGGCTCAGGTCATGATCCTGGAGTCCCTGGATCGAGTCCCGCATCGGGCTCCCTGCTCGGCGGGGAGTCTGCTTCTCCCTCTGACCCTCCCCCCTCTCATGTGCTGTCTCTCTCACTCTCTCTCTCTCAAATAAATAAATAAAATCTTTAAAAAAAAAAAAAAAAAGGACTCAGGAACTAATAAAGGGTTTCCTGTTGGCTAAAGATGGGACAATTTGAACATCAACAATGATACAGTGGATTAAAATTCATCACATAATTCAAATCCATGAGTTCGTGAGACATAAAAATTATTGGCCGACTTTGAAAGGATGCATTTAACTTTCAAAACTGACAAATAAGGAAAAGAAATGAAAATGGCTTTCATGTATGAACTGTACCTTAAGGTTAACAAATATGAAAGTTTCTCATTATAAAAGTATTCCACCTATTAATGAAGAAATTATATAATGGGTAAATAAAGCAAGATACAGCACCATTTTACTGCCTCTAAATAAATAGGTGATAAAGCCATCATGATCAATGGCTGCTAAAAACATTAGATAGAGAGCTTATAGGGAACTGCAATGAAAAGATAAGGCTGAAAATGCCATAACTTAACCTTAACCTCACTCAAAAAGAGACAACCAAACTTAAGTTTCTTCTGATAGAAGTCCACAACAACTGAAAAAATAGTCTTGCTAAGAAAAGCTGAATTTTAATCTGAGTCTCTTGATGCAAGAATTTACAAGAACTATAAGGGCCAGAAAAATATGTTAATACCACAGGGTTACAGTAAGTGAAATCTGAAAAAGCAGAAAAAACTACCTAATTTCTTCCACAAAATAAATTGCAAGAGAAAACAAAGAGGAAAAGGGAACTGTCAAATTAATGAAGGAGACTTAGAGAAAAACAAATACCATATGATTTCACTCATATGTGGAATTTAAGAAAATAAATGAGCAAAGGATAAAAGGCAAACCAAGAAACAGAATTTTAACAGAGAACAAACTGATGGTTACCATAAGTGGGGTGGGTGTGGGGATCGGTTAAATAGGTGATGGGGATTAAGGAGTTGCACTTGTTGTGATGAGTACCTGGTGATGTTTGGAAGTGTTGAATCTCTATATTGTACACCTGAAACTAATATGCTGTATGTTAAGTAACTGGAATTTAAATAAATAAAATGAAAGAGATTTAAAAAAATATAATTCAGGGGCAGTATGTGAACCTTATTTGGATTCCTATTCAGTCAGTCCAGGAAACGAAATCGTGTGACTTAATGTTTAATTTCATATTAAAGTGATTTCATATTAAAATTCAGGAGTAAGTGGTATTTTAAAGATATGATACTGGTATTGTGGTATTTAAAAATAGTGTTGGTTTCTTTTTATTTGTAGTACTTAAGTATTTATGGATAAAATTTTAAAATGCCTGAGATTGTGTGTGTTTGGGAAGCTGGATTAGTTGAAACAAGATTGGTAAGAGTTGATAATTATAAGGTGGGTTTTTAGATATATGGTAATTCATTATATTGCTCTTTTGTTTATATTTGAAGTTGAATATAAAAACAAGCCTGAAAAGAGACTTTAATTTGAATTGCTATTTTATTTTTTAAATGTATTCCTATTTAATTTACCCTCAGAAAACAATTTACTTTTATCAAAGTGCCCATCAACTTATGGTGGGTTTTGTTTTGTAAATTGAGAAAAGTAAGGAAAAGAATACAGTGTTTCTTTATTGTTAATGTGCTAGTGGGATTTAATATAATTAATAAGGGTAACTCTTAAGTAATCTCTTAAGTAACTTTGTTGTATAGAAGATCATTGTTACTGGTTTTTACCTAAATAAATAAAATGTTAGTTGGAGCTCAGCAATATTTCTTGTAGGCAAATTATATTTGTGAATTTTATACAAGAATTTGAAGCCATATATATGTTTGTTTATATGTACATCCATCCACCCATCAAAGATGCTCTTCATTTGGTGTTCATTATACAAAGGACAACAAGTAAAAATCCCAACACTCTAGAAACATATAGTAGAATATGAAAGGTAGGATACCAAAAACACCAAAGAAAACAATACTACAGTGTTCATTACATAGTGTACTCATAGCCAAGATAGTGGTATGTAATAGTGTTTTGGAAGTGCTGAGGAAGGATACCTAATTTAAGGTTGGATTGAGAATAATGGAGTTAGGAGAGAGTTTTGGAGAAATGCCTCTGAGATGAGGCTCAAGTAGGAATTATATAGTGGGGGAAAAAAAGAGAAGTACTTAAGCAAAAGCAGGAAGTAGGAAGAGAAACTGGCTCTCAGAATTCTCAGTAGTTTGCCATTGCTAGAACTAAGGATTTAAGTGGGAAACTGGCTGGAAATAGGCTGGCAAAGACGAATTCCTGAATGCCCTCATAGGTGTTTGCACTTTGTTATAGAAACACTGAAGACTTATAAAAGAAAGTTAGACCATGCCCAGATTTTTATTCTGGAAAGAGCATTTACAGCAGTGGGCTGAATTAATAGGGAGGTTTTTCAACAATTTTAGCTCAAAATTTTATGTCTGAATATAGATTTTTTTTTCCTGAACCTGTGTGTTTTTCCTAAAATTTTTAGGATTTTCTTTTTTAAAAAATTATGTAAAACATTTACATGTTTTGAATCTGAGGACTCATTTCAAACCTTGTTCCCTCTACTCTTCCCTCTATCCCTCCTTCTGTAGATAACCATTTTTTAAATTAATTGTTGGTTTATGCTGCCATTATTGCTATTTTAAAAATATAGGCAAGTTATGTATATTTTTCCTTTATACAAAAGAGGCATACTATAAAGATTGTTTTGTATCTTGTTTTTTTTTGTTTTGTTTTGTTTTTTACTTAACTATATTCTGGAGATTGTTCTGTGGCAGTATGTAAAATATTTCTTATTTAATCTTGTATATTCTTAATCTTACTAAGAACAACTAAATAAAATACTTTATATTTCCAATACATAAGGTAAAGACATTCTATAATAGGTCTGTGCCATTAGAGTAATCTAGATTCAGACTGTTTGCTTTAATCTCCAGCCAGAACTACTACAACCTAAAGAATATGAAGGGAAAGATTCCTCCTTTCCCTTAGAGTTTTGATTTATTAACAAAGACTTTTGACTAGCCATTCATCTGGAATGACTAATCAAGACATAATCAAGAATACAGGGGTATGATAGCCCCCCAAATTCAGTCGTTCTTATCTACCTATTTTTCGAGTATCTATTAAGCATCCTCACCTGTGTAAAGTTCTGTGTTTAGGTACTCTGGAAAAAAATAAATGATATCCTCAAGAAACTTACAAGCAATTTTCCTTTTCTATCAATCGCTCTTTTTTCTTGGTTGTATATGCAGTGCTCCCCATTCACCTAGATCAGTTATCTTAAAAATAGCACAGAACAACATTTATTGGTTGACATGACTGCCTCTCCATACCAGGTTAGAGGTTTTTTTTTTTTTTAAAGATTTTTTTTATTTTTTATTAGAGAGAGTACAAGCAGGGGGAGCGGCAGGCAGAGGGAGAGGGAGAAGCAGGCTCCCCGCTCAGCAGGGAGCCCAATGTGGGGCTCGATCCCAGGACTCCGGGATCATGACCTGAGCCGAAGGCAGACGCTTAACCGTCTGAGCCACCCAGGCGCCCCAGGTTAGAGGTTTTTTAATGGTAAGGATTTTGTATGCTCTTGGTCTTGCCCAGTACCTAATACACAATACTGTCAGTGAAGTTTATTGAGTAAATGAAAGTGGATTAAAGGAGAAATAAAATTGTATGTCAGGAAAAATATCTTCTCTTAATATTCTTGCTGAAATTTCTCTGAAGGAACTGAAGTGAAATATGGTTAAGTGGGGTTTGTTTATTACGAGGCACTGTGCTGTTTTTGGATCTCTGAACCATGTGACCAACAGTTAAAAATTGCGGCAAAAGTGATTGAGGGGTGCCCGGGTGGCTCATTTGGCTTTTGACTCTTGATTTTGGCTCAGGTCATGATCTCAGGGGCAAGAGATTGAGCCCCCACTTGGGCTCCGCATTCAGCAGGGAGTCTGCTTAAAGATTTTCTTTCCCTTTTCCTCTGTTTCTCCTGTCACTTGCATGCACGTGCTCTTTCTCTCTCTCTCTCTCTCTCTAAAATAAATAAATCTTTTAGAAAAGTGATCTTGATATCATAGACTTTAAAAGGCAAATTTTTGCTGTTTCTGTGAATATTCTACTCGACTTTAAAAATATACATATGTTTGCATTTTAAGCATTTTAATTTATATCTAACTTTTGGAATCAGAAGTCTTTTTTCAAACTTTTATGTCTGTGTTTCCTTGTGAATACTAAACTTGCTCTAGAAAAGGAGAAATTTTATAAATGAATTACTTTTAATAGTGCAGTCTATTTCCTTAGAGTAATACCTCCATCTGGTGGTATTTCTGAAAATTACAGCAGAGGACATGAAGCTTGAGTTTAGCTGTGTGTACATAAACTGCATTAACTGTTGTTTGTCATAAAGCTAAGTGAAATTACATCAAAAGCTGAGTCAAATGTGTGTATAAAGAATTTAATGCCCCAGTTTTCAACAATTCAGATGTAAACACTATGTGAACAAATGACCTTGGGAATAATAGTAATTTACATAATCACCTGTTTAGGCCAGACCATTTCTAGGCTACTTTGGACTGAAAATTAGTAATGGGAGAAAAGGTGGTTTCTCAATGAACTGGTAATTGCTTTCACATGTGATATACAGAGGTTAGGAAGGATTGTGAGAATTTACTATTATTTCAGATTTATTACTGTGGAACCGTGATAGATTCAGTGATACTCTCAGCGAAGCTATTAGTAAATTGTGTGGGCTCAATCCCTAGGACCCCGGGATCATGACCTGAGCTAAAGGCAAACGCTTAACCAACTGAGCCACCCAGGCGCCCCTTTTCATAGCTTAATTTTAATAAATCACTTTTCCCCAGAATGGTAGAACACAGATATAATTTAAAGACAAGTAAAAACTACAAATTTTTTTCTACGTATGACTGGGAATTTTCAGCACATTAATCCTTTTCTTCACATAATTTCTACATTAGATTTCCTATACTTAAATAGCCTTTTAAGGATAGCGACTATGGCTTCAATTTCTTGTTTTCCCAAGTTTCTAGCCCAGGATTCTGTGTTTGATAGATTTTGCTTATTATCTTGGAGGAAGATTGTGATCTGATTGCTTATGTTTTCACCAAAACTGTACTAAATCTATCAAGTAAGTCATTTGTTATAGATTAACATTAGTTCTTTTTTCTATTTGTTTGGCTATGGAATGTTGAAATGTGAAATAAACAAGGCTTAATGATCTGGGGATTTCTGCTGACTTTTAAGGAAAATTAAATTCCTAATAAATTTTGTTTGAAATCTGTTTATTTTCAAATTGTAGCCAGTCGGATGATGATTCTGGGTCAGCTTCAGGCTCAGGATCTGGTTCAAGTTCTGGAAGCAGTAGTGATGGAAGCAGTAGCCAGTCAGGTAGCAGTGACTCTGAATCTGGATCTGAATCGGGCAGTCAGTCAGAGTCTGAATCAGACACTTCCCGAGAAAACAAAGTCCAAGCAAAACCACCGAAAGTTGATGGAGCTGAGGTAATAAAGTATCCTGAAAGACAGGTTTCTTGTACTACTACTTTGGGAAAATTTATAACATTGGTTTATAGCATTCTTAATCTAGCTTTTAGAAGACATTAATTTTAAACATTAAAATTTACTTTCTCAAACTTGTAGTTAAATATCTGTGGACTTGATTGGCTTTGAGGAGAAGCAGTCAAGCAAGTACAAAACAAACACTTTCTGTTTTTGTTTTTGTTTTTAAAGATTTTATTTATTTGACAGAGAGAGAAATAGCGAGAGCAGGAACACAAGCAGGGGGAGTGGGAGAGGGAGAAGCAGGCTTCCCGCCGAGCAGGGAGCCCGATGTGGGACTCGATCCCAGGACGCTGGGATCATGACCTGAGCCGAAGGCAGACGCTTAACGACTGAGCCACCCAGGCGCCCCAGACACTTTCTAAGGCAGAAACTGAGTTTCATAAATATTCATTGTCTCATGGATAAAAATTAAAGGCTTTGTGAGGTCTCTCTGTTAATCTTGAGTGTCTGATCTCTACTTTCAAGATCTTCAAAGGAGGTACTTTATTGCTAATAGCAGGAGAATCTAATAGAACTTGCTTCCTTGAAGATACTTGGTAGAGTAGGCTAAGGGTCATCTGTTTGAAAAAAGCTACTACAAGATTTACTAAAACCTATCTGTACCTCATAATGGAATACAGTAGTGTTTCTTCGAGTACCAGTCATGATGAGATCTTTGGGCCAGAATGTACATCAACACACAGCTTCTGACATGGAGAAAATCTTACTGTCTAATAAATAAATAAATAAAAATAAAAGTCAGTTGAACTGAAACTATACTTAGTGACATAGTTGATTTGCATTCTGACTTAAGCTCTTCATCTTCATCTCACATCAATTAAAAAACCAGGCAACCAGTTTTCAAGTAGCACTGGTGTCACATATTGTCACTTTGTTTTTTGAAAATAATATTCAACACCAAAGAATATATTGATTAATATTGTTTATGAAACTCAGCACACCATAAATTTTTTATATGCAACTAAAGCTCAAAATTTTATTTTAATTGCCATAATATTGTATTACACGTAATGTGAGTACAGAAAAGTGTCTTAACTTAGTATTTGGAGGCAGTGATAATGCTGTCCAGTAAATTAACTTTTTTTCAGTTTTTTCAAGATTTCATCCTTCACTGGGTATATTTCTGTTGCAGTTTTGGAAATCTAGCCCTAGTATTCTGGCCGTTCAGAGATCTGCAATGCTCAAGAAGCAGCAGCAGCAGCAGCAGCAGCAGGCTTCATCTAATAGTGGATCAGAGGAGGTGAGTTTTCACCGAAAGTCGACATAATGCCCATTTAACTGGGTGTAGGTATTTATGAAATTATTACAAACAGTAAGTGTTTTGAAAGGATGAGGAAATAACTACATTTAAGTATATGTATCAAGAGCCTTCAAATATCAGTATGTTTTTATCCAATAATTATACTTTTAGGGATTAATCCAAAATAAGCAACAGACGTGTGTACATTTGCTCATCACAGCAAAACTAGAAATAAACTGTGAATACTATGAAAATATACATAGACAAACGTGTCTATTAAATCAGTATAGATGAATAGCAAGTCGCAACATCTTTTTAAAAGAATAGGCCATAGCTTTAAACAGTATAGTTCCTGTGCACACGTAAGTACACCAGCATGTGTGTTTGTGCAGAAACATTCAGAAAGAACTATATCAAAAACTGTCTAATGGGGCAGAAAAATATTAAATCAAAATTTGAACATACCAATAATTACAATTCCTTTTTGAGGCCATACTGGGCAACAATAATGGTTTCTAGAGATGGTAGATTTTAAGGTGTTATACAAAATGCTGACATTGTGATATTTACCTAATGTCAATGGCTATGTTATGAATTTGTAATAGAGATGTTACTAATTACTTTATGTGCCAATAGTACAAATATAACAACATGGGAACAAAGCTTTATAGTTAGCATTATTAGCAAAGTGAATGTCAAATAGTATGACAAGCAGAAATTTGATACCATGGTCAAATTCTAATCATTAATAACATTAGCTTTGTTTTTTTTTTCTTTGTAGGATTCCTCCAGCAGTGAAGATTCTGATGACTCATCGAATGAGGTCAAAAGGAAAAAGCATAAAGAGTATGTCATTTTGTTCAACCGATCACTTTCAAAGCAGGAATACCTTATTGATGTTGTGTTACTTTTTTTATGAAAAACTGTCAAAAGTAGACTTTTGTAAAGTCTTGGTTCATGGTATCTTATTAGGTTAATTAAACTATTAATCTTTAGCATTTATCTTTCTGTGAGGACTTGAGGTTTTTGTGCCACTTGTTTATCTTCTCTAACCCCTCTCTCCTATGTATTTTTAAACTCCAGAGATCTACTTGGTCATAATATCAGAAAATCTTAATAACTTGGGAAAACTATGTGGAAGTGTAGGGACCAGTGGAATTTTGGGTATTTCTGTTAATTTATGTTAATAGCTATCTTATTATTCATTTGCACATGATATTTGCTTTCCCCGTAGAACTCATTTAGAAATTCAATATAATTTCCTAAACATCTTGACCCAGAAGGTGTTTAAGGGTACTTCAGATTCTCAGTTCAGTTATTTAGATGGTCTGAGTTTTTCCTCTCTCATTTTGTCAAAAATATCATTCCATTGTCTTAGGTCTTATTTTTCTACTTGTCTTGGATATTCTGCAGTTTCACTTTTGTGTGTCTAGCTTTGGATTTGTTATTTATTTATTACACTTTATTCACTCATTTTATATATCTTTAATGTGAAGATTCCTATTTTCTGGACATTTTCTTATCCTATAAATTTCTCTGGTGGTACTACTATTAATATATATCAGTCATATTGGATTATATCTATTATGTATACTAATGGATCATCCATCTTCATAAATCTTACTGTATCATGTTTTTTATCCCTTTATTTCTATGCTACATTATGACTAATTTCCTCAGATATGTCTTCTAGTTTATGAATTACATTTTCAACTACTATGTCTCATCAGCTCTGTAAACTCTTCCACTGAGTTAGTAATTTGTAAACTTAGCAGAGGTGCAGCCAAATAATATTTTTTAAAAAATCTAGTGATTTGGGTGATGGGTGGGCTTGGTTAGATATAAAAATCATTATAATTTGTATTATAAAAAATACGAATTGGAGATACTTTTACATATTCTATCTACTGCTACTTCTAATGTGCAAACTCTAAAAAGATCTCAAGATAAAAAAGAAATTGCTTCTCATGTTTTTATCATAAACCAGATTTTAGCATATGTGCTTGCTTATGTAACTCTTGACATAGTTATAATTGATACAAGAGATACAGAGGAATGGAGTAGAAGCAGTAGCTGTGAGAGAGAGGGTATGGCGTATATATAAGAATCTAATACGTATCTTCCATTTGAAGTTTATATTATAGCAGAATATTAACATGTGCATTCATTCAGTAATTTTTCTCTACATGTGTATTAGAATTAAGTAGACCCCAAGTAGACTAAAAATAGCAATAAAGGTAAGGTAATCATTGACTGTTGGTTAAAATGGACTGATTTTTTTTAAATACATTTTTCTATACTGTATTTTAAGCTTCTTAATGAACATGTACAGTACTTTAAAAATCAGTTTCAGGGTGTATTTTTTTTAAAAATCACAGTCTCCAGAAAATTGAAGTGAAAGGGATTAGAATCTTTTTTTTTTTTTTTGAGATGGCAAGTATAATTCTACAAGATTTTCAAAATTAACCCTGTGATTCTTTAAATAGCATACTATGTTTTCATCCACAGTGATAATCAGAGTAACATTTCCTTATTTGCCATTCATTGAGGTATAAATAAATGATTAACAAAACTCTCGTGGCGTTATAGGAGAAATCTGTGAAGAATATTTTCCAGCATTTTTTTTACTCTACTCACATTTTAATGTGTTGGTGTGGGTAAAAGCAACAATTTTTTTTATAGTAACTGAAATGTAGTTCAGTTTGATTTTTTTTTTTTTGTACTTTTATCAGAGATAAAATTTGCTATACAATGTAAGGATAAACAAACATACTTTATATATTCTATATACAGTGAAGATTGGCAAATGTCTGGGTCAGGATCTCCATCTCAATCTGGTTCAGATTCAGAATCTGAAGAAGAAAGAGATAAAAGCAGTTGTGATGAAACAGAATCTGATTATGAGCCAAAAAACAAAGTTAAAAGCAGAAAACCTCAAAATAGGTGAGTATAGTATGTTCTCAACTTGACACTGAAAATTGTTGGTTACAGAAGGTATTCTTTTTGTATATAGTGTCTTGCGTCTTGTTTTCTATGCTAGTGTTTCTATAAAACACCTCTATCCCTTGGTCTTCCCTCCCTAGATCTAAGGCAAAAAATGGGAAGAAAATTCTTGGACAAAAAAAGAGACAGATTGATTCATCTGAGGAGGAAGATGATGAAGAAGATTATGATAATGATAAAAGAAGTTCTCGTCGCCAAGCAACTGTCAATGTTAGCTATAAAGAAGATGAAGAAATGAAAACAGATTCTGATGATCTACTGGAAGTCTGTGGGGAGGATGTTCCTCAACCTGAGGAAGAGGAATTTGAAACAATAGAACGTTTTATGGATTGTCGGATTGGGAGAAAAGGAGGTATTTTCTTAAAAAACATATTTATTGTTTGGTTGTTTCAGTAATATTTACTAAAGTGAAGTATTTCTTGAAGTTATTTCCGTTTTGAAAGTGAAGAGGGTGGCTTTTCATCTGTTATACTTATTTGTTATAAAATATACTTTGTTTTGCCTGAGTTTTCTTCCCACAGAATAATCCACTTAACCTCACTTCATTGATTACAGATAATTAGAAAAATTTTTAACCTACGTATTTGAGCTTTTCAGTTGTCATGCCTAAATAATGGTTGTTATTTAGGTACTTTCAATTTCACAAATAGTTTGGTTATTTTTAAATGTTTTTTCTTTTATCTCAAATTAGTTATCTTCACATGCATTTTTTTTGTTTTGTTTTATCGACATATGACATACAATGTATAAATTTAAGGTGAACAGCATGACTTACATATATTACAAAATGATTACCACAGTAAGTTTAGTTTATATTTATCCATCATCTCATATAGATAGAATAAGAAGAAGAAAAAAAAGAAAGTTTTTTTCCTTATGATAACTTTTAAAATCTACTCTCTGAGTAGCTTTCAAATATACTGCACAGCAGTGTTAACTATGGTCATTATGTTGTACGTTACATCCTCAGTACTTATTTATCTTACACCTGGAAGTCTGTATACATCTACATTATTACCCCCCACACACATCTGCCAGCTGCCTTGGGTAACTACAGATCTGATCTCTTTTCCTATGAGCTTTTCCTTTGTTTGTTTTAGATTCCATATGTAAGTGAGATCATATGGTATTTGTCCTTCTCTGTCTCACTTACTTCACTTAGTGTAATACCCTCAATGTTCATCCACATTGTTGCAAATGGCAAGATTTCCTTCTTTTTGTGGCTAAATAGTATTCCATTATATATGTGAATCACATTTTCTTTATCTGTTGATGGGATACTTAGGTTGTTCCCATGTCTTGGCTGTTGTAAATAATTCTGCATTGAACACGAGGGTACAGATATCTCCAACATAATGATTTTGGAGTTTTTAAAGGTGATTTTTCATCATTTTATTTCCAGTTATCAGGCATCCAGTCATCGGTTATTAGAAATTACTGTATGATCTTAGGTGTGCCACTGTCTTTTGACCTTGTTTTTTCTAATTTTAAAACTGAGGGAATTAAATTAGATAATCTTTCCATTCTAAAATTTGGAGTTTCTTTTATGTATGTATAATACAATTTTCCTTAAATTCTTATACCCTGATTCTTTACTTATTAAAAAGCACATATATTTTTCTCTTCATATTCTTGAATTTTTGAGTTGAAGGAAACAATCTTATAGCAGAATTGCATGGAATGTATTGTGTTTTCTTTTTCAGCTACTGGTGCTACTACAACCATCTATGCAGTTGAAGCAGATGGTGACCCAAATGCAGGATTTGAAAAAAACAAGGAACCAGGCGAGATCCAATATTTAATTAAATGGAAAGGATGGTCCCATATTCACAATACTTGGGAGACAGAAGAAACCCTTAAGCAGCAGAATGTTAGAGGAATGAAAAAATTGGATAATTATAAGAAAAAAGATCAGGAAACAAAAAGATGGTAAATACGTTTTATGTTACATTTAATTTTTTAACAGTTCAAAGATGATTACTAAGCTTTTTGTTAATAAGGAATACATAGTCAAGAGTCCAATAACCTAAGAGGAGCCCTGGGTGGCTCAGTCGGTTAAGCATCTGCCTTCAGCTCAGGGCATCATCCCAGGGTCCTTGAATCGAGCCCCACATCAGGCTCCCTGCTCAGAGGGGAGCCTGCTTCTGCCTCTCCCACTCCTCCTGCTGGTGCTCGCTCGCTCTCTCTGTCAAGCAAATAAATAAAATCTTAAAAAAAAAAGAGAATCCAATAACCTAAAATAACTATTTATACTCTTAAATTGTATTTGAAGTTAAAACTTTTTGGAAATAGCCATATCTAAACTTCTCCTTAATAATAGTCATGTAGAATGTCATCTCATAAATGATAAATTATACATTTTTTTAAATTAATTAATGATGCTTCACTTTATTTCTATTTCAGTTTGTTCATTGTTCAGCTGACTCACATGATAAGTGGCAAATGGGAGATTTTGTGCTACAGATAGTATTTGGGGGAATGGTTATTTAGGGGAGATTTTGAAGTCTTATTTCTGGATTAATAATCTTTCAGGTTGAAAAATGCTTCTCCAGAAGATGTGGAATATTATAATTGCCAGCAAGAACTCACAGATGATCTACACAAACAGTATCAAATAGTGGAACGAATAATTGGTTAGTAATAAATGATTCTCACTAAAGTTTTATCTTTCCATTTCGATCTGAAAAAAATTTAAATGTATTGCTTATACATCAAATACAGTAGTTTAGTCTTACTGTCATAGGGTATTGTAAACCAGATGACTAATTTTTGCTTGTGTAGTTTTTTTTTACCAAAGATTAGTCCTCGGATAAGATTCAATGTGAAAATAAATAAATAAATATCTGATTTATCTCACAGCTCATTCCAATCAGAAGTCAGCAGCTGGTTATCCTGATTATTATTGCAAATGGCAGGGCCTTCCATACTCAGAGTGCAGCTGGGAGGATGGAGCTCTAATTTCCAAAAAGTTTCAAGCATGCATAGATGAGTATTTTAGCAGGAATCAGTCAAAAACCACTCCTTTTAAAGATTGCAAAGTGAGTATTGTTGGAAATTTTTAATTAATGAAAATAGTATTTACACATCATAAATATTACAATCCCAAATAGAGAGTTGGATCTTGATTTCAGGTAGACTGAGAGAGAGAACTGCTTGGTTGATAGGTCTTAGGGGAGAAGGTGTTCTGGTGATTGCCATGCGGTCTTAATGTGGTGCTGTCTTTTAGCCTTGGTGAGTGAAACTGTCAGGAAGATGATAAATTGGTGGTCGTAGTTGTGAGGAGTGTCTTGGGGAGAACAAATAGGGGAAATTACCTGGAAAATAGATATATATGCTTGCTTTAAAAGGTAGTGAATATTTTCTTTGAAGGTAGGAAAGAAAAGAGGGATGTACCCATAAGAAAAGAAGTGGTACTTAGGACTACCTTGCCTAATATAAGATCTTTTTACTTAGAGACATTATCAGCCGTAGTTTTGAGGGTCTATGTACTATTAGAATTTGTTTTCTTACTATAAGACTGAATTAAACTGATAATGGTAATTTAGAAATCAGAAAGTTAAGCCAGTTGTATGGTTTATTTCTAGGTCAGGGCTGCACTAGCAGTTAAATGAATGAATTTAACATAGCTCTTGCTTCTGAACTGTGTAAGACTCAAGTATTTCAGCAGGAACTTACTTATTTCTATCATTTTTTGTCCAAAAAAGAGGGCAAAATATTTCACTGTACGATGTTGTTAAAGTAAGAGAAAACAGTCTTCTTTGAATGAATCCTGAGATATATTTTGAGTCATGGAATTTCTGAGCTTGAAAATTTGAGATAAAGTTTCAAAATTTATGGTAAAATCTGAGATTTTGATCTTTTAAGATTCTCACATTTGATAGTTCTTCTTATTACATTTATTTCTACTAAAGGTATTAAAACAAAGGCCAAGATTTGTAGCCCTAAAGAAGCAGCCATCCTATATTGGAGGACATGAGAGTTTAGAATTGAGAGATTATCAACTGAATGGTTTAAATTGGCTTGCTCACTCTTGGTGCAAGTGAGTATATTTTGAATTGTCTGTTTAATTTGAGGTCATACGAATTTTACAAATACAGGATTTGGAAAAGATTTCCACCAATATCAAGGATGAAGACTGGTATTTATATGCAGGCTTTTGAATTTCCTTAGTATATAGTATTATTTATTACATACTAAGAAGAAAATCCAGGGGAGTTTGAGTTTAACCTTAATTGCTGCACTACTTCATATTACTGTTACTCTTTAAGCTTCCTTTGGACTAAAATGGTAAACTTTGTCTACTTTTTTTATACTATTACAGAGGCCTTTACATTTATTACTTATAGCTAATAAAAGTGGTATATTGTTTGTATACCTTTCAGATTAATTTTAACTTTAAATTTGTATATGGGTTATGTAAAAAGGTTTCTTTATAAATTTGAATCTATTGCATACATAATTGTTGTTTTTAATTTTGTAGAGGAAATAGTTGCATACTTGCTGATGAAATGGGCCTTGGAAAAACAATACAGACGATCTCATTTCTGAACTATTTATTTCATGAACATCAATTATATGGACCTTTTCTGTTAGTAGTACCACTTTCCACTCTTACTTCCTGGCAAAGGGAAATTCAGACATGGGCTTCTCAAATGAATGCTGTGGTTTATTTAGGTGACATTAACAGCAGAAATATGGTAAGTTGTTTCTCCATACATTTAAAAATCTAGACATACTTGTCTTTATAGTCTTAGTTTCTAGTGTAAAACTTGCCACAAAGTAAGTACTCAGTACATATTTAATTGGCTGTAATAAAAGGCAATTTTCATCTGAGTGTTACTTTATGTAATATATATTTTTTCTAAGTTCTTACGGAGAATTTCAAATATACATGAAAACAGAAGACTATAATAAATCTCGGGGTGCCCATCTCCAGCTTCACAGTTCTAATGCTTTGCCGGTTTTGTTTCATCTGTACCTCTACAGAGTACTTTCCTCCCAAATATTGTGAAGCAGACCCAGACATCATATTTCATCCATAAATGCTATGTTATTAAATGAATTAACCACTTATGTTTTGTTAAATATGAACTTTCTTCAGTAGAAAGTGTGTATTTAAAAATGTGTCTGCTTTATTTTTATAGGTTTTGATATGCTGTGGTATTTATATTTTATTTATAAGTAAGATGAGTGTAGCTTGTTGGACTGTGTTAAAAATTAAAATGATTTTATTATATAAACAGATTTTTTGTGTATTTTGGAGGGATTTTTTTTAGATATTCAAATAAAAGTATACTTTTCTTAATGTTTGTCTTAAAATTATCTTTAAAATTTCTTGATAGATAAGAACTCATGAATGGATGCATCCCCAGACCAAACGGTTAAAATTTAATATACTTTTAACAACTTACGAAATTTTATTGAAGGATAAGGTGTGTATTACCTGTGCTTTTCTGTTTGGTGTATATCCATTTTTCCTTTACCATATATTGTTGGTAGGGTGAGAAGATAAATCATGGATCAGCAAACTACATCCTGTGGGTCAAATCTGGCTTGTTTTTTATGACTTTTGAACTAAGAATGGTCTTTACATTTTTAGATGGTGTAAAAACAAAGAATATGTGACAGACCATCACACATTTGTCTGCAAGAAGCTAAAATATTTACCATCTGGGTCTTTACACGAAAAGTTTGCCAACTATTGACTTACATAAAACTACTTTGGTATAGTGTGTTGATTTGTAAGATCTTCAAAGAGGAGGAAAATACCTAAAAGAATTAAGCTACCCCTGGGTGAAGCACTAAGCTAAATGCTTTATAGATGTTGTTTATTTAGTTCTTTATAGTTCATATCTCAAGTAATTCCCATCTATTTTATAAGATACTGCTATTTCTGCTTTATTGGAAAGAAAAATCCAGTGTCAAAAGAGGTTAATGTGCTTGTCTCCTAGGTCATACAACCATTAAATAGCAGAATGAGGCCTGTCTCTGTTTTAAGTCAGAGACCCACATTTATATATTAGAGATCCACAGTTCATAAAAATCATACAGTGAATTATTTCTACACTTGGAATAAGACGCTTCCAAATTTATATCATATTTTCTCTAAATTGACATTAATAGAGGCTTCTGCTGGCCTTAAGCTAAAAATCTGTGAAAATTTTTAAATACTATTTTAATGATACTGTTGTTTTTCTTTTTCCTTTTTTTGAATGTGTAAGCTAGTAAAAACTTTCATTTGCTTTTCTCTGTTTTCCAGTGGGTGAATTAGTCATGCAAGGAACTTTGTTTTGCATGTTGAGTTACTTTATTTGAGGATTTCAATAAATCTTGAAATAATATATAATTTTTATTTGAAAAAAGACAAGTTTGCTTTTAATTTTACTTTGCCTTGGTTTATTAATTTGAGTTTAATTTTTCTCTTAAAATATTAACTGTGTTTTTCTGTTCATTTTAAGGCATTCCTTGGAGGTCTGAATTGGGCGTTTATAGGTGTAGATGAAGCACATCGATTAAAGAATGATGACTCTCTCCTGTATAAAACTTTAATAGACTTTAAGTCCAATCACCGTCTCCTTATTACTGGAACTCCTCTACAAAACTCCCTCAAAGAGCTCTGGTCTTTGCTACATTTCATTATGCCAGAAAAGTAAGATAAATTGGGATATACAGTTTTAATATTAGTTTCATATGTTAAGCTTAGCAGGAAAATAATTAGTGTAGGTAGTAAGGTCCGTAGAAGTTTTATTGTCCTAGAACATTAGACCACAGATTTTTAAGAAGGAAAATAAAAAAAGGAAATGGGATGCAACATTTCGTATTTCTAATATTTTAATTTTTCAGTTTTGTAAAGAAGTTTGAGTCATGTGTAATAAACAGTTGATTTTGCCCTTGTTCAAAATAATATTCATTTGAATAACTGAAACAGTATCTTTCTTAGTATTTAATAGTAGCAATAACTACAATAATAAGGTCCTGGTAATCCCTTTTTTTTAAATGAGGGAAACTAGACTAGACAAGGGTCATATAACTTGTTCAAGATGACAAACATTTTTTTTTCAATAGATTCAGAATTTTAAAATTATATTCTTTAAGAAATATTTTAGTGATAATTCTGTATTTGAAAATAATTTTATTTAACATCTTTAGCTCAAAGAGAATCATAATTTTTGTAAAACAACTTATGTTTCACCTTTATATATATATAGGACATTTCTTGGGAAGGATAGTTCTTAGAAGTGACTAATATTAGCAAATCTTTTTTCCTGAAAGTCTATATTTTGTTTATATATGACTACTCTCAAAAAACTCATATGCAATATGACTTTTTTCAGTGGTTCTTCCATTTTCTTAAACTTCTAAGGTTTTCTTCCTGGGAAGATTTTGAAGAAGAACATGGAAAAGGCAGAGAATATGGTTATGCAAGCCTCCACAAGGAGCTTGAGCCGTTTCTGTTACGCAGAGTTAAAAAAGATGTGGAAAAATCTCTTCCTGCCAAGGTTGAACAGATTTTAAGAATGGAAATGAGTGCTTTACAGAAACAGTATTACAAGTAAGCTGTAAACAGACCACATGTTCTGGATATTTAATTCTAAATAGCCCTCTGTAACGTTGTCTCATCGAGGTGTCCCCCCACCCCACAATAGGGTTTTTTTTTTTTTTTTATTCATTTGAGACAGAGAGATAGAGAGAGAGAGAGCAGGAACAGTGGGGAGAGGCAGAGGAAGAGGTAGAAGCAGACTCCCCGCCGAGCAGGGAGCCCGACGTGGGGCTCGATCCCAGGACCTGGAGATCATGACCTGAGCTGAAGGCAGATGCTTAACCATCTGAGCCACCCAGATGCCCCCACAATAGGTTTTTAGAGCAATAACAATTCTTGAATTTTAGAATAGGCTTATTCTATGGGCTCTTGAAGCGAAGAGAGATTGAATGGCATGTTCAAGATCATGGGTGACCTAAGACTTAATTGTGTTTGTCTATTTTATGCTCTGTTACCATATAGAGAGTTCTGTTAAGTGTTAATACTAAAGTGTTAGTGATACTAAGGCATTATTTTGTAGTTACGATAATTATATAATTGACAGAGGTAGAGGCCAGAAAAAGAAACTTAAAATTTTAGGCCCCCTGTTGAAGAATGTTAATCATACTTTAAATTTATATGTAAGATCTATACAGTACTACTTCAAAGAATCAAAAGGTAATATTTGTCCTAATAGTTATTTAAACATTTAATTGCATAAAATGCACTGCTACATGCCTTTAGATTCTCAGAAACTTATTTTATGGTAACATCTGTAAAGTGCCATACATTAAAAGAAAATACATTTATTGCATGAATTTTAGGTTTGTATTGTGGAAAATTTCAAACATATACAAAAAGAGGATGACATAATAAATTTCCAACACTTGGCTTTGTTTTCAACTCATAGCCAGTCTTATTTTATCTCTAGCCATTCCCACTTGCCCCACCTCCTCTCATTTTGAGGCAAATCAGAGATAAAATTGTGTCAAGTCCCTTCCAAGATTAACCTTATAAAAAAGAAGAAAATAAAAGATGGTAGAAGACAAAGTATATTGTGGTGAGAGGAAATGTTACATAGTTACATAAATAGTTTGGAGTGATAAAATAACCACCTGTAATTTTTCTACAAGTTGCATATGTATTGTTTAATTGTAATTTAGAGAAGGCAGTGTGGGTAAACCAGGTATGCTCATGAGGTTTCTTATAGGTCTATGTTTTGGTTGCCTAATGTAGTAAAATTTGTTGGAAGGTTAATATAGATGATAGCTGACCCATTTTTGAAGTAACTTCGGGGTAAAAAGGATTAATACACTACACTCACTATGTTACATTAAGCCTTTACTGTATATAGCACAGATAACAAGTTATGTGTTGTGTTCTCATTAATTTTATGAATGAAGTTCATTAGTCTTGTGAATGAGGTTTGGTCCATTGTATTATCCAGTTGTAAACTTCATAATGGTGCAATTTTGCTTTGGTGCTTGATTGTTTTTTCATGATTTTAGAATTCATCCTGGTAGGTATTCTGCTAAAGCTCATTTTTATGTTATTTTTTTTCTTTAAACAGATGGATATTAACTAGGAATTACAAAGCCCTCAGCAAAGGTTCCAAGGGCAGTACCTCAGGCTTTTTGAACATTATGATGGAGCTAAAGAAATGTTGTAACCATTGCTACCTCATTAAACCACCAGATAATAATGAATTCTATAATAAACAGGAGGCCTTACAAGTAAGGATTTTAAAATATTGTTACTTTATAGTAAAACAAAATTCTGGGAATGCTTATTGCAGTTATAACTGAAAATGCCACGAGGCTTTAATATATTGGTTAGAATTTCTCTTTGGTTATGGTATAATTAAATAATGGGTTTTTAGTCTTTAAAAAAGGCTTCAAAATTATAATTTATCCAATTAATTATTTTGATCATTTTTCTAAAAATGGGTTTGTATGGACTACCAAGATTTATCCAGCAGAATTCCCTTAGTATATTCTTAATTGACAAAAATTCACATCAGTGAATGTGCTGAATTTGTGATATGGCAAATGGTAGGCTTGAGAAAGACATCTTGACCTCAGGTTTTACCATTCCTGTCACTTCTGGAAGACAAATGGAAAGTATGAAGAAGGCACAACTGCCATCCAGCCACAGTAGTGCTTTAAAGTGCTAGGTTCAGTGACTGATATGTATAAATTAAAATAGGTTTTCTTACTGTTTTAAAACCTTTAGTTGCTGCTTCTTTCAGTATATTATTTTTCAAAGATTTTTGGAGAAGTAGTGTAATAACTAGCAAATAAAGTGAAACTGCTCCCCCCATCCCCTTACCTCCAAAACATGACAAAAACCTAGGTGCTAAATGGCAAGGAAAATCTTAGCTGGCATAGATTAAAGTGATCCTAGAAAGTCCTAGGAAATTTTGAAAACTGAAACTGTTTTCCAACATTATAAAAACATAACATTTTGATTTTAAATATAAATTAAAGAAGATGAAGTATTAAGTGGAGTATTTGTTTCGTTTGATTCTTTTCACATGCTGTAACAGTTGTAATTTATTGTTTCCTAGCACTTAATCCGTAGTAGCGGAAAATTGATTCTTCTTGACAAACTGTTAATTCGCCTAAGAGAACGAGGCAATAGAGTTCTTATTTTTTCTCAAATGGTGCGGATGTTAGATATACTTGCAGAATATTTGAAATACCGTCAGTTCCCCTTTCAAGTAAGCATTTCATTTTTTCTTTTTTGTTGACTTAAATTTCATCTGATTCTTGAGCGTGTTCTACAAAATTACCTTTGAAGTTCTTCTGTATAGATTTTTATATAAACTACTTTTAAGATAATGTATCTGTTTTAAAAATTTCTAAAAATTTAAAAATTCTGTTTATCATTATTCCTTTTTTTTTCTTCTTCACCTTATATTTAGCAGCAAAGCAATTTTTCTTTTCTCTAATTTTTATTTTAATTCTGTACTTATCTTCTGTGCTCAAATCTAAATGGGCAGCTTTATGTATTAGGCTTTAGTTTGAGGAAGGGAAAGAGAGCAGTCCTTGTGAATGTTACCAGGACTGTTACACATTCTGAAGAATCATGTTCTCATAGTTATTCTAATACATAGCTTGCTGTATAAAACTATAGATGACTCCAAGGACAGTACTAAAGACCAAAATGGTCTTATATTCCATCTATTCAGTATTTATTTTGAAATCCATTCAGGGTAATTAAAGCTAATATGAATGAGTGTTTAATGTTAAGAGACAGATAGGTGCTAGTCTCAGTACTTTCTAATAATTTAATCCTTTTATGAACAGTGCCTAGAACCTAGTGAACACTCATATAACTAGTAAATGGTATATATTTAGTGCAGGATATAAAATAGAAGCAGAATTATAAAGATGAATCTCAAGAGACATAATCCCTGCTCTGTTGGAGTTTACATCATAGTGTGGAAGATAGACATTAAGCAGGTAATTACAAATAAAAATAACATTACAACTCTGGTAATGTCTGCTTTGAAGGACAGGTTTTTGGTGATATGAACATGATTGGGAAATATATAGTCACTCACACTAGGGGAAAAGTATGGAAAAAGTATCATTTGATTTTCTTAACAGCTTTATTCAGATGTAATTTCTTTCCCATGCAATTCATCCATTTAAAGTGTACAATTAAGTGATTTTTTAATATATGCACAGAGTTGGGCAGCCATCAACACAATCTTAGAATGTTTTCATCCCCTCAAAAAGAAACTGTACCCTTTAGCTATCACCGTGTTTCTCCATATCACCCCTCTGTCCCCACCCCAACCCTCTGTTGGTTGTTTTTAGACAAACTATTAAATGTACATGGTCAAACAAAACAAATAGTAAAGAAGTGCTTATTAGCAGTTCTTTGCCCCTAATCCCTTCTCATTCCCAGATTAATTCCCAGAGAAAATTATTTTTACCACTCTTTTGGTTTAGGTCATACTTCAATAAATGGTATACCCACTGTTTTTAAAAGTCTTTACTAATTGTAATTGTTAATGAAAAAGAAACAAATAGCACTATTTAAGTTTCTTTTTTTTTTTTATTTTGGACATCAGCTAATATTTAGTAAGGACTCAGTATGTATCCAACACTGAGCTAAGTGTTTTACTGTGTTCTCTCACGGAGTGCTCTGAATTTTGTGAAGGAATTACTACTATTATGTTCATTCCCTGAGAAAGAAACAAACAAGGTGAAAAGTCAAGATCACTTGCCCAGGCACTCATGAATACTGAAGACACTCAAATGCAGGCTATTTGACTAGAACCCATGGTTCCCCAAATCAGTGACTTTCAAACTTAAGGGCTTTTGCTGGACCCCTTTCATTCTCTCTCTCTCTTTCTTTAAATTTTTTTTTAAAGATTTTATTTATTTGAGAGAGAGAGAGCACACATGAGCAGGGAGGAGGGACAGAGAGAGAGAAGCAGACTCCCCACTTGAGTGGGGAGCCCGACATGGGGCTTAATCCCAGTACCCTGAGATCATGACCTGAGCCAAAGGCAGACACTAAACCAACTGAGCCCCTGGACCCCTTTCTCAGAGTTTCTGATTCAGTAGATCTGGGATGGGGCTCAAAAATTTGCATTTCTAAGTTCTCAGGTGACACTGATGGCTGTTGGTCCAGTAACCACACTGGACTTAATCAGCATTTATAAAACTATGGTCTGTAACCTATTAATGGATCTGGGAATCATTTCAATGAGTTGTACCAACATTTTGAAAAAATGAAATAGATTTTAATATAAGAGAGTATATCATGGTACATTGTGTCATGTAACTTGCTTCGGGTATACAGCTGTGTACACATTCATGTGTAAAATGTATTTCTTACAGTGAGACTCAGGCAGAATGATAGCCATTGTCATTACTTACTATTATTATCTGGGGAAATAGTTTTAGTGGTTAAGAACACAGACTTGAGAGACAGAATGCCTGGGTATTGTCTTCTTGCCTCTTAAGTGCCTTATACTCTTACGGCCTTAGCAAAAGCAATACTGCCTTTTCATACTTAATTTCATTGTTGATTTAATATCTTTTTTAAATATCTGAATCTGTTATATGCAGTATTTTAATGTGTTTTATTCTAGAGATTAGATGGATCAATAAAAGGGGAACTGAGAAAACAAGCTCTAGATCATTTTAATGCTGAAGGATCAGAGGTATGAATGCTTTTAAAATTGTAAATTATTTTAATCATTTTAGTTGAATGTGCTTTTTTTTAAATCTTATTGTTTGTTACCCAGTTTTTCTTTGTAAGTGAGGTTTTAAAATCAATATTCTATGTTAAATCTGAAGAATTTTACCCTTTCTTATCAATACTATTTCAGCATAGGACAGTTAATTTGATTCAAAATAAATTAGCCCACTTTCATTTACAAATTTTTAAATTTGATATATATTATTCCCATGTATATTTGTATTTAGGAGTCTTGTTGATTGGTTTTGCTAGAGGTTTTTGTATTTTATTTTTTAAAACTGCCCTTTACTTTTATTGGTGAAATACTTCTAAATTCAAAAAATCAGTTGTAAAATTCTCTAATTATTCACAGTCACAGTTAAGACGAATTTAAAATTGAGCCTATTTATAATTCCTTACAGGATTTCTGCTTTTTGCTTTCCACAAGAGCTGGAGGCCTGGGAATTAATTTAGCCTCTGCTGACACTGTTGTTATATTTGATTCTGATTGGAATCCACAAAATGATCTTCAGGCACAGGCTAGAGCTCATCGAATTGGGCAGAAGAAACAGGTATTTTTTTTTTCTTTTATTTTACTTTTAGATTCCTTTTTTATGATCATCAGTGTTTAGAAGTGATTTTGGTTTATCTTCTGGGTCAGATCATTGGAACATAGTCATGTTGCTCTTTAACAGGTAAAGTACTCAGGAACTCAGATTTACCAAAATCACCTGGAAGGTTTGGCAGAATTGAATACCCGAGCGGGGAGGGGTTGGGGAGTGGATGGAGGGCGCCCGAGCGGCACTC
This sequence comes from Halichoerus grypus, assembly GCF_964656455.1. NCBI lineage: Eukaryota > Metazoa > Chordata > Mammalia > Carnivora > Phocidae > Halichoerus > Halichoerus grypus. Next base: position 76,750,988 of record NC_135713.1, read on the forward strand.
TGGGGCTGGCACAGCAGGCACCACGCATCGCATACACACACAGCTGTCAGACCCGGATTTCAGAGACCTAACAGCTGCAAGGCCTGCCATAATAGGATTATGCATTCTCTTTTAATCATACATTCTGTTTACAGCTGTAGAGTACCAATGTTTTTCATTCAAAACATAAGCATTAAAATGTCTTTATTATCTTAACTATGATTTTGGTTAGGATATTGCTACCTTTTTGTTAACCTGTATCTTAATCCATTTGCCTATAAGGTTCTTTATGCAAAAAAGCCATTCTGATTTTACAGTTTTTGTACAGCTATCTGACACCGTTGTAATAGGCCTTGAGAAAAACTGTATGTCATCATTCTGATGCCTTGGTCCTTGTATTTTAATTCATTTACCTCTATCTAGAGTAGTGCTTCTCAAACTTCTCCAAAGCAAGAGATACGAACAAATAGCACAGAAAGAGCACGTTTATATTACCTTTTTAAGATTTCATACTGAAAAATATGTCCATAATTTTAATTGAAAAAAAATATTTTGCCCAAATAATTCTCATAAAACTCTCGTCAGAAATACATTATGCTTCTTTCTGTAATTTTTATACTCTGGAAGAACATTGCATACCCCTAAGTGTGATAGCTTGTATTTACAGTAGTGGTTCTTAACATCATCAGACCCAGGGACCCCTTTTTACAACAGCTGTTTTTAGCTCCCCCTTTTCCTTGAATTGAATACATGGATTTGAAAATAATTTGAATGCCCTAATAGCAATTTAGGTAAAAAAACAAACTCTTTTTAAAAAATAGGTATTTTAATATATAGGACTACACTGGGATATAAAGAACAAATTTAGAGTTGGGAGAATTAGAGCAGGACTCATTCTCCATAGAAAGTACAAAGGAAGGAAAGATCGAGTATATTGGTGCATAAGACAATAGAAATTAGCATTAAAATTAGATAATAACACTTACTTACACATTATAAAGAGAAGCAAACTTGAAGTAGGGATAATAACAATAACATGCCAAGATAAATTATAGACTGTCAGAGAGGAGAGGGTGAGGAAATAAGATAATCTCACAGGTGAGCTGGGCGTAATGTATATGTGAATAGTCAAAATTAGCCCTGTTTTATGAATGAGATAGGGAGTAGTGGTTAATTGCACTAAACCCTCCTATATTGAAATCCTCAATACATGGCTGGGCTCATATTCCATTTATACTACTTAAATACTTCTTAAAGGCCACCCCATTTTCTAATAGGTGATAGAAAGTAGAGGATACATTAGAAGAACCAGTTAGATAAAATACTATAGAAAGTTGCATGGTAGACCTCTAGGAAGAATATTTGAGTAAGATCGTAAAATAATGGTAACAGATTTCTTACTATTTTGTTACAAAATTTAAAAAAATAAATGTGACATAAATATGACTATATTTTAAAATATAAGTTATTTAATACATTATTGTTTAATACATTTAAAATATATAAATATGAATATATATTTTTATTAATGATTATTGAGATATATTCTTTATTATTTCATTATTGGTGTATTAAGATTCGTATGCCTCATGTACTTGGCTGTTTTTTGTTTTTTAAGTTTTTATTTAAATTCTAGTTAACATACAGTGTAATATTAGTTTCAGGTGTACATTATAGTGCTTCAACTCTTTCATACAACACTTGGTACTCATCACAATAGGTGTCCTCCTTAATCCTCATCACCTTTTTAACCACCCCCCCCTTCCCCAGGGTAACCATCAATTTGTTCTCTGTTGTTAGGAGTCTGTTTCTTGATTTGCTTCTCTTTTTCCTCTATGATCATTTGTTTAGTTTTTTCAAATTCCACATATGTGTGAAATCATGCACGTACCTGTGGCTTTACTAGTATTTGGTTCTAAATCTGACACAAGGTATTTCATATCTCTTATTAAATATTTACGTGCAACAACTACAAAATGAGTATAGATGAGTAATACAGATGAATTTTATTGGTGACACTAATACTATACACATTTGGAAATAACTTTGACAGAGATTTAAATAAAAGGGTATCCAGTTACCTACTGATTTACGCAATAGTTACAATGCTGAAAAAACTAGTATATGTTTTATAACTTCATTAAAACTCTTCATGTTTACCTTAAAATGGAGTTCAAATTTAGACTCAAAATAATTTTAAAAGGTTTTTAAAAATCATTTGTAAGACTTGAAAGACTGAGGATACTTTTTCTTTGTACCTGAATGTCCAGTTTAATGCAGAATGTCTGGTATCCCAGGTCCCTTTGCTCTTAAGTATTGGTAAACCCACCTAATGATTTCAAAAACTATAAAAATGTTCCCATAAATTTTCAAAATATCCCTATATGGTGGTACTGTTTGATATAGAACTGCCGACCTTTGGGTATTTCAGATGAGCAAAATGAATCCTTTTTACTACATTTTATTTTCATTATGCATATCTTTACAGGTGAATATTTATCGTCTAGTTACAAAGGGATCAGTTGAAGAGGATATACTTGAAAGGGCGAAAAAGAAGATGGTTTTGGATCACCTTGTGATTCAGAGAATGGACACAACTGGGAAGACAGTACTACATACAGGTTCTGCCCCCTCAAGGTAGTTACTTTTTTTTTTTTTTTTTTCTAAGATTTTTTCATTTGAGAGAGAGAACATGAGCCAGGGGCAGGGAGAGAAGAACAATGGGAGAAAGAAGCAGACTTCCCTCTGAGCAGAGAACCCGATGACACGGGGTTCTATCCCAGAACCCTGAGATCATGACCTCAGCCAAAGGCAGATGCTTAACCAATTGAGCCATCCAGGCGCCCTGGTAGTTACTTTAATATTTTTTTAAAAAAAAGTCATTTAGAATCATTCTGCACTCATTTTCCTGAAATCTTACATGCTATAAGCAGATCTTTGAGGTACCATATTTAGTATTGTAATTTTTTAAAGCACTGGAGTAATTTTTAGTCAAAAGCATACATTTAGTACTGATTTTACCACTCAAGTTTTATAAATCTTGGGAGAAATTCCTTTAACTTCCAGGTTTCAAGTTCTTAACTTTTAAAATAAGTGCACTTATAATACTTAACATGTCTAACTCTGTCATATAAATTATATAAAGTTGACTGTGTCAGTAATGAATAAAAGTGCAATGTAAATATTGTTAACTGTTAGTATTAAGCATTTTTATTTGTTTTTCTTGATTAGTTCTACTCCTTTCAATAAAGAAGAATTATCAGCCATTTTAAAGTTTGGTGCTGAGGAGCTTTTTAAGGAACCTGAAGGAGAAGAACAAGAGCCCCAGGTAAAAAAAAAAAAAAAAAAAAAAAACTTGCCTCAAAATGTGCCATTTCTTTAAACTTGTAAGTATAAGGTGTATCTACTTCAAAATATGTTAAACTATACTTAAAGATTTCTTTCTAATTAATAGGAAATGGATATAGATGAGATCTTGAAGAGGGCTGAAACTCATGAAAACGAACCAGGCCCTTTAACTGTAGGAGATGAATTGCTTTCCCAGTTCAAGGTAGATTTTTCTTTTTAATTTTTCTTTCAAATTATTTTTTGTCATTTTGCATTTTATTAATCTCTTTAAGCACAATCAACATGATAATTTCTCAGTGTTTTTGGCTTAAAATTTGCTATGGTGTATGAAAATTTTTCTCTCTTATTCTGACAAACCAGTAGCAACTTGTTTTGAAAAGGATCAAATCATTTATGAATAGGTACATACAGTGGAATGAGGAGGGCTGTTACTCTAATTAGCATCTAAAAAAGTGCTTAGCACATCCTCAAATATTTGGGTAAATGAGTGAACATGATCTCTAATGGAGATTTCTATGACAAAAGGCTTTTAGCCTTCTATTTGTTGGAGCAGTTTTTGACATTAAGTTAAGCATTATCACACCTAAGAAAACTCAAGTTATTCAGTCCATGTAAGCAGTGAGCTCCTATTAGTACCTGTAAATACCCCTGGTTTGGTGAGGGGTAAAAGGTTGCAAGGAGTCCTAAAGCGATGTAAGTCAGCCAACCTCATAGAGTAAGTTGTATGCCAGTTGTTTAGTGTAAAGAAGCAGGTTCCTCTATAGCCATTTTCATGAACTGAGGGTTTTAAGGAGAGCAGTTCAGTTTGTGTCATTTGTTCATCCAGCAAATATTTATTGAGCACCTGTAGTGTGCCATGCACAGGGACACAGTTTGTAATTTTAATGAATCACTCTGGCTGCAATGTGGAGGATGTACTGTAATGGAGCAAGAATTAAAAGCAGGGAGATAAGTTAGAGGACTATTTCTTTAATCTTGAGGAGAAGTTAAGGTTTCTGGAACCTGTACTTAATCTGGGTATTGTCTGATTAACTCTACATGGTTACACTGTATGCTTTTAATTTGACTAATTGGCAGTTTGAAAAAATGTCACTGATCAGCTAAGTAAAGTAAATACAGATTACTTTTATAACAGTGAGTTAATTCTCCTAAACTGCTAGCTTTGGGCTTTCATCACAGTTAAATAATAGACACAGGGTGTCTGGGTGGCTCAGTCGGTTAAGCATCTGATCTTGGTTTCCATTTAGGTCATGATTTCGTGGGTCCTGGGATCGAGCCCCATGTAGGCCTCCACACTCAGCAGGGAGTCTGCTTGAAGATTCTTTCCCTCTGCCCCCTCCATGCATGCACGCGTGCATTCTCTCTCTCTCAAATAAATAAATCTTTAAAATAAATAAAGACATGAGAGAATGAACACTATTTGCAGTGTCATTTCTTAACACAGGATAAGCACAGGTTTTTTTCACCCACTTTTTCTAAGTTTTAATGTGCCACTATTGGCAGTTAGGTTTAACGAATCCCTTCCATGTACCAGAGTCTTCATAGTTCCTTAAATGTATTATCTTATTTAATCTTCACAAAATTTAGTGAGCTCATTCTATCCCTTTTTTTTAAGATGAAGTAACTAGGAACCTCAGAAAGGTTATCTATGGACCCAGAGTTCTTTGTGTCTTGTCAGTAGCTTTTGTGTTACTTTTTATGATTATAAAAATAAGAATACTGGTTTATTCTACAGCACTTTGTAGTTAACGGACTGGTGTGGTATTTTCAGCGGAAGATGATTTAGCATGTTAGTATAAATTATTTTGTTGGTCTGTCAACTAATTTTGTTGAGCAGCAGGACAAAAGAGAATCTTTCTTAGAAGTTTTTTGGTTTATTCTACTTTGACCTAATAAAAAATAATAAATAATAAAGAACTAATAAAGAACTTAGATAGTTTAGCAGTCATTTTGGGTTTAATCCATAGTCCTATTCATTATCCTGAGGATATTTAAGTTTTATTGCCTTATTCTGGTATGTCACGTCCTCTCCCCTAAAATGCAAAATGTAATTTAAGGATGAGTTTTTCTTTAATGCTTATTCTTTAAAATTCTTGAATTTAAGGTTGCCAACTTTTCAAATATGGATGAGGATGACATTGAGTTGGAACCAGAAAGAAATTCAAAGAATTGGGAAGAAATAATTCCAGAAGATCAAAGAAGACGATTAGAAGAGGAAGAAAGACAAAAGGAACTTGAAGAAATTTATATGCTCCCAAGAATGAGAAACTGTGCAAAACAGGTGACTTTTTAATTTAAAAGATTATTGTTGTAAGGGTATTCATACCTGGACTGATCTGTTTTTGTTTATAAAGCATACTGGTCCATTGTTTTCTTTTGTAGTGTTTTCAACTGATTTAATAATTCTTGCCTCATAAAATAAGTTGGAAAGTGTTCACCCCTCCTCTGCTTTTATGAAGAGTTTGTATAGAATTGGTATTCTTCATTAAATATTTGGCACTATTTGTCAGGGAAACCATCTAGGCTTGGAGTTTTCTTTGTTAGAAACACTAATTTCTTTTATAAATATAGAACTATTCAGAATATTTCTTTCTTGAATGAGTTTGGTAGTTTGTTTCTTTCAAGGAATTTGTCCATTTTATCTAAGTTGTTGAATTTATGGGCATAAAGTTATTCATAAAATCTCCCCAAAATCATCCCTGGTTTCATTTATTTTTCTGTTTCAGATTCATTGATTTCTGCTCTTTATTACTCTTCGGCTTTGCTTTAATTTGCTCTACTTTTTTTTAAGTGTCTTAAGATGTATTCTTAAGACAATTTAATCAAGACCTTCTTTTTATAATATTATTAGTGTTTAAAAATGCTACAAGTTTCCCTCTAAGCACTGCCTTTTTTGAATCTTGTAAATTTTGATACCTGTTGTGTTTTCATTTTCATTCATTTCAGAGTATTTTCTAATTTGCCTTATGGACATACTCTTTGACCTGTAGGTATTTTTTTGTTGGTTTGTTTTTGTTCTTTTTTGTTGTTATGAAGTGTGTTTAATTTCCAAATATTTGGGAGATACTCTGATTATTTTTGTTAGTTGATTTCTATTTTAATTCTGTCATCATCAGCATACCTTGTGTGATACGAATTTTTAAAAATTTATTGCTGTTTATTTTATGACCCAAATGAAGAAAATAGGAGATTTTTAAATAATGGTAGCAGGGCCATGCCAGGCTGCATCAGGTACTGCAACAAAAGGAAAGAAACTTTAATACTAGATTTTTTGTTTGAATTAACTTCTGTTTTTTAGAATATTGCGTTATATTTCTGAGCTTTTTTGGTGCCTCCTTAAATTTTGAGTCTGAGGAAAATGAGGGAATTGCTTAGTCATCCTTCTGCTATCTTTCCCTCAAGGGTAGAGTGTTTTGTTTTCTTTTTCTTTTCCTGCAACAGTATTGTGTCTTCTGTCTTCTTCAGTGAGGTGCCCTCAGTGCAGTAGAAAACTGCTCCCTTTCTCCAGGCCATCATCTGGAAGGAAAGTTTTTTCTGATCTCCTGCCCAGTCTTACTCATGAGCACCTGTTGGGAGTTTTGCGGAGGAATATCTGAGAGGGGGTGCAGGTTCTGTTCTCCATGCCTTTCGTTTCCAGGACTCTCATAGTCACCCAAACAAAGCCTTTAGTAAATTTTAGCTAACTTCCTTTTGCCTGCTTTTATGTTATTTGATGACCACAACTCATGCTTTTCACAGGTGAGCCAGTATTCAGGTTCCATCTTTTCTTACGAGTCTCCTGTATTTTCTTATATTTTAGACTATTAGATTGCCTTGTGATTTTGACATGTGTAAGAGAAGTTAGGATTTTGTAGATGAGATTTGTTGTTAGGATTGGGGCATCCTATCAATAGGCAGAAATGGAGCCAAGTGATGTGTGTGGTCTGAAAGTGACCATGTATGTAGTTTCTTGTTAGTGTTTATTGCTGCCAACCCCATAATGATTTCCTTTTATAGTACATGGGAAGCACAGCATTATATTACTACTTTTGAAAGGATGAGAGGAGGTTAGAATGAGTAAGAACTGAATACTGTCTTTGACTTTCAATTAGCTTTCAACATATTAGGGGTTCAGAAAATGCACGGTGACTTCCAGAGACTTACAGAAAATATGTTTTGATGTTTCTGTTAAATAATGAGTGTTATAAATAAATATTGTTGCTTTAATTCTCATTTAAAAAAATTTACCATTGATGTTGTTTAATTCTATGTTTATGGTATTTGATTAATTGCTTGTTAATAATTTTTCTCATTTTTACAAAAGGACAATTTTGGGGCCGCCTGGGTGGCTCAGTTGGTTAAGCATGTGACTCTTGGTTTCTGCTCAGGTCATGATCTCAGGGGTTGTGAGATCCAGCATTGGGCCCCATGCTCAGCGGGGAATCTGCTGGAGATTCTCTTTCTCTCTCTCTCTCTCCCTCTCCTCCTCACACGTGTGCATTCTCTCTCTCTCTAAATAAATCTTTAAAAAAAAAAAAATTTGTGTTTTATTTCTGATATATAAGAATGTTTTTAAAAATGTTAGGGCCTTTAATAACTCTTTGTCATTAACCTACCATGTTTTTTTCTGTTTTGTTTGCTTTTTAATCTTATTTATAGAAAATTTTTTGATATACAGACAAGATTTGAATTTGTTAATTCTCTCAGTCTTTTCTTTCTTAATGTTTTCTTTGCTCTTATAGTTAGAAGCCTTCTTTAGTCTAAAGTTGGATAAATTTTTGTTTTCCAATTCCAGATTAGTTTTAATGGAAGTGAAGGGAGGCGCAGTAGAAGTAGGAGATACTCTGGATCTGATAGTGACTCGATCTCAGAAAGGAAAAGGCCAAAGAAACGTGGAAGACCACGGACTATTCCTCGAGAGAATATCAAAGGATTTAGTGATGCAGAAATTCGGCGGTAAGATGACATAAGGGTATTTTACTTAGCTTCCTTTTATTAGAAGGTGAAATTAAAATAGACAAATCCCATAATTTTCAAAGATTAAAATGAAAGTTTTAGAGAAGGCAAATATATGATAATTGTGTAGGGATTGAATGGTTCTGCTTTTGGGTCTTCATTTATAGCTATGAAAAATAAAGTTTGGTATCTAATCTCTGCATGTTATTTATTTATTGTTAGTCTACTTAGACTGCTAAATTTTTTTGGTTTTATTAAAAATGTGGTTCAGAATAGTGGCCCTTTTAAAAATGAATGTATATTTTAGTACATTAGACTTATTTATTAAAATTTCTCCCTGCATTTATGACTCCCAACGTTACTATTTTTATGTGGGAATACTGTAGTTCCAAATTTTTCTAGTTTTTTTTTTAACACTGAGGAGATTTGCTTTTTGAAAGTAACAATGTTAAAAGCATTTCTGATATGTCCAAGTAGGAATTGAGGTAAGATAGTCACGTAGGATAAATTACAGTTTTCTTTCAAAATATGTTTGTTTCTTTATATACATTCATATAAGGGGACTGGGATAACAGCCTACTTTTGTTTATGTAATATTTTTGCTTATGAAATTTGTAAAAAGGTTTGCTCACTGTTATATTTTGAGAGTTTGTTGTTTCTTTCAAGCCATTGTAGTAACTCTTTTCTTTTAATCATAGACCTGACCGATAAAGTTCTTCCTCATTCTTTCTACCAGAAAACTAAATATATTGTTAGATTTTATTAAGGGTATTTTTATGACCACCTGATTTGCTGGACTTTCTGTCTTTAGTTGAAGAACATTTCAACTTCTACTTTTCCTGGATATTTTCCCTCATCCATCAACCACTTGGGTAGCTTTGTTCTTAAGTAAAATTTTTATTTTCCATTGTTGGTATTATACCATACATCTGAAATAAAGCTATTATTCAGTAAACTTTTATCAATACTTGGAATGTGAGGAGGTGTAGTATGATTGATAATTCTGGACACACTTCCTGTGGTAGCCTTGAACTTGTCTTGTGAAAATAATAAAGTAATTTCTAAAATAAAATTTAGCTTCTATTGTTTTATTTATATTGGTTTCTAAACATCATCCTGGGTGTTAAAATATGTCTTGCTTGGTATATCTTAATGTTTTAACATTTTTGTCTTCAGCATAGTTTATTCATTTGTGTTAGTATGGTAACAGTGCCTTGAATTAATTTTTGCACTAACAGCTGTTTTCTTATTTCTACGTATTTATAAATCTATTTTTTAATGGATAGTGAAACCCACACTTTAACCAAACAATTATTTTCTGTTAGGTTTATCAAGAGTTACAAGAAATTTGGTGGCCCTCTGGAAAGGTAAATACGTTTGTCATTCTCATAGAATTACAGAATGTGTGTTTACATGCTGTCAACTTTATATACACTACTATTGGGTTTAGCTACTTTGTTAAATTTGCTTTAAAAATCATTTACAACGTTAGTCTGTAGAAAGCAAATTTCAGATTTTTTAAAAGGTTTTCATATTCTTAATTCTTTCTAGGCTCTAAAATTTTATCTACAAATGAAGGTTTCTATAAAATACATATGTCTGTAAAATACTCAGCATTTTGTGATTGTACTTTTCACATGCTTTTATCCCATCTTTTACATCCCAAACTTATAAATAGCAGATTTATCCTTTAGAGAAGGTGAGTTGCTAGCTTAGTCTTTTGACTTAAAGACCAGTTCTGTTTTCCCTTACTAGGGAAATTTTCTTAAGTTTCCCTAATTATGGTTCCTTTTTATATGAACTATTAAAATTCAGAGTATCAGGACAGTTTGTGTGTGTGTGTGTGTGTGTGTGTGTGTGTGTGTGTGTGTGTGTTTTAAGTTAATGGTTAATTTCAGTACGTGTTGGTGATTTGAATATTCTTTGTCCTTTGTTGTGGCAAGCCCAATGTCTGAATATACAGTGGCAAAGACTCAGATTGGCTCAGTTCTATTTTTTCTCTCCAGAGCTCCCTCTTAAAGATACTTTGTTTTATTTTGAATATTTAGAGTTACTATACTGTATTTATCGAAAAAAAAATCCACATGTAACTGGATCTGTCCAGTTCAAGTCTGTGTTATTCAAGGGTCATCTGTATTACAATGCTTTAGAATTTAAGATTTGATTGGTTATGAAAAGCTTTTATAGAATTATTACATAATTTTCAAGTTGGAAGCATACCATTTTTTTCTATAATGAATTAATTGGTTAACTTTATTATTCTTGAATATATAAATGAATTGTTTCCCTGCCAAATTTTTTAAACATTTTTTTGAACTCCTTTTTTATGTATCTTGTGCCAGTTATGTGAACTTGACTTCATAGGGCATGTAGAGTGACTTGTAGAGCTTGAGGCAGGGTGAAACTTACTCTCTCTTAAATGGCACCACTTTATTCTGCATATTTACCTGAAAATTGTATTATTTCATTAACAGATTAGATGCAATTGCTCGGGATGCTGAATTAGTTGATAAGTCAGAGACAGACCTCAGACGACTAGGAGAATTGGTGCATAATGGTTGCATTAAAGCTTTAAAGGATAATTCTTCAGGAACAGAACGAACAGGTAATATTAAAGTGAGAGTGATTTAAAGAGAGGTAAATGGAAGTTTCACATAATGCTTTTACTGAGTTAAGAGGTTGTTATATCATAGCCACCTATTCATTACTCTTAAAAGACGCTTTAGAAAACAAAGCAGGACCATTCCTGGGTAATAGGAAATGGGTAACAGAATTGTATTCTTGAAAGCAATAGTGTATGTCTAACTGGTATATTCGAGCTAGTTGGTAATATCAGAAGTTACTGTATTTTTAGTATAGATGGCTGGGAAAAGATAGTGTACATATGTGATCTTGGCTTTGGGCATAGTTACTTCATTATGCTTATTTTGTAATTTACCTAAATGAAAATATTTAGTTAAGATTTAGTAATAAGGTATACTGAAAAAAATTATACTAGGCCACTTATTTAGAAGGTGACAGTATTAATAGATGTATCTTGTGCAATTGATAAAACAATTATGGAAATGCTTTCAATGAAATGCTTTCTTTGAATCCACATCTGCTATATTATAATCTCTATAGTATGTACTGAAAAATCTTATAGTGAAATTTAAGGTTTGCCAGCAAGTGCCACCCCCCAATAATAGAAAGAAGTAATACTTATAAATATAGCTAAATAAGTGATGCTTATTAATGTAAATAATAGCATATCTTGCTTTGTATTTTGTAGAATTGTATATTTCATATTTTTTTATGTCTTGAAAAAAATTAAGGTGGTAGACTTGGAAAAGTGAAGGGTCCAACATTCCGAATATCAGGTGTACAGGTGAATGCCAAGCTTGTCATCTCCCATGAAGAAGAATTAATACCATTGCACAAATCCATTCCGTCAGATCCAGAAGAAAGAAAACAGTGAGTTGTTTACTTTATCCATTGTAAATTATTTGTTGTTATTTAATAATTTGGGTATATATGTTATAAAAATGTCTTTTATGTCATTGGCTAGTTTGAATGAAATGTTTTTAAAAATAAAATCAGGCATAGTATTTTGAAGTTCCAATAACTTAAATATATTCTTCAAAATTAATTTTTAATATGGCAGTGAAAAACTTGACCATGGTTATTAACTTTGATACAGGTATACTATCCCATGCCACACAAAGGCAGCTCATTTTGATATAGACTGGGGCAAAGAAGATGATTCCAATTTGTTAATTGGTATCTACGAATACGGATATGGAAGCTGGGAAATGATTAAAATGGATCCTGACCTCAGTTTAACACACAAGGTACTTAAATATTTCTTGTTTCCGTTGACTACTGATGTTGAATTAGATTTTTGCTTTTTAAATTATGTTAGAAATAAACTTGATTGATAGGAAACCAAGGCTCTAACTAGCTGTATGACCTTGGCTTCTTGGTTTTCATGAAGGGGTTGAATTTAAATGATCTCTGAAATTTTGCTTTACCTCTGAAATTATATTTTTATTATTAAGGCATAGATGTATTTTTCTTTATATTACTAGGCTTAAAGTAAAATTCTCATTCTGTCATATTATTCAAGAGCAAAATAAATTTTTTTTTTATTATCAAACAATGTTTAGGGGTTTTAGTGATTTGATACTACCACAGCTAAAATCATTTCTTTGCCTAGACTGGAAAACACTGGAAACATTGCCTTATTATCATTTAAGTTATCTTTTTATATTTTACTTCTTCACAGTCACTTTTGATATTGGTGTTGTGTCATTTGCTACCTCTGAAGCCAAACTTGAATAGCTTAAATTCCTACTGTAAAAATTTCTTCAGAGTGCATGCTTTGGGTCACCTAAATAGCTAATACATTGTACCTAAGGAATTTTTGTATACTTTATACATACTGTTATTGAGAGAGGAAAGAAATCTAAAAATACTGTAATGTTTAATAACACTGGATGCTAAATACACTTGTATATTTGAAAGAAATTTTTAACCTCACACTTTGTATTATTATTTTGAATGGAAGGATTTTTTTTTCATGTATTTATTTAGAACTCATTCCCAGGCAAATGAAATCTTTGCTGTGGTGTAGTATAAAAAAATGTATTTTGCATTCTTAGTTGTTTATTCCTACAAATTTTAACAATTGTAACTTGCCAGTACATTATATGTATTTCTTTAAATGAGTAAGCCTTTTATAGGCAATAAATTTCTCATATTATTTATTAAAGACAACCTGAAAAAATTAATTTCTTTTCAGATTCTTCCTGATGATCCTGATAAAAAACCACAAGCAAAGCAGTTGCAGACACGTGCAGACTACCTCATCAAATTACTTAGTAGAGATCTTGCAAAAAAAGAAGCTCAGAGACTTTCTGGTGCAGTAAGTTAAAATTTAGATGCTTAAAGAGCAATTTACTTTTCAGTAAGATAAATTTAGTTTACTGATAGCCCTAGACATCTGAGGCTAATATGACCTTATAAGTGTATTTTTCTGTAATTTGGTAACTTTAATTGAATATTGTGATATTTTGCCTTAAGTTATCTCTGCATTCCTGTTAAAACTGGTAAGTCCTATCTTTCAGAAGTGGGATCCTGTTTTTGTTTTTTTTTTTTCTAGTGTTTGGATAGGTACTGGGGGCAACTTGTTTAGAGTGGCATACTTTTTAAGGGGTCAAGCCTCTATTACTGTTTTATTTGGTGTTGGAGAGCTGAAGGTACAGCATAAAGATCACTGAGCTTATTTATTAGGGAGGGGCCAAAAAAGTAGGAAAAATACACTGAAGAAGAGGTGATTAGAAACTAACAGCCTTTAACCGTTTGCATTATAACCACAATGTCAGTAACTGTGTACCAATAAAAATATTTCTAATGCTATTTCTGATTGGATCAAATTTAGTTCAGATAATAGTAATTTAGGAAGGTGAAAAACCTTCCTTCTGTTTCTTTCAACCTCCACTTTTCTCTAATCCTTTTTGAAAAGAATAATTAGTTATAGTTAGTATCTGTTATTCATAATATGTACTTGATTCATTAAGTTATATCACTTTTGTTGACTTTCTAAGATTGGTGTAGCTTACTACTGTTAGACTAAGGATTGGGTAGGAATATGTGTTCTTTTAGCTTTTTAGATTTAGTATTTAAGAAATTTTTTTTGACTGAATCTGGAGTTGGTTAGAATAAAAATAATTATTTTTAGGGAGGGTCAAAGAGGAGAAAAGCAAGAGCTAAGAAGAATAAAGCAATGAAGTCTATAAAAGTGAAAGAAGAAATAAAGAGTGATTCTTCGCCCCTGCCTTCAGAGAAATCCGATGAAGATGATGATAAGGTAAGAATGTGTTTTAGAAAAACAGACTTTTGTATTAGAAAGGGACATAGCATGTTTTAGTATACTTGACATTTAAAATTTGAACTAAGACCTGAAATTTTACTTTTAGGTACTTGAAGTTCCTTTTTTGTAGTTCATTACGTAGTCTCACGTATGGAACATAATTTTACTCATCTAATAGAATATCACTAAGAGGAATATAGAGCAAAGGTCCTTCCTTTTCAAACATTTGCCATTTAAATGAGGTTCTGTTTCCATTAATTTTATTTTGAATTTTGAATGGGACTGGCTTCCTTTAGTTTTTATAGGAAGGTGAACATTGCATGTATCATTATTAATGGGATTCTAGGTTATTTCTTTCTGAATCCACATACATGCAATCCGTAGTCATGCAAAGAAAAGAAATTAGTCTTTGTCAAGATTTGGTTAGTAATACATTGGCCATACTTGCACTTTTCAGGATGAGATCACTTCTGTGAAACATCCAAATAAAAAAATTAAAACAGAAAGAGACAGTGAAGAAAGACCTGAGCCAGATGTTTTTATAAAGAAGGAATCAGAAGAAAAGAGGGAAGCAAAAGAAAAAGAGAATAAAAGAGAACTTAAGAGGGAGATAAAAGAAAAAGAGGATAAGAAAGATATAAAGGAAAAAGATTTTAAAGAGAAAAGAGAAAACAAAGTAAAAGAAGCTATACAGAAAGAAAAAGACATAAAGGAAGAAAAGGTACGCAAATCATAATGTAAAACTTAGAAAGTGACACAATCAGCATATTTACATTTTAGGAAAATAAATTGCCTGTCAGCCCAAATTAGCCTGAATAACTGAATTCTTTAAAAATACATGTGGGTATCTAGAAAAGGAGAAAAATAGGTTTGAATCTTTTTTTTTTTTTTTTGAATGCTTTACGTATAGGGTAACATTACAGAGTAGATTTATTTTTGGTTTCCCAGAAAGATAAAATAGAGTATGGAATGTGAACAAACTATTGTAGAATAAAGTGAAATATTAATTGTTTTCTGGAAGTGTTAATCATTTCACCTTTGTTTTTGTTGGATTTTTCTTTTTATTTTTTCTTTTTCTTTAGTTGAGCGAATCCAAGTCTGATAGCAAGGAAAGATCCAAGAAATCTTCAGTGTCAGATGCTCCAGTTCATATCACCGCAAGTGGTGAACCAGTTCCCATATCTGAAGAATCTGAAGAGCTAGATCAGAAGACATTCAGCATTGTAAGTAGTAGACTTGCTGGTTATTAGTAAGAATTTATATAATATTTTATGTTAATTGGAAGTTTCATCTTTTGGAGCTTTTTAATTTAGAAGTGTATTTGAATTGGGTAGTACTGCAGTTCAGATTGTTAAAGGCAATAAATTTAAATTTTGAAAGTTATCTTAAATTTAGAATTAACTTGGAAAAACTTTTTAATAAATTAAAGACTTTAAGGAGAGGCATTTAGGGAATACTTGGAGCAAACTTTTTTCCCTTCAGCTTTAGAATTGTAAACTACTCTGTTCCTGAACCTTTTATCTTTGTAACATCGCTTCTTATCTACAGTGAAGAACTAGCTTTTTTTCCCAATCTTTTATAGACCAGTATTCTTAGAAAGTACAATAAAAACAAATAGTGAAAATATTTCATTAGAAAAGTGAAAATAAGGAAAAAAATGCAAAATGTAAGCCCCGTTATGTTACTAGATTCAGTAGACATAAAATTGCACTGTCAAATTGATACAAAGGTTTCTAAAATTTCTGTACCTATTCCCCCTTGTGGACTAGTACAGGTTCATAGGCCACTTTAAGTAACACTGGTCTTACATGCTGTCATGCTTTTATGTTCATCAAAGTCAGGGAGGATCTATCTTGGCCTCTTTCCAAATGAGTTATTTACTGGATATAATCAGGAACCCAAAATAGTCTCAACTGAAATTAATTGTGATAAATATTTTGAGAAAAACTTTATAGTGAGGTTGCAGTGTGGGAAAGCAGTTATGTGTAGCAATTGAATGTACTGGCTCTGGAGCCAGAGTGCTGCTGTTAGGAAAGTCAGTATGATGACCAGAAGAGTTGATACATGGAAAGTTTTCAGCTCGTGCTTTGCTCAAAAAATTGATAGTGGTTGGGGTGGATGTTGTTATTGAATATAGACATGCCAGCAGATTGATTGATAAAGGACTAAAAAATCCAGATACGGAGCAAAATCAGGAAGGAGTAGTAATGTTACTAGAGAAAAAAGACTGAATGATATGAGACAGGTACAAATTATCCTTCAGTAAGAGATACGTTATTATTGGTAGCACCTAAAGGGAAAATTTATAGTCTGATATAAATGTATCTTATTTATATACAGTTACAGTGTGCACAAATATATGTAAATATATATTCATATAAGATATTTCCTCTTTGGGGCACCTGGGTGGCTCAGTTGGTTAAACTTCCGACTCTTGATTTGGCTCAGGTCATGATCCCTCTTACACATGCGAGTACGCATGCTCTCTCTCTCTAAAAAGATAAAATCTTTAAAAAAAAAAAAAAAAGAATATTTCCTCTTTAGGATCTCTAGAATCTGCATCTTTTTGCTGTTTGGGTGTAATCTTAAGTCAGTTTTATTGCTAATATTAATCAAATGCTATACTTGAAAGATGGAAATTTTCACTTCTGAAATCATGTTTTTGTTTTACCTCTTACACCATTCTAGATGCCCAGGTTGCCTGCTTGTCTCATTTTCTTCTACTCTGTACCCTAACTAGAGAATGTTGATCAATGAACCCATTTATTCGTTCCTGCTAATTCTTTGGCATGCCCTAATACAGCTTCAAATATTTTTCATGCTCTTTAAGTGTAGTAGTTCCTTAACACAGTTTTACTCTCCTCCTCACTTTTGGCTGTTTACATCCCTCCAATCCCTAAGAATGTTGGGGATAGTCAGAATAAGCTACTCTTGTTCCTGTCTTCCATCTTACTTGAACATATCTCTGGACTTTCATCTTTATCTCTTCAGGTTTACATGCTGATTCCTTAGCATCTTTTTAAGGTTAACCTTTCTGTTTGTGACCTGGTTCTTAATCTAGCCTCTCTATCCATTTTCTGTTGATTTTTTTTTTTTTTTTTTTTTTTAAGCCTCTCTATTGGGTGGGAATAAGGAGGTGGTGGTGTGCTTTTGCTTTTCTGAAGTGAAGACTGAACTCTTTTGAACTGCTTCCCTTACTCTGCCTGTTCATTACTGAGAGGTGAAATTGTACCTCTTGCCACCTTTCTTTGCCTACATTTCCTCCTTAGCCTTCTGCCTTGTTCATATAACTGCTGAAATGGAAAACTTCCTGTTGTACCCAGTGCATGAGTTTCTTCTCCATTAACTTTCATGATAGATCTTAAAATCACTTGTATTATGGAAATGAAGAATGGAATAGTTTAAACATGGACTCTGGAGCCAGACTTTCTGAGCTTGCATGATTAGGATTTTACTGCTATATAAATTTTATTTGGGACTAGCTCTGACTGTTAAACTCAGTGGCCTTTTCTTGGTCTTCATTTTCCTTCCTTCACATCTTTGCCTAATTTGACACCTCTTGAATTTCTTTGTGTCTTATTGATTTGTCTCCTAAATTTCATTTTATAATTTAACAGTTAAGAAAGAGTACAACCTTTGAGGTCAGACCTGGGTTTGACAGATGTCATTTCACTCTAAGCTTCAGTTTCTTCAATAAAATAGTGTTGCATAGATCTACTACCAGAATCAAATGAGGTGCCTTTACACAACACATAGCTTCTGATACCTAATAAGTGCTTTATAAATATTTGTTATCATTGCTCCAATTCCCAACTTCAGGCCTTGGCCTTAACATAGATTTTAGTCATGAATTCCTCTTTTTTTCTTTACCGCTATCAGTCATTAAGCAAATCATATTGGCACTCCCATACTACTTGAAGCTACAGCCATCTCTGCCCTCGATTATTTCAATAGCTTCATAGCTGTTTTTCACTGCTCCCCACTCTTCCTGTGCTTATACCCTTTTCGTTCCTCAGTGCATACTCCACACAGCAACCAGAGTGATAATGACTGTTACAGAGAGGGTCAAGTCACCCCACTCCCTCTTATTTTTTCGCTTCAAATCCTTGAGTGGCTTTCCCTCACTCAGGATGAAAGATTCATGATAATAGGCTAAAAGATACTGCACCTGGTTTATTACTTCATCTCTTGCTACTTCCCTCACTCAGTAGGTTCCAGCCACACTGGCATTTATACTATGCCTTTGAACATACAAGTTTTAGAACATAGGTACTTGTTCGTCTCTCTGCTCAAAAGTGGCTTACTCCCTCATTTTCTCTAGATATATGCTCAAACATCACTCTTCTCTGAAGTCTTACGTGAAGGAGGTCTCTCTCCTTTTTCTTGCTTTATTTTTCTTTATCACAGTTTTCACCATCCAACACGCTGCATCTTGTTTCTTTATTGGCTCTTTTCTCCTAGTAGAGTACAGGTTCTGCAAAGGCAAATCTCTTGTATTTACTACTCTGTTTCCTGGGTCTGGGACAATGCTGAGAACATGGTATGCACTCAAATTATATACATTTTATGAATCATTTTCTAGCAGAATATAAACTACCAAAATCAAGCAAGAAGCAGGAAATGTAGAGAACAGATAGGAATACTGCTAAAAATTAGAAAGGAAAAGATTTTCCCTTTTTAAAAAAAGACATCAGGCCTGGCTGAGTTCTAATAACTAAAAAGCATGTAATTCTAATATTATTTAAATTATTCCTGACAGAAGATGGATAACTTCCAAGTGATTTGGACAAATAGGTCAGTAAAACAGAATAAAATACTCAGAAACGATTCCATACATATATAGACACTTAATAAGACTGGCCCTTCCACAGCAGTGATAGGATTTCTTCTTTAAATAAATGGCGTTGAATCAGCTAAATATATTGTCTGTAGTTGATCATCCTTAACATTCCTGGAACTAACCCAACTTTGCTACTTTGCTACAATATAATTACCGTTCATTTTAAATTTGTTTTGCATTTGGATACGTAAATAAAATTTATGTATAGTTTGCTTTTTTAGTAATATTCTTAATTTAGTTTTGGCTTAAGGTTATAGCGTTTATTGCACATGTTGGACTTTAACTGAATCATACAGTTTTTGATACATCATCCTTTTATTGGCATGCCAGTGATATGTAGGCCAAGGAAGAGGTTGGCTCCTATCAAGCATCCCCAGTTCCCTGACTGACCAACCAAAATATAAGAGCAAAATTCATTAGCTACTTTCTTTTTCTTACTTTCCAAAGGTTTAGAAGAATAGACAGTTTATACTTATAGCTATATTGGTTTTAATAGCTTTGCCAGCATATTTTATTATATGAAGATCCTTATTTTTTTTTTACATTTTACTCTATATTAGGAGGATACTAAGTTGTGTTCTGAGATACATTATTTTTTAACATTCTCTGTTTAAGACTGCTTAATGATGTGTTACAGGGTATAAAATAACCATTTTTACAGAAGGTAAATAAACCCAAAGCTTTTACATACAGAAAGATTGAATTTAAATGATAATGGAAAGCCTTACTTTCTGAAGAAAATCTGAGAGGAAAAACCCTGATATTTAAGAGCTGTAAGGCAAGCTTTAATGCTTTTTTAGCATCAAACAGTGCTGTATTTACTCATATCGATATCATTTGAAGGAAGTAGATCTTTGTTGAGTTCTTATTTTTAATACATGTTCTTATTTTCCATACATGTTCTTATTTTCCCATTTTAAAGTGTAAAGAAAGGATGAGGCCTGTGAAAGCAGCTTTGAAACAACTTGATAGGCCTGAAAAAGGCCTTTCAGAAAGAGAACAACTGGAGCATACTAGACAGTGTTTAATAAAAATTGGAGACCATATCACAGAATGTCTGAAAGAGTATACAAATCCTGAACAAATCAAGCAGTGGAGAAAGTAAGTGATGTACTTTTCAGGAAATGTTAAATTTGTAATTATGTAACCATCTATTTGTGTCTTATATTTTAATTTATTTTTCTTATTCTGAAGTTTAGGTAACAAAATAATGTTTAAAGAGGTAACCTGAGGGTGATTGTTTTCATTTTTTTCCTTTAACTTTAAAGCTTTTATTTGTGAATGATTGCTTAATTATACATCGTGATAAACCACAGGTGGCACCTCTTCCTTTAAATACAGTATAGTGAAGGGGTGCCTGGGGGGGTTAAGCATCTGACTTCAGCTCAGGTCATGATCCCAGAATCCTGGGATTGAGCCCTGCATTGGGCTCCATGCTCAGTGGGGACTCTGCTTGTCTCTCTCCCTGTGCCTCTCTACCTGCCTGTGTTCGCATGTGCTTTCTCTCTTTCTCTCTCTCAAATAATTACAGTCTTAAAAAAAAAAAAAGTGAAAACCGTTTCATTAAAATTCAGGTTGCATTTTATTTTTAGAAATTTCTAGTTTGCCAAATTTTTCTTAGTAATAACTTTAGAATTTGCAGTACCAAACAAATAAATTTATTGTTACATGAATTTAGCAATTCATCTTCCAGGTATAAGTATACAGCCTTGTAAAAATTAATATTCTCAGGCAGTGTAAAATGCAGATTTTTATCTTCCCCTTTACTTTAGAAGCAGCAGCAACACAGTTGGTCTTAAAATTGTAAATCTGAGCTGCTATAATATTATACAAATCACTTAATGACTACCAGACCGAGATCAGTGTTAAGTCAAGCTACTAGACAAGTTAGGAATACTGCAAAATGACCACAGCCAGTCATATCAGTTTATTAGCCTGCTGATTTCCTTGCTCTAGGCAGTGCAGCTACACATCAAAGCAAAAAACTGTAATAATGACATATTTCTGAAGGACTGATGATTACACTAAAGATTCTATCCTTGTCCCCTTTCTCCTTAAAATCAACCATGACCCATGGGGCACCTGGGTGGCTCAGTCGTTAGGCATCTGCCTTCGGCTCAGGTCATGATCCCAGGGTCCTGGGATCGAGCCCCGCATGGGGTTCCCTGCTCACTGGGAAGCCTGCTTCTCCCTCTCCCACTCCCCCTGCTTGTGTTCCCTCTCTCGCTGTGTCTCTGTCAAATAAATAAATAAAATCTTTAAAAAAAAAAAAACCATGACCCATGTTAGAGAGAGGAGACAGGAAGTTGATTATGATCACTAGGCTTTTGAAAACAAATGAAACTGAGCTATCATGTCTGAAGAAGACACTGAAGCCATGCATGGACAATAATAATAGCCTGAAGTTAATGTGCTTATAATGCCATGGAATGATTCCTGGAGTTGGCATCAGAAGACATGCTTGGTCTCCATCTTGGCTAATTATTGGCTTTGTGACCTTGAACAGTTACAGAAGATCTCTGAGCCCACTAGTAATCATCCACAAAATAACATCATCTGTACTTGAAACCCTTTATAAACTATATATAAGGGACTGTATATTTTTCAATTGAATGATAACGATAAGGTATAGTAGGAGGGGCACCTGGTGGCTCAGTCAGTTAAGCATCTGACTCTGGATTTTGGCTCAGGTTGTGATCTCAGGGTCCTGGGATCAAGCCCTCTCCCTCTGCCCCTCCCCCTGCTCACTCTCTCTGTCTGAAATAAATAAATCTTTAAAAAAAGATGATAAGAGGAAGGAGAGGAAATAATCCTAAAGTACTATATTGTCTAGCTTAATCTTTTATTTATAGCTGAAATACATATACTGGAGTTTTAATGCTTTCTTTAGATACTGTAAAACAATTCTGTACATCTCAAGCTCTTTCAACTCATATCATGTCCCTCAAACTACAGAACCATAGAACAGGGATACAGTAAAGATCAATTTTATATATATATAGATATGTATATATATTAGGCTTAAATGGAAATATAGCCACATTCTCTTTTTATATTCAAGATCCAAAGTTAAAGTTTCTCTGTTCATGGCTCCCATACAGTTGCTCTTTAACACATTCTTTAGGACCCTTCTTAAACAAACTTAATCCACATTATCTAATGGTATCTTTAGTCGGACTACTACCATAGCTTGTTTCTTTTATACTAATATAAATCATAATATGAGTCCCTTCCTGATTTGTAACTTTACATTTTTTTGGTTTCAAATTAGGATGGATTACTATTTTCACTGTAAAAGATTATAAAATGAGGGGATTTTGGAGAGAAGTAAAACTTAATATTTAGTTTCATTTGGAGTCTTATCCATATGTGGGCACCTGGCTGGCTCCATCATTGGAGCATACAACTCTTGATCTTAGGGTTGTGAGTTCGGTGTTGGGTGTAGAGATTACTTAAAAAAAAAAAAAAAGATTGGAGTCTTAGCCATATAAAGTTTTTAAAAATACTAGAAATAATGTCCTTAGACTTTGTTCCATAGAAGGCTAAGTATGTGTGTTTCTATCTAGAGGTTAGGGGGTTCCATGAAAAATCTAAATATTTTCCACCAGACTAATTTACCTGTTCTTCTTCTAGAAACCTGTGGATTTTTGTATCTAAGTTTACGGAGTTTGATGCAAGAAAATTACATAAATTATATAAACATGCTATTAAAAAACGGCAGGAATCTCAGGTAAATTAATGCATCATATTTTTTTCCTTTATGTTACTAAAACTGAGACATACCTCCTTATAGAAGAATTCAATTAATAAATGTAGAAGGAATGAAGGAAATATAAAATCACTGTTAGAGCACAATAAAAGTTGTTACAGGTAGGATCTTCTGAAGGAAGCTAAAATTAGTGGGCATGAAAACAAGATATGGCATAGACTAAGAGTATCTCCTCCAAGATGTTTAATAACCACCTTAAACATTTGATCAAAGTTAACATCATAAACCCTCATTACATGCACTAAGAAAGGTACATCACTTTTATGGAATTCTTGGCAAAAATATGCATACCCTTAATTTGATCATGAGAAAAATATCAGACAAACCCCAATTGAAAGATGTTCTACAGAATAACTCTTTAGTACTCTACGAAAGTGTCCAGGTCATCGAAGACAAGAAAAAAAAAGCTGTCCTAGATTGGAGGAAACTAAGAAAACATGAAAACTCAGTGTTAATATGGAATACCAGATTGGATCCTGGAGCAGAAAAAAGATTTTAGTGGGAAAATGTAAAATTTGAATAAAGTTTCTAGTTCAGTTCATAGTATTGTACCAATGTTAATTACTCAGTTTTGATTATGCTGTGGTGTTGTGTAAGATACTAACATTAGGAGAAGCTGGGTAAAAGGCATATGGGAACTCTAGGTACTATTTTTGCAGCTTTTCTGTAAGTCTAAAAGTCTTTCAAGTCAAATTTTTAAGAAAGTCATGGGACAAATAGTCTATGCTTTAAAAAAAGGTATCTGGAAGTGATACATTTATACATTCTAATATATGAGGACTTCTTTCAGCATCAGAATTTTCTTTTTAGGATGTTTTGGTTTTTTTTTTTCTTTTTCCTATTTTATAAGGGTATTTGAAGCCACTTAAAAGATTCTTACATATGTGCATTTATTTTAGCAAAATAATGACCAGAACAGCAACTTGAATGCTCAAGTGATTAGAAATCCAGGTAAGTGTTACTAATTGTTTTAGAGAGTAAATTTAAAAATTGTTTTCCTCTTTCAGGTTTGTTTTACATAATACATACCCACATTTCTATATCGAATCTGTTATCTTACACAGTAATTCTTTTTAGCTAATTAACCTTTCCATAAATCAATCTTTTGTCAGTTCCTAGAACTTATAGAATAATTGTTAAAGTGAATGTATTTTTTAAAAATACTATTTCGAATAAAGTATTCTATTGGTGCAAGAGTCACAAAAGTATAGTCTGAGAAGAAAATGGGCCTTAAATTTTTCAGTTATATTTTTTCACATTTCAGAATACAGTAACCCTTTTGTAGGCCTTACTATACTGCCCTTATAGACCATTTCTAAAGTCTTCAGCTGTCTGTTGGGCAACTGATTTTGTTTTTCTGGAGTTGAAATAGGAGTTCTTATAACCTAGCAGCAAAGTTAATTTTGCTTACCATGTTTTTGTTTTTTTTTTACATCATTAACAAAAGCTGTATTCTTTTCTCTAACAGATGTGGAAAGATTAAAAGAGAATACAAATCATGATGATAGCAGCAGGGACAGTTATTCATCTGACAGACACTTATCTCAGTATCATGATCATCATAAAGACCGACATCAGGGAGATTCTTACAAAAAGAGTGACTCTAGGAAAAGACCCTATTCTTCTTTTAGCAATGGTAAAGATCATCGTGACTGGGATCATTACAAGCAGGAAAGCAGGTAAATTGGACAATTAGTTTTGAAATTTTGCTTATTCATGTCTTTTTTTTAATTTACAATACATAACAAATCTTAAGTGAAATAAAGGTGTTTGTTTACAAATAAAAAAACTGATACATAGCACTTTTTGTTAATATTGAGAACTGAATTTCTATAAATTTTTTTTAATTCTAAATTTAAGATCAACGTGTGCAGTAAGAGATGAAAGTGTAGGGAGTTCTATAATTAATAAGTCATAGGATTCATTTTTATTGGTTGGTGTTAGAATATTGGCTCAAATATTCTTCAAAATACAATAATAGAGTAAAATAAAAGCTCAATGGAATATGACTGAAATTTGGTGGGGGGAGTTCTGTGTTCCATTCCATTAAAAAAAAACGGGAAAAATTAAGTCACGTGAAAACACTTCCCTGAGTTTAAACTTAATCACAGCAATCTGGGAAGTCTTGAAATCAGGAAGGTTTCTCTGTTTATTGTTATTTGAAGCCTTTAAGTAGTAAACAACCTAAATAGTAACAACAAAATACATTTTACTTGGTAAAGGAATATTTTCATAAGTTAATGATAATTATGAAAAGCAAAAGAAAAAACAGAAAAGTAAAAAATGAGAAATAAATTAGTAGATTTTCTTTGCATTTTAGGTGTGCTCACTGTAATAATTCCTTCTGTAGTAGAAGCACTGTCATTAAATATATCAATTGTAGAATGGCTCTCACAATTAGAAAAGGGCACACGAAACGAAAAGCTGTATTTGTAGTAGTAAATTTTTATAATTTCACAGGCTTATAGAACATAATTTATGTTGTTTATAACAACGACCTTTCCCCAACTAATGAAAATTCCCTTCCCACAAATTAGTTCACAGACTGCATTTTAGAGGTTTTTATTTTTTTTCTGCTCTAGAGGTTTATAAAAGGCTCTGATTTCAAGGGTATTCTAGATCGTTATCTTAATCCTCACTTCCAGATAACTAAGATGCATTAGTATAGTTTTTGCATAGAATAAAACGTAGCAACTTTATTGAAAAATGGGCATGTGAGCTAAGTGAAATAACTCAGAGAAAGACAAATACCATATGATTTCACTTGTGTCTGGAATCTTAAAAAAAAAAACAACAATCAAGCCTCAGACATAGAACAAACTGATGGTTGTCAGGAGGGAGGGGAATGGGGGGATAGATGAAATAGGTAAAGGGGATTAAGAGGTACAGACTTCCAGGTATAAAATAACTTGTGGGGATATAAAGTACAGCTTAGGAATAGTCAATATTGTAATAACTTTGGACAGATGGTAACTACACTTAACCATGATGGGCTTTTCATAATGTGTTTAATTTCAAATCTCTGTGTTGCATACCTGAAACTAATGTGATATTGTACATCAGTTATGCTTTAACTAAAACTAAAATTGTATTAAATAGTTAAAAAAATAATTAAAAAATAAAATGGGCATGTAAAATTAGATGCTGCCTGAGGTGTTCTGTATGGTTCACTTTAGTTTTGTGAATTGAATGATTTTTCCAGAGAGGCATGCAGAGATAGGTCCAATAACTAAAGCTCACTTAGGAAGTTTTTGTAGTGAAACACAGAGCTTATATACAATTAAAAGGATGCCTTAAAGTATTTTTGTGTTTTATTTTTTAATAATTATTTTATTTGGAAACATTTAATTTGCATTATTAATTTAATTCCTAATTTGTCTTTTATTAGGTATTACAGTGATAGAGAGAAACACAGAAAACTGGATGATCACAGGAGTAGAGATCACAGGTCAAATTTGGAAGGAAGTTTAAAGGATAGATCTCATTCTGATCATCGTTCTCATTCAGACCATCGGTTACATTCAGACCATCGGGCAAGTTCTGAATATACACACCATAAATCTTCCAGGGATTATAGGTATCACTCAGATTGGCAAATGGACCACAGAGCTTCCAGTAGTGGCCCCAGATCACCACTAGATCAGAGATCTCCTTATGGCTCCAGATCTCCATTTGAACACTCAGTTGAACACAAAAGTACACCTGAGCATACCTGGAGTAGTCGGAAAACATAACAAAAACTGATACTTTGTCTTTCTGGACTTTTCTTTTAGCCATATATCATAAACCAACACAGTAATTGCCTTACATGACTTGAAAGATATAAACAGATCTTCTATCAGTAGCAGTATTGTTACTTCTTTCCAGGATGCAAGGTCTATTATCCCAACAGAAGAGAAAATATTTTTATATTTAAGGATTATGCTGCACTGTACTACAAATACTGTAGTACTTTTTTTTTTTTCTTTTTTAAAGAAATGGAAAATGTTTACTATTACAGGGACCTCAACACTGCCCTTCCATATAGGCTGGATAAAACTGTTTTTAAGTCAGTGATTTTAGACTGACCTCCATTTAAATTATGTTTGTATATGAACTTTACTCTGACCTGTGATCATGTTTCAGGAAGGAATGAAAGAGAGTTCTTTTCTTAATAAAGAAAAAACACTCAAGGACTTTGTTCACTTTCCAAAGCTACTTGTTTACATTGTACACTGCGACCACCTTGCCGCTTTTCATCACAAGCTTGAATATTTAAATTCTGTACTTATATCTGTAAAATAGCCAGGAATTTCCTGTTTGTGATCTATTATTATGCCTTTTTACACACACACACACATACACACACACACAAATGGCTGTAAATTATTGTAAATGGATTAAATGAGCTTTCCTTACTTCCTTTCCCTTCTCAGGCTTTTTTTGACTGTTCCTTTCCCTACCAACTCAGGCCTTCTTATCATTTAAAAATATCAGTGTAATAACACTTTTTAATGATTTGTCTTGATGGAATCATTGTTTAGAATGTAAAAATGGGGAAAGGGGCCACTTAATTCCATTAGTCCTCTTTTTATATTGACTATTTTATTAGATACATGTTATTTCTTTTTTTTCTTTTTTAGTAAATATTGTGTTTGTAGTAACAAAATGGTGAGATAATATGTAAAATCTAAACTGCATGCTCTGGAAACATTTTTTTCAGACGCATTTGGTTTAAAAGGGTAGGTGTATGAACACTTTTCAGAATCCAAAATGGCCAAAAGTAATTGTAAATCCATTTGTTTTCCCTTTTCATGTGGGCAATAATGTCAAATGTGCTATGCAGCCAGGTAACATTTTAGATAAACTTGATTGACTTTTAATATAAACTGTTACAATGCACACTGATTGTATATAAAAACCTTATATATGACAAATTAAATTTAAGAAAAAGGATATGTGGGCTCCTGTAATTTTCTGCTGCATTCTTACTCCCTCAAGCACTTAACTTTTTTTTTTCTTTTTTTTTTAAGTAGTAACGTTTAGCTACCAGGAAAAAGGTATTTTGGTAAGCAGTTAACTATTGTTAATGTGTGGCACTACAACTAAATCTATTTTGAAGACTATATGAATCTATGAAGTAAAATTTAGATCGTAGAAATCTTTGTTGGACTCTTGTTGGTTTCCTGCAGATTTTATTTTAGAAAGCCTTATATTTATTCACAGATTTTTATTTTGTTATATTCAGTGGAACTTTTTGAATCATGTAGCATACATTCTTGGATGTGTGCTGTGCTGTAGCAAATTTGAATCTTAACTTTGACAAATATAAGTATAATGGTATATGCCTATAATATTCTTAAATGTGTCCCTGTTGATTAACTGTGGGAGCAATCTACAGAAATTCGTCCATAGATGGATGTATTTTTTAAACGTTTTCCTTTTATCCATTTAGGTCTAAAGTTTTATGTGTACAAAACAAAGCCTTCCTCCCCCCTCCCCCCCTTTTTTTTGAGTAGTGATACCTCTTTTAGTTACCCTGGAACATAATAATCTATTTTTTCCTGGCATATCAGATAACATAGGAAGAATAGCTCATTTTCTAAACATTAATTTATAATTAAATATAAAAGTGATTAAACAGTTTAGTGCCGGTACACATTTTTTAAGCTTTTCCACTTTTTTCCACATTTAGTATAAATGATTATTCCACAGATAGCATTTAACAAAAAAATATAATACTTAATGAAATTATAATATTAACACAGTAAGCAGATCAGGGTTGGCATTTTTAATTCACATTTTGTAGCTGGGATATTTGCATTATATCCTATTGTACAGATTTCATAGAAGAACATTATTACATATTTTGAGGCAATGGAATGGGCTCTAATTTCTTAACAATGCCACATTTAGTTGAATATTTTAGTCACCTAATTAGTTGAGTTGAATGAAAAATCTAAAACTGTATGTAACATTAATTGATGGAAAACATGTTCATTATTTGTAAGAAGTCCACAATCCTGTAGAAGAGGAATAAGCCATAAATTTATTAAAACACAATGGAGAAGAACATTAGTGCATAAATATCACAGGGAACATTCTCTATAAAATATGCTTAAATTTTGTCTTTTACATGCTCATTCTGCTTTGCTATTTTTATCCATTTGTGTTTAAATTTTCAAGGGTGAGAGATTATGCATAGTACTGTACCAGTTAACCCTCCACTTTAATAATATACAATAAATGATTCTTATTAAAAGCAATGGCCTCTTTGCTTATAAAGAAAATATTCTTTGTTCAGGATATGTTAGAAAATAATTTTAGACTGGAAAGCTGTGGAAAACTGGAGTGTGAATGATTTGTTCATTAATTTCAGAGTGAGTGGCTTAATAAAACAAACCTTTATAGCATGAAACATAGTAGATTACATATGTGATAATTTCTATAATCCATTTTTGTAGTTAAATAATGAAAAGGTTGTATAGAGACACTGATTGACACTGATTTCATTTCCATGAGATTTAAAGAATACCCACTGGGGTAATTGGCATAATTCCTGTTCATTACTTTGTTCTGACTAAATAATAATGGAGTTTTATAGTTGTGTTTTTTTTCTTTTGCAAGGAGTATATTGATTTGGGGTGGGCCTAGGTCGTGGAAAAACAGCTAATTTTTAAATATGGGATTCTTTTGGACTTAACCCAGCTTCATTTGAAATTGTAATGTGAACTCACAAATGTGGCTTCATTGTTAAAATTTTAAGTAGTTTGTTACTTAGCAAATAATGCAAAAAATACTTTTAAATGTTTCTAAATTGATATTTAAGCATGTTAATATAAACCAACTATCAAACCCATTACTTAAATTCAAGACTCAATTTAAAAATACAGATCGATTACATATATTGTAGCACTTCATGCAAGATTTGTGATGAACATGTTTAAGGGCAGATAACTAGGCAATAGTACAACAAAAATATCCTGAGACAACATAATGTCAAAAAAACTTGTGTTGAAATTTTTAAGT
This sequence comes from Halichoerus grypus, assembly GCF_964656455.1. Lineage (NCBI taxonomy): Eukaryota > Metazoa > Chordata > Mammalia > Carnivora > Phocidae > Halichoerus > Halichoerus grypus. The sequence continues at coordinate 76,780,718 of NC_135713.1, forward strand.
CTTCTAAATTTAGACATTTAAAACAAAACAGTTGATATTATATTTTCTCCTGACAATGACTGCAGTAATTGACTTTATAGATGCTTTATGCTAATTTTTTTCTTTTTTTAACCTAATAGATTGATTTTATTACAGGAAATGTTTGGATTCTTTATAAAGAAAGACCTAAGGGTAAGAGATATTAACTACATTAAAGAATGAAAGATAAGATTATTTGGTAAAGTAGGATTAAAAAATACTTTCCAGATTTTTTCCAAGTATCTATACAAATTCTTCAGTGGGGCTTCATGTGCCATATTTTCTATCCTAAAAGACCATTAGCCACCTTGTCCTTTAATTAAAACAAACAAACTTAACCAATCTTTATTTGAAACAAGATTGGTAGTTCAAACTCCCAAATGAATAAGATGCTTTTAATTCTATGTCCCAGTCTACATTTGAGTCTTGATCTAAATATTAAATTGAAATGGTATAAATAGTCCCCAAACAAAACCTGAGCTCATCATGCTTCTCTTAAATGAGCTAAGATTTGACTGCACTGATCTACATTATCTGGCAGAAATGTGGATTGCATTGTAGTTTCACTATTATAGACTACTGTTAGGTTTCCAATCTGTCGATGAGCTGTGGAATTGACCTGGCACTCATTGTTTTTTCCTCTTTTTACCTTTCAAAACTGCTTTGTCTCTGGTGTTCTTCAATTTCACTATGCTGAGCTTAGGTGTGGTTTTGTTTATTTTTTTAATTTTTTTAAAATTTTATTTTGTTAGTCACCATAAAATACATCATTAGTTTTTGAGGTAGTGATCCACGATTCATTGTTTTCGTGTAACACCCAGTGCTCCGGGTTAACCCAGTGATGGGTATTAAGGAGGGCACGTAATGCATGGAGCACTGTTTATATTTTTTAGATCAGGTCTTGCCTCGACCAGTTCTTACTACTTTCTGGAAACCTGTGGTATTACTCTCATAACATTTTTTATTTCTGTCCTCTGTCTCACCAGCTTTACTGTTTTTCCTTTTCTTTCCGTTTCTGTGCTGAGTATCTTCAGCTTCAGCTACTCCCCTGAACTCATCTTCACTTAGATATCTAATAGGCATCTAATCTTAAAATACGGAAAACCAGACTCCGCCCTTCTCCACCAATAACATTAAGAAAAAACACAACTGCCAATGTTCCATAATTTTTGATAAATGAATCGACTTGGCAATCACAACTTGATAATATGTGGCACTTTACCCCTAGCTATTTCTAGTCTTTCTCTCTCTCACACACTACTCCATTGTTTAGAATACCCCAAAGAATACTTCTGGGACTTTGCATTGCTGGTCCCTCTGTCAAGAATGCCTTTATCCCTAATTTGTACAAAGCTTACTCCCTTGCTTAAATAATTCAAGTCTCTGCTCACATGTCATATCAAGTCTCTAAACTGGTACCCTGCCCCTATCAATCATTTTTTAATCTCTTTTCTTTTCCTTCTAGCACTTACCATTACTTGACCTTGTTGTTTTCATCTGTCGTTGCCTCCTCATGAACATGTAAGTTCCATTAGGGGAAGGACTTCGTCTTACCCACTGCTGTAACCCCAGGAGCTAAACCCATGCCTCACATATCAGTTGCATTTTTTTCATTATTTTGGTTCTTTCCCAGAAATGCTATGTGCCGTAAGTGGCCAGCATTATTAAACTTTTGTCTTTCCATTATTACCTGATCTGTTAGTATATTTGGAACATTTATATGCCTTATCAGTATCTCTATTACTAGAGTCTTTTTACTATCTTTTGCTTATTAACTCAACTAATAAGAATCACCTGAAACATAGAGAAATACCTAAGTCTCATCTAGAAATTAAAATAGAGAAAGGCCTTAAGTAATATGATTTTGGGGATTTTAATATTTATTTTATTGACTTGAATAATACAGAGGTTAGGTCCCCTCTTAAAATTAAAACACTATGCTTATATATAAATGAAAACTGTTATTTGTAACTTACGGCTGCTTAGGAAAGATGATACTTTGTAAAGAGATATTCAGAGGTGTGATATATAATAGGAAAATATAAAACATTTTGATTTGTCTGTTCCTTTATCTTTTGATAGAAAATATGTTTTTAGGTGGCATGATAGACTTTTTCTACTCATAAGGAAAGAACACAACTTGTAAAGACACCGTAATGCAAGAGAAACTTATGTTGCATTTCCAATGTCTTTAAGGTGAAATAGCCAAAAAAAAAAAAAAAAAATTCCCTCCCTGGCTGGTTTTTGATATTTTTTCCCATTAAAAATTTAGATCATGTTTATATAAGGTAAATTCATCCTTTTTAGGTATACATTGTAATAAGCTTTGATGTATTATACAGTTATTCAACCACCAACATATTTAAGATATAAAAACCTTTCCAGCACCCCAAAAAAGTTATCCTATACTAATTTCCCCATACCTAGTCCCTGGCAACCACTGATTTGTCCCCATAGTTTTACCTTTTCCATAATGTTATTTAAAGGAATATACAAAATATAGGCTTTGAGCTGACCTTTCACCTAGTATAATGTTTTTGAGATTAATGTGTTTTTGCATTAACAGTAGCTCATTACTTTTTATTATTAAGTGCTGTTCTTCATACTGAATGTTCTACAGTTTATCCATTCACCAACTGGGTTTCCAGTCATTTGGCCATTATGAATAAAGATGCAGTAAACTGTCATGGACAAGTCTCTGGATAGGCATATTCTAACCTTGGGAAATACTTCGGGGTTTCTAGGTTGTATGGTAAAGTATATGTTTTACTTTACAAAAAACTGCCAAACTATTTTCCAAAGTGGATATGCCATTTTATGTTTCCACCAGCTATAGATGAGAGTTCTTGTTGCTCTTTAACCATGTGAGCATTTTGTATGGTAGGGTTTGCTTGTTTGTTTTTTTCATGTCGCCATTCTGGTAGGTGTCTAGTGGTAACGAGTAATTTGCATTTCCCTAGTGACTAATGGTATTCAACATCTTTTAATGTGTTTGTCATTCTTCTTTCTAGTCTTCAAATTTTTTTCCAGTTTTATAAATAGAATTGTTGATGCAATTCATGTATCAGATAAACTGCAAATATTTTCTCCTAGTCTGTGACTTGTCTTCATTTTTTTAACAGTGTCTTTTGAAATACAGAATTTAAAAATTTTTGATAAAATTCAGTTTCTCCCTTTTTTTTCTTCTATGGTTCCTTCTTTGTGTGTAGAAGTCTTTGCCTAACACAAGATCACAAAGATTTTTCTTATATTTTTTAAAAGGGTTATACTTTTAGGAATTACATTTAAGTCTGTGATCCATCTCAAGTTTTTTGTATATAATGTGCAATATGAACGAAAGGTGTGTGGGGGGATGTTTTTAGGTTTTCGTTTTGTTTTTTTGGATATGCATATCCATTTTTCCAACATCATTTGTTGAAAAGACTTTTTCCACTGAATTTCTCTTTTACCTTATTGAAAATCAGTTGTTCATATGTAGGTGGGTCAGTTTCTGGGCTTCCTATTTTGTCCTATTAATTTATATTTCTGCCTATGCCAACAACACACTGTTTTGGTTACTGCAGTTTAAATAGTAAATTATGGGAGCACCTGGGTAGCTCAGTCGGTTAAGCGACCGACTCTTGGTTTCAGCTCAGGTCATGATTTCTTCAGGGTCATGGGAGCAAGCCCCATGTGGGCCTCTCTGCTCACACAGAGTCTGCTTGAGATTATCTCTCTTCCTCTCCCTCTGCCTACCCCTCCACCCCCCACTTGCGCTCTCATGCTCTCTCTCAGTAGTAAATACAATCTTTAAATAAATAATAAATTATGAAATCAGGTGGTGTTCTAAATTTTGTTCTTCAAAATTGTTAGGGCCTTCTAAATTCCTTTGCTTTCCCACATACATTTTAGAATCAAATTGTAAATTTCTACCAAAAGCCTGCTAGGATTTTGATTGGGATTATATTGAGCATATAATCAATTTGGAGAATATTGATAGTTTAACAAGATTGAGATGTCTGACTTAGTACAGTATATATTCCATTATTTATGTCTTTAATTTCTCTCATTATTGTGATTTTTCACTATACAAATCTTGCTAAATTGTTAAATTCATCCCTTATAAATGCTTTTTTTAATTACAATTCTTTTAAAGATTCTATTTAAGAGAGAGAACATGGGGAGGGGCAGAGGGAGAGGGAGAAAAAGAAGGGAATCCCAAGCAGACTCCTAGCTGAGCACAGAGCCCGATGCAGGGCTTGATCCCACGACCCTGTGATCATGACCTGAGCTGAAACCAAGAGTCTGATGCTCAGTCAACTGAACCACCCTGGTACCCCTTTAATTTCAATTTTTAAGTATTTATTGATTTTTGGATTTAACCGTTTTCCTGTGGCCTTGCTATACTCAATAATTAGTTATAACAGCTTCTTCCAGATTCTTTGAGATTTTCTACATAGATTATCATATCTTGGAAAAAAGAGTTTTATTTGTATCTTTGCAATCTTTTATGCCTTTTTTTTTCTTGCCTTAATGTACTTCCTAGGACCTCTTTTATAATGTTGGTAAGAATGGGCGCCCTATTATAAGAATTGCCTTATTCGCATCTGGGATAAATTCATTCTTTCACCACTGCGTATGGTAGTAGCCATAGCCTTTTTGTATATGACCTTTATCTTGTCAAGGAAGTTCCCTTCTAATCTTAGCTTTCTGAGTATTGAAAGAAAAATGATAGAAACCACAAGTACTTATCCTTGGGATGTGTGCACCTGTTGTACAACTTCTTAAATCACGGAATCAGATTGGAGACTGCCACCCTCAATACCTATTCTACATTTATTTTCTCGTACTTTTTATCAAAGAAACCATCAAAAAACAACTTTGTAATGTAGTGGGATCTAATGATGAAATTGAACTATCTCAAACTGCTGGTTAATATTTTGGACAGATGGACATTATGAATGTGTTTCTTTCAAAAATTTAACATTTCCTGTAGCACCTCGTTTCTGCTGTTTTTGCAAACTATAGCACTAGCCTAGCGCAGTCATCCTTTAAAAATCCATTAAACATTAACTGATTTCTTCTTTTTTTGCTTAAGTTTATTTTTAAGTAATCTCTACACCCAACATGGGATTCAAACTCATGACCTCAAGATCAAGAGTCACATGTTCTGACTGAGCCAACCAGGTGCCTCTAACTGATTTATTCTTTTTTTTTTTTTTTAAAGATTTTATTTATTCATTTGAGACACAGAGATACAGAGAGAGAGAGCAGGGAGAGAGGCAGAGGCAGAGGAAGAAGCAGGCTCCCTGTTGAGCCAGGAGCCCGACATGGGGCTTGATCCCAGGACCCTGGGGTCATGACCTGAGCCAAAGGCAGATGCTTAACCATCTGAGCCACCCAGGCGCCCCTACCTGATTTATTCTTAATTGTTTTATGCACTCTTTCTTCTTGTCTTGTCAAATATACGGTTCATTTATATCAGTTCCCCTTGGAGAATCTTGTCATTTTTTAGAATTTAGTTCACTTTGTTGCTTGGTGACCTCTATACTCTCTAATGGGTTCAAGTAAAACTATGATTTTTTAGATTAACTATTTTTTCATGTTAGGTTAGGAGGAATGTTCTCTTACAACTGCATCCTAAGAAGAGGCACTCTAAAATGGGTTTTTAAGTCAACTTTATTGAGGCATAATATATATCCCACAGTAAATTGCATGCACCATACGTGTGCAATTTGGTGAGGTTTGAGAAATGTATACATTAACCTAATCATGATACAGAATATTTCCATCACCCCTGAAGTTTTTATTGTGTTCTTCCCAGTCAATCTCCATACTTAAACTGTAGCCTAGGAAACCACTTAATGATTGGCTTTATATTACTTTGTATTACTACAGATAGATTTATCTAACTAGAGTTTAATAAGTAGTGAAATCACACACTCTTTTGACTTCTTTTGCTCAATATAGTGTTTTTAAGATTAGTTCATGTTGTTGCATGTATCTGTAGTTCATTGCTTTATATTGCTGTATAATACTCCATTGTATGGATCCACTGCTCACTTAATGGGTTTCCCACTTCTAGCTAATATGAATAAAACTTCTATGACCATTCCTTTACAAGTTTTGTGCATATGTTTTCATTTCTTGGATAAATACCTTGGAAAAGAATTGCTAAATCATATGATAAACACTGAACTTTTAAAGAAGCTGTCAAACTTGTACAACGTAGCTGTACCATTTTACAATACATGAAAGTTGCACTTGTTTTGCATCCTTGCCAGCACTAGCTATGGTGTTTTTTAAAAAAGCTATTATAATAGTTACGTAATGCAGTTGCATGGTTTTAATTTGCATGTTTTTGATGACTAATGATACTGATCTCTTCATGTGCCGTTGGCTATTTATAGGTCTTATGTGAAATACCTATCGAATCTTTTGCCCATTTTGTAGTTGGATTATTTGCTTTCTTGTTATTGAGCTGTAAGCATTTTTTTCTGTCCTGTATTTTTAATAGATTATATTTTTTTGATAGATCATATTTTTTAAAGCAGTTTTATGTTCACAACAAAATGGAGCAGACACTAGAGATTTTGCATATGCCCCCTGCCCTCAACATATGCATAGCCTCTCAATTTATCAACATCTCTGTAATAAATATATTTTAAATAACAGTCTTTTACTAGATATATGTATTGTAAATACTTTCTCCAAATCTATGACTTGCCTTTTTTTTCTTAATAGTAATTTTCAAAGAGCAAAAGCTTTAAATTTTAATGAAGTCCATTGTCTAATTTTTTCCTTTAATATTTCATACATTTTGTATCCCATCCATATAACAAGCTTTTGTCTACCCTAGAGTCAAAAAGATTTTCTTGTGTTGTTTTTTTTTTCCTAGAAGAGTTATTTAGGTCATTGTTCCATTTCAAGTTAATTTTCTATATGATGAGAGCTAAGAGTTGGGGCTCATTTTTTTCCTCCATGTGGATATCCAGTTTTTCCACCATCATTTCCAGAAAAGAGTAATTTTCCTCACTGAGTTATTTGACTTCTTTATATATATTAAAAAAAAATCGGTTGACCACATGTGTGCGTCTATTTCTGAATATTCTACTGACTATCCCTATGCTAAAATAAAATAGTCTTGATTACTATATCTTTATATTAAACCTCTTGAAGTCAGGTAGTAAGAGTGCTTCAACTTTGTACATTTTCCAAATTATTGTGGCTACTCTAAGTCCTTCATATTGACCTTAAACAAAAGAGCCAGCTATTTTACCAGCAAAATGAATTTATTGGGGAATAGCAGAGGAATTGCATCTCAGGACAAGCAAATTATGGTGAACCAGAGGCAAGTCTGGAGAACAGAGGAGAGGGGCTTGCTTTTACAGAAGAAAGGAGGAAGCTGAGAGGGCTGTTTCACCGAGTTCTCATTGGCTGGGCTGTTGCTAGATAAGGAGAAATTCTTCCTTCCCACTGCTGGGGTATGTAAAATAAGTTTCCTGTTGGGAAATGTGAGGTTTGCTTCTTATGGTGACTAGCAGTACATGAAAGCTCATGCTTCAGGGCTTCCCTATTCAATTTTAAATGAGGTTTCTTTTATTTATTTTCACATTTCCCCCTTTTGATTAAGATCTTTCCTCAAAACATTGCTGCTCAAGATTAGATTTTTGATACTTAGTGGTTTTGTCCCTTTGTGCCAGGAAGGACATTTACTGGTTGTCCTGTTCCACATCAGAGGGAAAATACACAGATTGCAAACTCTTGAGGCCTCATTTGAGTAACGAGGAAGGGAATGAGGGATAACTCTCAGGCATTTCCCATCCGAGGTCTAGATCTTACAAGGTTGGAAGCATTGGAGACCATCTGTAAGTGCTGAGCTAACCCCACCCTCCTGGATGCATCACTTCTGTAGAAATTTGACAGGCAACAGGTGCAAAATTTAAAAATGATTACATAGCAGAATAATGACCCCAATTTGTATGTATATAATAGTTCTAAACCAGGAGCCAAACTTGAAGGCAACCAGCTAAAGAGGTATGGTTATGGTTAGAGAAAGGTTAAAACAGGTATGAGAGCATCTGGCTCTAACAGCCTAAACTGATAGGTCTTGGAATCAAACAAAAATTGCTTACAGATAAAACCAAGGGATCCCTGACGTCATGAAATAGATAGGAGTTTCTGGTAACAGATCAACAGTCAGAGAGGTTTCCTTTTTTTGCAACAGATTGGGTCAAGAAAGTAAGGAAGGAAATAAGGTAAGAGGCCAACAGCAAGGAGAAGGTAAACAAGCCTGGTTCTGTCATTTTGGGGAAAGCTCTCTCCTTCAGCTGTTTTGATTCCTGGAAATCTATTTTTCAGGCCACTAGTTGGTGTGCAGGTCCAGTCAGGGTTTGGTGCTTTCTTTAGATGCAACACATGGATCGAAGAATCGATTCCTTGGAGTTTGGCTGCATAAGGGTTGGTTAACAGTACCTGAGAGGAGTCTTTCCAACAGAGTTGCATTATGAAATCTTTCTGGAGATATCTTTTCCAGTAGACAAAATCTCTGGGCTGCATGGTGAGATGTTTAAGGTCTTCATCCCCTCGGGCAAGCTGCGTAAAGATTGTTTTACTAAAGCATGGTTTAACAATTAGGTGTTCGCAATATCATCAAAAGGAGTAGACCAGAGATTTAGAAGGATTAATGGCAGTGCCTTTGGTCAGGGTATTTGAAGGGTCTCTGCAAATTTTGCTAATTGGGTCTTAATTACACTGTTCTCATGTTTGAGGATTGAGGGTTGTAAGCACAGTGAAAGTACTGTAAAACTGGCCAACCAAACAGCACAGACCTGTCAAAACACTTGTCCAGTGAAGGGACTTCCCTCATCACTCTGAAGTTCCAGGGACTTCTTCAGGTTGGGATGATCTTTTCTAGTAGATCAAGATATTTTCTTATTCTGAAATGAGGTGCCCCAAATATCAAAGCTCCATTCAGGAATTTAAAGTGCTTGGGAGCAGTGTGAACAGGTGTTCTTGAATCATATTTCAGCAGGAGGGGTAGGCAAGCAAAGTAGGCACTCTTTGCAGCCTTATTAATATATCCCACTGCTGATTCACAAAGATTATCATTTTTTTCAGTATACCAGTGATTCAATGCATGGATAGTAATCAGTAATGGGAAATTTGGAGTCTCTGGCAGGACTGGATTATTTTTGGCGTAAGCCAAAGTTTTCTTTTTTTAACCAAATTAACAATTACTAGAATTCCAATATTGTTTTTCCTTTTCTAGGGCCAACTGCTGGGCATCTCTAGTCAACTTTTCTAGATTATCATTTGAAGGAACATCTCCGTGGACCATGACAGAAGTTTGGTTGTTGGTTCCTTTGAAAGCAGTGTACTTTGTGGCATTTCCAAGGTCATGAGCTACTGCAAAGGCATCACTATTGTCATATACGTATATGTGGCTTTGCTGTCGGCTAAAATGCAAGCTCAAGTAAGACAGTTCGGACTGTTGGGGTGAGGTAACCAAGGTATCTTGATGACTTCCAAAGGAGTTGGAAGAGCATACCCAGCATAATATTTACCATTTTGATCCTTTTAAATAAGAACTGTCAGTACAAAAAAGTTGGTGTTAATCAAAGGAGTTCCCTGTAAGTCATCAGGCAGGGGCAGGAGGTGACCTGTCGGAGACAAAAACTCCTGAGGAGTACCATCCACAGAAGGGGGAAGGAGGGTGGCAGGGTTAAGATTAGTTATGTGAGGAGTGGGTATGTGTAATGAGAATTCAGGAGGGAGAGGGAAATAGGAAATTGGTCATTAGGATGTCCAAGGGCGGGATTTTTTTAAGCTTTCGTTTAGGGTTTTATTTTGTTTTTAAAGATTTTAATTATTTATTTGAGAGAGACAGAGCATGAGCAGAGGCAGGAGGCAGTGGGAGAAGCAGGCTTCCCGCTGAGCAGGGAGCCTGATCTGGGACTCGATCCCAGGACTCTGGGATCATGACCTGAGCTGAAGGCAAATGCTTAACTGAGCCACCTAGATGTCCCTCCTTGAGGGTTTTAAAGGCTACATCATCCTGATCTTCCCAAATAATAGGGTCAGGTTTGTTATTTTTTAAAGTTTTTTTTATTTTTATTTTTTAATTTATTTATTTGAGAGAGAGAGTGCAGAGAAAGATAGGGAGAGAGAGAGAGACCACGAGCTGGCGGGGGGAAGAGGGAAAGGGGTAAGCGTGCTCCCCACTGAGCAGGGACCCCGATGTGGGGCTTGATCCCAGGATACTGAGCCGAAGGCAGACGCTCAACTGCCTGAGCCACCCAGGTGCCCCATGTTGTTTTTTAATACAGTAGCCTGCTAGCCAAGAAAACCTTGTAAATGGCCTGAGCCGAAGGCAGACGCTCAACTGCCTGAGCCACCCAGGTGCCCCATGTTGTTTTTTAATACAGTAGCCTGCTAGCCAAGAAAACCTTGTAAATGGCACTTGGTTTGGGGTTTGAGCAAGTTCAAGATGCCCATTTGAATCTAAATGTAGCCCTTGTTCTGAAATTAGGTGCCCCATATAGCAAAGTTTAGTTTGAGCAAACTGCAATTTCTCCTTGAAGACTTTGTGTCCCTTTAAGGCTAGAAGTTTAACAGGTGGATGCTGTCTTCCATGCGAAGAGGCCTGAGAAGGGGAGCAGAGAAAGCAAGTGCTCTGCATATTGTCATAAAGCAGAGCCTCCAGGTAACTCTGTATTGTCTAAAACTGCTTTTAAATTTTGGGAGAAGTAGGAAGGACTTTTGGCAAATCCTTGGGGCATTAGAGTCTAGTTGTAATGTTTTCCTTCCTAAATAAAGGTAAGGAGATATTGGCATGTCCTATCCCCAGGGCAGAAGGAGGCCGTGAACCCCTGAATACTCCTAATAATTTTTTATTATGGGCTTGATGCCCTACAGCTTATCCATTAGAGACCCATAGTTAGTATCCTTACTATTAGGTCTCGTGTTGCCAGAGATGGAACAAATAAAGATATTGAAGGGTTATTTGATTCATCTGGTCGCCTATTTTGGTTACTGCTATCAAATTCTAGAATTATCTCCCCGTTTCGGGAGAAAGAAATTTTAGTGTGTTATTTCTCTAAGAAATCTTAGCCCAATTAAAGGATAGGGCTGAAAGAAGTCAGGAGAAAAGGGTGAGTATCTCATAGAGGGCGTAAATAAAAGGGAATAAGTTTAGAGACAGGAATGCATTGAGGTTTATTAGAAACTCCTGCTAGTTGAACCATTTGAATCTGTCAAGGCAGGGACTGTTAAATAACAGTGGGGTTGAGCTCCAACAGTGCAGCTCCGGTGTCAGTAAACACAGAGAGGGATTCATTTCCAACCTGGAGAAAGATGGAGAAATGCTCCTGTAGTTCCTCAGAGTCTTGTAATTAGGAAAAGGTTGGTTGGAGGGCTGAAGGCTCCTGGAGAGCTTAAATTGGTAACAATCTTTCTTCCAGTGTCCTAGCTTTTGCAGTAATGACAAAGACCAGACAAAGTTTGGCTTCGTTTAGGGGCCTCCATTTGTTGGAGTTGAAAATTAAGGATTTCAGTGGATTTCCTTTTAGTTGAGAAACACCTACGGTGAGCACGAGCCGATGTTCTAACTTAACCAAAGCTAGAGTGGATGTGGTTTCCCATTCCATCCTGGTCCTTTTAACTAGAAAGAAAAGATCACAGTTCAGCCTGTTCATGAACACAGAGTGGAAGACTACCCAAGTGGATTCAACATCGGTAGAAGGCCAGAATTTTCCTTAGAAACAACTTGGAGTCAACTGTAATAGTTGTGCACAGGCTCATCGGGTTTCTGAATGCAAGCCTGAACCTTACTCCAGTCAATAGGTTTCGAGAAAGCCCTAGGCATTGCCAGGTGAAGTCGCTTAGTGATTGCAACCCTGACAGTATACAGGGCCGGGAGTTGGTCTCACATTTGCAGTCCTAGAGATTTTTCAGAATCGTCCTGCTTAGCTGTTTGCCTCCAGCGTTGGGCTTGGTCTTTGCCAAAGAGCACGTGAACTAGCTGGTGAAGTCTGAGAAACCAGGTTGGTAAGTTCAAACAACTATGTTAAATTCCTTGGCAATTTTTTAAAAAAATAAGACTTTATTTGACACAGAGAGAGAGAGACAGACAGCACAAGCAGGCAGAGCGGCAGAGGGAGAGGGAGAAGCAGACTTTCCGCTGAGCAGGGAGCCCGACGTGGGGCTCCATCCCAAGACCCTGAGATCATGACCTGAGCTGAAGGTGGACGCTTAACTGAGCCACCCAGGCGCCCCTCCTCAGCAAATCTGTGGGAATCCTCGCTTACTTTGGGAAAATCTTTAGTCCAGGGCATATGCGAAATTAAGGATTTAACATTAGGATCTTCATAGGGTCTAATTTTAAAGGCGCAGGTTCAATTGGGTGCTAAGGAGAGGGATAGGGAGGGATTCTGAGAAAAAGAGAAGTTCAGCAAGAGAGCTGGAATGAAGAAGTGAAGGGTACCAGGGAGGTGCGCAGAGTAGAAGAGCAATAGTGTGGGGGTGGAAGAGATGAAGAGGCCTCTGATGGCTTTTTATCTTTTTTCAGTAGTTTATTTGCCTGGGTCATTCCTTCTTTCTTTCCTTCCTTCCCTCACTTTCCTTCCTTCTTTCCTCTTCTTTTGTCACTATTTTTTTATTGTTGTTTTGTTTTAATTGAAGTATAGTTGACATACAATTATATTCTTTTCAAGAATACAATAGATTGATTTGACAATTATATACATTACTCATTGCTCACCACCCTAAGTGTGGTTACCATCTGTCACCATACAATGTTGTTATAATTTTGTTGACTATATTCTCTGTACTGTAGTTTTCATCCCCATGACTTATTTTATTTTTTTGACTTATTTATTTTATAACTGGAAGTTTGTACCTCTTAATCCCCTTCACCTATTTTGCCCATTACCCCACCACCCTCCCCTCTGGGAACCAGCAGTTTTTTCTCTGTATTTATGAGTCTGTTACTTTTTGTTCATTCATTTGTGTCATTTTTTAGATTCCAGATATGAGTGAAATCATATGGTATTGGTCTTTTTCTGACTTAGCATAATAACCTCTAAGTCCATCCATGTTGTCACAAAAAAAAAATTTTATTTTTTGTGGCTGAGAAATATTCCATTGTGTGTGTGTGTGTGTATGTGTGTATATATATATATATATATACCACATCTTCTTTATCCATTCATCCCTTGATGGGCACTTCAACTGCTTCCATATCTTGACTATCATAAATGATGCTACAATTAACATAGGAGTGCATCTTTTCAAAATAGTGTTTTCATTTTCTTTGGGTAAATATCCAGTAGTGGAATTACTAGGTCATATAGTATTTCTATTTTTAATTTTTGAGGAACTTTGTACTCTTTTCCATAGTGGTTGCACCAGTTTACATTCCCACCAACACTGCAAGAGGATTGTCTTTTTTGATACTAGCCATTCTGACTAGTGTCTATTAAGGTCCTCTGCCCATTTTTTCATTTGTTTATTTGTTGTTTTGGTGTTGAGTTGTATGAATTCATCATATGTTTTGGATATTAATCCCTTATCAGATATATCACTTGCAAATGCCTTCTCCCATTCAGTAGGTTGCCATTTGGTTTTGTGGATGGTTTCCTCACTGTTAAAAATCTTTTTAGTTTGACATAGACCCAATTCCTTTTTTTTTTTTTCTTTTGTTTCCTTTGCCTGGGGAGACAGATCCAGAAAAATATTGCTAAGGCCAATGTCTAAGAGTTTACTGCCTATGTTTTAAGGTCTTACATTTAGGTTTTTAATATATTTTGAGTTTATATTTGTGTATGGTACAAGAAAGTGATCCAGTTAAATTCCTTTGTATGTAGCTGTACAGTTTTCCCAACACTATTTATTGAAGAAACTGTCTTTCCCCACTGTATATTCTTGCCTCCTTTGTCATAGAATAATTGACCATATAAGTGTGGATTTCTTTCTGGGCAGTCTGTTCTATTTCATTGATCTGTGTGTCTATTTTTGTGTCAGTACCATATTCTTCTGATTACTAGAGTTTCATAGTATAATTTGAAATCTGGGAAAGTGATACTTCCAGCTTTTTTATCTTTGTCAATATTGTTTGCTATACATGGTCTTTTGTAATTCATACAAGTTTTAGGATTATTTTAGTTCTGTGGAAGATACTATTATTATTTTGATAGGGATTGTGTTGGATCTGTTGATTGCCTTGGGCAGTGTGGACATTTTAACAATATTCTCCTAATGCATGGACATGATCTATCTTTACATTTATTGGTATCTTCATCAATTTCTTTCATCACTGTCTTACAGTTTTCAGAGTACAGGTCTTTCATTTCCTGGATTAAATTTATTCCTAGGTATTTATTCTCTTTGCAATTGACTGTGGTTTCTTAATTTCTCTTTCTGATAGCTCATTATTACTGTACAGAAAAGCAAGTAATTACTATGTATTAGTTTTGTATCCTACAAATTTACTGAATTCATTTATCAGTCCTGATAGTTTTGGGATGGAGTACTTAGCGTTTTCTATATGTAGTTGTCATGTCATCTGCAAACGGTGACAGTTTTACTTCTTATCTACTGATTTGGATGCCTTTTATTTCTTGTCTAATTGCTGCTAGGGCTTTCAGTACTGTGGTGAATAAAAATGGTGAGAGTGGACATCCTTGTCCTTGATCTTAGAGGTATACATTCTGTGGGTTGTGACAGATGCATGACATGTATCCACCATTATAATGTCATACACAATAGTTTCACTGACCTAAAAAGTCTCTATGCTCTGTCTTTTCATCCCTCCTTTCCTCCAACTCCTAGCAACATTGATCCTTTTACTGTCTCCATAGTTTTGTTGTTTCTAGGGTGTGATAGAGCTGGAATCATACAATATGTAGCATGTTCTGATTGGCTTCTTTCATTTTGTAATGTGCAACTTAGTTTTTTCCTATCTTTTCATGGCTTGATAGCTAATTTCTTTTTAGTGCTGAAGAATGATCCACTGTCTAGATGTAACAGTTCACTTATCCCTTCACATACTGAAGGACGTCTTGGCTGCTTCAAAGTTGGGCAAGTATGAATGAAGCTTTCATATAAACATTCATGTGCAGGTTTATGTGCAAGTTTTTGTATGGACCTAAGTTTTCAACTCATTTGGGTAAATATCAAAGAGATCATATGGTAAGAGTATGTTTAGTTTTGTAAGAAACTGTCAAATTGTCTTTCAAAGAGAGTCTACAGTTGCGTATTCTCACCAGCAGTGTATGAGAGTTCCTATTGTTCTACATCCTCTCCCGCATTTGGTGCTGTCAGTGTTTTGGATTTTGGCCATCCTGATAGGTGTGTAGGGGTATCTCATGTTACTTTAATTAGCAACTATATCCCTAATAATGTAGGAGGTTGAGCATCTTTTCATGTGTTATTTTTAAATTTTTCATTTTTACTTGCACATCTGGATTAACAATGAGTTTGAGCGTCTTTTCCTATAGTTCATATTCCTTTGAGTTTCTTCTGTGAATTGCCTGTTCATATAGTTTGCCCATTTTCCTATTGCTTTTCTTATTTTATTTTGATTTCTTATTGATTATTCTCATTCCTTTGGGATGCTGGAAAATTAGTCCCTCATTGGTTTAAACTATTGTAAATATCTCCTCCCAATTTATTATCTATCATTAACTTTTACATGGTATCTTTAATTGAACAAAAATTCTTTTCTTTTTTAAAGATTTTATTTGAGAGACTGGAAGAGAGAGAGAGAGAGAAAGAAAATATGAGCGGGGGAGGGGAGGAGGGGCAGAGGGAGAGGGAGAAGTAGACTCCCTACTGAGCAGGGAGCTGACATGGGGCTCCATCCTGGGACTCCAGGATCATGATCTGAGCTGAAGGAAGATGCTTAACCTACTGAGCCACCCAGATGCCCCTGAACAAAAATTCTTAACAATAATCAAATCCATTGTCTTTTCCCTACCTTATGGTTTGTACTTTTGAACTTGACTATGTCCTTTATCTGTACATTAGTCACAAAACACTCTTCTACATTATCTTCTTTTCACTTTTTATGGTTTTAGATTTTACTTTTAAGTTTTTAATTAATTTGGAAACTACTTTGTTCCAGGTTTTAGGTAAGGATATAGTTTTATTTTTCTCTGTGTTGTGAACTAGTTTCTGTAACACTATATGATAATAGTCCTTCCTATTCCCATTGATTCATGGTGTAACTTTTGACCTATATCAAGTTATTATGTATACATAAGTGGAATTTTGTGCTATTTTGTTTCAGTCATCCAGTTGTCTGACCACATCATTACTGCATTACAAAAGTGTTACTACATGGTAGGGCAAAGCTACCCTCTTTGCTGTTCTCAAAATTATGTGTCTTTAGGCAAATGTATTTCTTTCTTTGTACATTATTTGTATGGGCCTTAAGGTTTCTAATTAATTCATACAAATTAATGTATAAGGAAAAATGTATGACACATTTAATGCAAAATTTCTCTGCTTGGATTTGTTTTTTGGTCTCTGCAAATCATTATAAAATAGTTAAAGACTTCATTATAATATGTTCACAGTATATTTATGCCAGTGTCAGAATTAGTGGAAATATCTTTATATTTTAAATTGTTCTATTCTATACTTCTTAAATATTTTGGACTTAAATATATGGATGCATTTAGAGGTTTTGATCTGTATGGAATAAGAGTCAGAAATTAAAATTTACTTCATTTATTTCACTTAGTATAATAAGAAAATAGAAGCACAAAGAGGTGCACTGACCTGCCCAAGTGTTACAGGTTAATTACTGGTGAAGTCAATAGTAAGTACATATTTCTTAACTTGGCCTTTATTATATAGTTCTGAACATATCTATGGTTTATTTGCTGCTTAGTCGTTCATTCAGTTATAACATAGGAAAACATGTTTGGCAAAATAAATTTTTCAGGTGTTAAGCATTTTTTTTTCACATTATTTTGTTTCTAGATGACCCTCATTATGGGGTTAAATTTTCTGGTTTGAGACAACAGAACTTTTGATAAATTTGAGTAAAACTGAGAGCAGAGGATGGCAGTTTGGTAGAAGTCTCTTGACATCATAGCAAGAGATATGTGTCTTTAAAAGCAACTCTTTTCAGAATTTACCTTCTCACTATCTGCGTACTCACCAAGTTCAGGGTATAGTCCAGTGCTGATAAATGGTCCCTTATTTGTAACTTCTTACTGAAATAGGAGGATGCCTGAGCAGGTGCAAGTATTTTGCAAAACAGGTGCTATTAAAAGACTCTAGTAGTCTGATACTGATATGTAAATATCAAATGTCCTTTCCAAAGGCCATTCTATGAGATTAGGAAAAAGTAACACCATGATAATATAGACTCTATTTCTTTCATGAGACTGGCAAATGTGGGTAACTCTGTTGTGTGTCAACTTGGTTAGTCTACATTACATTCCCGAGAATTCCCTTTTCTGTATGTTGCTGGTAAGGCTAGACCACAAGGGAGATTTCTGAGGGGATTTGAAGAGTAGAATGAAGAGGCACCATTTGTGCATTACACATATTGTCACTTACCTGTGGCTTACCTCCTAGCATGGGCAGTGGCCAGGACTGCACCTGTCTCTGACCCCTTGGCTTGATCAAAGGCCCTATTTTCTGCAGGATACTCAATTAATGTGAGAGGCAATAAAAATGGACACATTTTTTCCAGTCTATTTTGTGGGCTCCAGCTCTTGCTTGTGAGTTTGGAATTGTTCTCTTCCTCACTTTATATCTGTCTTCCCTTCCCATTCTGTCTGACATGTGCACATCAAATTCCAGCATCACATGCAAGCAAGGTCAGCTGCCTTTCAGAGACTCCTTAAGCATCCCCCACAATCAGTAAGTTCAAATCCTTGTACCAAATCCCCATCTGTCCTCCTCCTTCTCTGATTAAACCCTGATACAAATATGCTTAAAATGTCCTCACCTGCATGCATTAAATTAGCACATGTACCTTAAAATTAAAGATTTTGTTTGTTTGTTTGTTTGTTTCCTTTCAGTTTGCATCTAGACCAATGACTTTTCTTCTTGAATTATTGAGAGCTTTTGACACTGTTGATTCTCACTTGCCTTGATTTTAAGACTCCGGCTGTATTTTAGGTATTAATTTGCACTTTGGGCAGCAAGTAAAGTAATAGAAAATCTTATTCAACTGTTTTAAACAATGAGGGGAAGTTACCTCCGATAGTCCCGAAGTACTTTGTCTCCAGGCTAATTATCAACAATTGAGTGATGTAATCAAGAGCCCAGATTACTTCCTCTTTTACTCTGCCTTCCTTGAGATAGTGCCCTTCATCACTGCATTGTTGCTTCTGCTGTTCTAAGAGAAACATCATGTAGCAGAAGGGGACTTCTCTTCCTGGGTTTTTTATTACCACCAAAGGTATTTTTCTCAGAAGTCTCCACACTGGGTTTCCCCTCATAATCCATCAGCCAGCACTGTATACATGTATGTGTATGTGCACATGCCTAACCCAGTCTGCGGCACAAGGAAAGGAGGACAAGTGATGGGTTAGCTCAATCAGGATTTACGCTGGAGCTGGCAGTAACTCCTCCGCTCCCCAGTGGAATCCGCTAAGACTTGGACGGCAAGAGTGAAAGAGGAAAAATGTCCCCGACAAGCAAACATAGTGCCTGCTGCATAGCAGATGTTCTATCTCCCTCATGTCAGACCTCTTTTCTCTGTTTGAAATCCTTAAAAATGGACCAACTGTACTTGTTCTCTTGATCTGTTTGCCCTTAGCAATCCCACGGACCTTTGCCCCTTTAAGTATATTGTTTCGGTGGATGGTTTCCACCTCCTTGTCCAATAACGGTGACCTCTCCCCAACTCACAAGTGTTGTTTTTAGAGGCTGGTTGTCTGCTAGCACCTTGAACTCTGCTTATTTTTATCAACCCGTTTTCCTTCTTCAAACCATCTCTCCTCACCTCAGATTCTGCTTTGCTCATTTTCTGCTCAGTAGAATTCAAGTTAATTATGGTTTTACTCTAATTATAAATGATCTGAAAAAAAGACAAGCAAAAACAAAACACCACCTCATCTATATTTCTTCAGTAATTTTAGCATTTAGATGAATACTTAGGATGGAATTCAAGATCGTCTTTTGCTATTCTAGAAAGAAGTGGGCAAGAGTAAAGGTTTACTGGTGACTAACTGCTGTCATAAAGGGGGTTGGATTCCTTCCCACTCTTGTCCTTGGGCTTCCCACCTGTTTCTCCCTTAAATGAACTTTTCTTATATATAGGATATTTTTTTTAAACTATCACCTTTCTCTCCCTCCAAGAATGCAGAGGGTTCCAAAGAATCTTCTGTGTTTTAATTCTAGCCTTTGAAGCTATAAAATGTCAACATTAATAGGCAGTTCTTTAAGAGATTGAAATTTTAATTAGGTAACTAATAAAATTTGAATTGATTATGTTATATTAAATAGTAATGAACAGATGTTAATACATTGGCAAATTTTTACTTGAGCATGCACATTGAGGTATAAATATAAGTAAGTTTGAGATTCTCTGGTAATTATATGCATCATACATCTGGGGCCACTCTGCTCGTCTCCAATAACAGACTGCTATGGTCAAGCTTGCTCTTTGTGACTGTATTAGTCAGGGTTTTCTGGAGAATCAATGTCTATATCTCTATCCATACCTACCTACTTTCCTACCTATCAACTTATCTGTATTTATACAGAGAGAAGGGTGGGATACAGAAGGGGAGGGGAGAGAGGGAGAGATTAATTTTAAGGCCATGGGTCACATGATTGTGGGGGCTGGCGAGTCCAAAATCCTTATGACAAGTCAGGAGGCTGGAAAGTTAGGGTTTCTATGTTGCAAACTTGAGGCAAAATTTCTTCTTTGAGAAACCCATCTTTGCTCTCAAGGCTTATAACTGATTGAATAAGGCTCTCTCAAATTTGGGGGGGGAGGGAGTTAATCTGCATTACTCAAGTCTCATTTAAATATTAATCACATCTAAAAACATCTTCACAGCAACATCTATACTAGTGTTTGATGAAACAACTGGGCACCGACGGTAGCCTTGGTAAGTTGATGTAAAAATTAACCATCACAGTGACCCTGCCACTCCTTGGGCATAGCTAATTGAGAAAAGATGTACACTTCAAACTTGGACTAATCAGGTTTCTCTCATGGAAATTTATTGTGAGAGACTTAGGGACTCTTAAGGGTCTTCATTGATCCCTTGGCCTAGAAAGTTATATATCGGAAATCTTCAAAGGAACATAAGAATGAAGCAGACCTGGGGAGAGCAGGAGGAACAAGAGACCATGCATCCCCAGAGTGGCCTAGTGAATTATCTTATAGGACTTGGCTGTATTTCCTGCCCTGAGATTTTGTGATATAATAGAGATTTTTTTTAAATGAATCTTTTTCTATTTACGTTACTTTGAGAGAGTTCATATTCTTTACTACCAAGTCATCCCTAAGATACCATTACACATACCTTTTTTTTTTTTTTTTTTTTCTCATTTAAGTGGTGAACCGTCAGAAGCTGCTAAGGAATCTGTTAAGGACAGAGAAAGTTGTATTGGAATTGGTATCAGAATCAAATTTCTGACTTTGGCAAGTTTCAGTCAAGGGGAAGGACTTTATTCCACATGGCGTAGATTGAAGAAAGCATGCGAGGTGAGGAAATAGAAACTGTGACTATGAACAACTCTTTTAAGATGTTTAATGATGAAGGGGAACAGAGAAATAAATCATTATCTACAGGGTTATATGGAATACAAAGACAATTTTTATTTAGGGGGTAGAGGTTGTTTGATTGAAAGAGAAGCAAATACCTGAGGATATTTCTCATTAGAAAGGGAAGCAACATGATGCTGAGGAGAGGGGCTAATTGCACTGATCAAGCCTCCATGAAGGTGCGAGTGCTAGAGTTTGAGAGCATATGGGCAGAAGCTGGTCCTCTCCATCGCGAAAGAAGTGAGCGTGGCAGTGCTTTCAGGCTGTGATTGCTGAGAGGCTGGTATTTGTAGAGGCTGCGTCTGTAGACTCCTCATAAACCAAGTCCCATCCCCTGAGGAAGGGAGAAGAGCAAGCAAGTTTAATAAAGACTAAAAAAGGGTGAAATATTTCTCTCTGAGATTAGGAAAGAAAATTAGGAGGGAAGATATATGTGATAGCATTGCTGTGACTGAGTAAATAAAAATGACTAAGATACCGTAAGTGACCCCCTGGGGCTATAATCTATATCCTCCATATGGGTAGACCTGCTAATCTTTCTCATGTGTAAAAGAGCAGTAATTATAGTTGGTTGCTATTGTTGAGCGCCTTACCTATGTGTTTTTACAGTTGTACATGTCATCTGTGAGGCTGATATTTTACTGTTGTAGAAATTAACCAGGGGAATTCTATTAATTCTACCAAGATCACAACTAGTGATGGGTGGGGTAAAAATTCAGATATTGTTGTTGGAAATTTCATTATCCCCTGCTCCGTCTACCATGCCACACTTTCTCCATAATGAATATCCTAGTTGCTGACAGCACCAGGGTATGGGGTTCCTTGGGGCAGAGGTAGGAGGAAGGGGGCAAGGAGGGAGGAAGCTGTGTGGAGGTTTGAATGAAGGTAAATCTCCACGGTTGTCCTGAGAGCAACCTGAAACTATAGGCTGATGTTACATTCAGCTGATGGAGTGTCTGTGTTTGTCTCTGGACTCTAATGTGTGGTCTGGATGTCTGTGGAAAGCAGAAATCTTGTTATTTGGTCAATACCAAATCACAATTATTGAAGGCAAGTAAGCTGATTTTTTTTTTTTTTTTTGATCCATTGGGTTGTCATATCCTAACTTTCAAAATCCTTTTACTATAACCACATTTCATAAAACTAGGGAGAATATGTGAGATGTAGTCATCTCTACAAGTTGCTATTTATCCAGTGCAACAAGAAGGAAATGCAATTCCTGTTTCCAATACACCCCATGTCCCAATGATGTGTTCCATCATCATAACCACAAGAGGGCGGTGTGAATCCACCCATTAAACTTGGCAGGTGTTCTGCAAAGTGTATGCTCTCAGACTCCCCTCAGATAACTGATAACTAAATTTAAGATATTTAAAATATATTTAACTTGGTATCTAAAAATTTTCAAGGGCATAATTTTTATGTAACAAAAGATCATTTCCAGTATATTTTAAATACTGACATTTTAAAATAAAAGGTATATCACTTTTTCCATATAGCCAAAGAAAGATAACCACATGACAATTTGCTAGCCATCACCATCCATTTATTTTATTTGATTTTTTAAAAAGATTTTATTTATTTAACAGAGAGACACACAGCGAGAGAGGGAAAACAAGGAAGGGGAGTGGGAGAGAGAGAAGCAGTCTTCCCGCTGAGCAGAGAGCCCAATGTGGGACTCTATCCCAGGGCCCCGGGATCATGACCTGAGCCAAAGGCAGACCTTTAACGACTGAGCCACCCAGGCGCCTCCATCACCATCCATTTAAAAGTTAGATGGTGGAGAGCAAAGGAGGGAGGGGCCAACAACTTGTGCTTTCTATGGGTGGTACTCCTCTACTCCTGCCCTGCCTGGCTTCATCCTTGAATTTATTTTTAAAGATTTTATGTATTTATTGAAGAGAGAGAGCGAGAGAGAGAATAGGCAGGGGCAGAGGGAGAGGGAGAAGCAGACTCCCTGCTGAGCAGGGAGCTCTATGCAGTGCTGGATCCCAGGACCCTGAGATCATGACCCAAGCCGAAGGCAGATGCTTAACCCGCTGAGCCACCCAGCTGCCCCTTATCATTGTATTTAACTAATTAAAAAAAAAAACAAAAAACTTTGTAATCTGTAAAAATATTATAAGGAAAATCTTTAGCATTTAGAAAATTTGTATTTTTTCTACTTTCTTCTCGTATATAAGCTTCCATCACAACATATATATTTGTAGGGTTTTCTAGATTGCCTTCTCAAACTTTTCCTGCAACAAATATAAATTGGAAGAGTTTTAAAAAAATTTCAAGTGAGCATAATTACAGTTATTACTAATATATAATTAAGCATGATAGCATAAATTTAAGTGTTGACAATTATTAAACCTAAAAAGTAAAGTTGCACTCAAAAAGTAGATATTGATGAGATGGATGAGGATATATTTATTTTAGAATGATACAGGATTCAGCATCAATTTTATTTCTTCTATTCTGACAAACAATCACATAAATATGTAGATAGAAATGGCAGGTGTTTTGTCAAGGCAGTAACAAAATTCCTTAAACTCCTCCCCGTCACATGCAGACAGTCACAATGATTGATCATCAGAAATGTTTTAATGGTCTAGTAGTTGATGACTGGTTTAGATACTCCTATATTGCGGTAAGAAAGAATTGAAAACTACTTGATTTGTAAAGTGAGTGTTACCCATTCATTAGAATCCATTCACTTGCTTAAGCAGTATTTTGACTTGTCCTGTGGCTTGATGCTCCAGAGGTTTTTCAAATCATGGCATTGTCCCACGGTAAGACTAGGGATGAGTGAGGGACATGTATTTCATTTATAAATTGGGAGAAAGGTGATTATGTAGAGGGAGTGGGCAAGGAAAACCAGCATCATCTTCAGCCCCAAGGATGTCTTCAGGTAGAACTATTTTAGGAAATACTACATATGAAATAAGAGAATCTGGAAATCATGTGCACTTTGAAAAGTCTTAATGTAAGCCAGTTGGAAGATCATTGTCCTAACTACCTTAAAACAAAATGTGGGCTTTTCTCACCTCTGGACTTTTGAAATCAATTGAGTTAAGAACATGTGAGGAACACTGAAAAGTATACAAGCCCCAGATTTCATTTCTATCTAAATAAACATATTGTTTAAGCTCAAGGAAGACATTTCTTTCTCCAAATCAATGTATTAATTCATACCTTCTTTTAATTCTTGCTTATATTACAGTAGATATGATTTTGTAGTCTACATTTCAACTGTTTGAAATATACATCTTTAAATGTTTGGTAGAATTCACCTTAGAATCTGTTTGGTCATTGACTTTTGTTGGGAGTTTTTTGATTACTGATTCTATTCATTACTAGTAATCGATCTGTTTAGATTTTGCATTTCTTTTTGACTCTGTTGGAATATTGTATGTTTCTAGTAATTTATCCATTTCCTCTAGGATTTGTTGGCATAGGATCGTTTGTAGTATTCTTGTATAATCTTTTGTATATTTACAACTTCTCTTTCCTTTCTTATTTAATTATCTGGGTCCTTTCTCTTTTTTTTCTTGATGAGTCTGGCTGAAGGTTTATCAGTTTTGTTTATCCTCTCAAAGAACCATCTTAGTTTCACTGATCTTTCTGTTGTTGTTTTTAGTCTCTATTTCATTTATTTTTGCTGTGATCTTTATTATTTCACTCCTACTAAACTGTGTCTGTTTCTTTCACCTGATTAGGGAAATTTTCATCCAATATTTCTTCATACAGTTTTTCTCACCCTTTTTCTCTCTCTCCTTCTGGGACCCCTATTATGTAAATGTTAGTACCATTGATGTTCTTCCAGAGTTCCCTTAAGCTAGCCTCTTTTTTTTCATATTTTTTCTTTTTGCTGTTTTGATTGGATGATTTCCATCACACTGTCTTTCAGATCACTGATTGGTCTTTCTGAGTCATCTGATCTGCTATTGATTGCCTCTAGTGTATTTTTCACTTCAGTTTTTGTATTCTTCAACTCTGGTTCTTTTTTATAGTTCTTATCACTGTTCTCATTAATTCTTTTGTTGAGGTCAGTGAGTATCTTTATGACCATTACCTTGAACTCTTTATGTGATAGGTAGCTTATCTTGGTTTTAATTCTTGTTCTGAAGTTTTTTTTCTTGTTCTTTTATTTGGAACATATCCCTCTGTCTCCTCATTTTACCTAACTTTCTGTTTCTATGTGTTTGTTAGATCAGTTATGTCTCTCCATCTTAAAGGAGTGACTTTGTGCAGAAACGCGAAGGGGTTCAGTAACCCCCTTGGGGTTCAGTAACACAAACCCATCTTATAACCTGAGCCAGCTGCCCCAGGACCCCCTGTTTGGGCTGAGCGCACCTCCCTGTTGTGGCTGGGTTGTGACTGGTGCAGACTCACTGTTGTGTAGGACTCTTCTGTCTGTGCGGAAGTGTGACAAAATTAAAAAAAAATTTCCTAAGACACTGAATGAAGGGTTTTATGATCTAAAAAGTTTGTGAGGTTTGGCTGTGACAGCTATTGGGTACTAGTAATTGGGGCTGGACCCTGGCTTCTGTCTCTGAGAGGCCTGGCTGCAACTGTGGGGGGCCCACTTGGGCGTGGTGCTGACCCGTGGTATAGCTGGCTGCAGGCCTGGCTGTGACTACGATAGCGTTCTGGTGAGCAAGACAGGCCTCCAGTGGGGCTCGCTACGAGGTCTGGCTGCAACTCCTGGAGGTGTTTTAATGCGCTGGGCTGGACTCCCGGGACACGGATGTTTAGGAAGTGTTCTGGTGCTGGCTGAGGCCACCTGCTGGGAATGGTAGGATGATAAGCCACTTTAAAAGGGCTCTGGTGATGGCCATGGGTGCCTGTCAGGTGTGGCAGGGTGGTGAGTTGTTTAGGAGGGGCTCTGGGTCACGTGGGTGGGATGGGCCAGTGAGTCCACAGGGAACTCTGGGGCAAGTAAATAGTGTCCAAAACATCTCCACGAGAACCAGGCCTGCTAGTGCTTTCATCCTTAGAAAACTTTTCAGTAGATCCCCATAATATATCAAATTCCTACATGTACTTGGGTCAATTTCTTGCCTTTATTCTGTTCACTAGTTTATTTATTGTCATAGTGCTATATAAGTTATTGATACCTGGTAAGACCCGTTGTTTGAACATTTGTTTTTTTTGAAAATAATTCTTTCCAATATAACCTATGACATTGACCTTTTTTGGTTTTAAAGTCTTCACAGCTGTAAAAGGTAG
This sequence comes from Halichoerus grypus, assembly GCF_964656455.1. NCBI lineage: Eukaryota > Metazoa > Chordata > Mammalia > Carnivora > Phocidae > Halichoerus > Halichoerus grypus. The sequence continues at coordinate 76,806,675 of NC_135713.1, forward strand.
CAGGTGTATAAATACAAGTATGTAGTTTGGTCATTCATCTGCCCTCAGAAAAAAAATTTTAGCAACTGTGTATTGAATAGCATTATTTTGCACAGCTTTACAAAATTGTGACAAAGTTTACAAGAACAGTCACTGTGCATGAAGCCCTCTAGGACTATATGCCACTATAGACAAGTGTTTTAACAGATAATGTACTGGGACTGGTGGCAGGGGATCAATTTTCCAATAAAGTTCATTTATCTTCTATTCATTACTGTATTTAATCACACTTTCTTTTGTCGGCTGCTTGTGCAAAATCATTACATGTCTAGATTTTCTTGCTCTAGCTTTTTCAGATTCACTTTCTATATTCACAGAGTTCCAGGAACTCTGGAAAACTAAAAATCTAAGAGCAGAATTAAAGATACTACTAGGTGTTTCGCACCCTATTTATATATCTACCTTTATTATGAGACCCAGTACTTACATTACCATTTTCATCACCCCTTTTAATCTTTAATGAACCAGTTCATGCTATGGATATATTTTCTTTGAATTAGGATGGTAAGGATGAAAAATTCAAATTTAACAAATTTAAATGACAATATTCAATTGACTTGAAAATACCATGAGCAGACAATATTTCAATGTAGTTGAATGTTAAGCAAGATTTTGTGATCAGTCCAAATAGCACATGTACAACTCTAAAAGTTTAGAAATTGTTAGAACATATCGAGATTTTAGCAAAAATAAAAATTCACTTTAAATTTCAAATGTGTGAGATACATGCAAACAGTTGTAAGCATTAAAAAAATGTTTTAATTGCCAAACAGACAGAGGATCCTTCATAGATTCAGGAACCGCCCAGGGTCTGAGGAAAACACTTTGAAACACACTGTCCTAAGGCATTTACTTCAGAGATTAAAAGCTCCATATTGTGTATCAGAAAAGTAGAACTCAAACAGTCCAAAGACTTGTACTAATAGCCTCAAATGTAGACAGATCTAGATTCTGACCAGTACTACCTTAAATTTCACTTTGTTACCCAGGAAATCCCCTATGATGTATCATCATTACTATCCATATGCGTTCTGTGAAGAATAGCCATTTATCAAAGGATAGTCATTTTTGTGATCCGAAAAGTCTGTGTAGATGTAGTAATTGTATTTTTCAGTTTTTAGGATAATCATGCTCCTGTTTTATTTTTTTATTTTTATTTTTTTAAAGATTTTTTATTTATTTGACAGAGACACAGCGAGAGAGGGAACACAAGCAGGGGGAGTGGGAGAGGGAGAAGCAGGCTTCCCGCGGAGCAGGGAGCCCGATGCGGGGCTCGATCCCAGGACCCTGGGACCATGACCTGAGCCGAAGGCAGACGCTTAACGACTGAGCCACCCGGGCGCCCCATCATGCTCCTGTTTTAAAAATTTTCTTAAGGAAAGGCTTCAAAAAACCCCACATGGTTCCCATGACCCTCACACTCAGATCCCATTCTTCAAAAGCAACCACTTTAAACTGTAAGATTTTGTCCTGGCATTTACCACTATATTTCTATATATTTATTGCTTTCTCATAATTCATCAATTTTAAGCATTTTTTAATTTTTATAGCAGATAATAATTTTTGCCCTCTTATATCTTTCATCCACCTAATTTTTCCAATATGGTGCAATCACAAGTTTTAGTTAAATTCATGTAGTGTTTCAATTAGTATGCTCAAATATTTCTCTTAAATGGACCAGTAGTGCACGGTAACATTTTTTGTATGACTTTGCCCAATTTCCCCACCAGGAGTGCTTTCATGTTTTATTTGCTTTCATTCTGCAATCTTTTTTGTCTTTTCCAAATTATTTTTTAGTTCAGTCTTTCTGCCACTGCTGAGAGTCAGTGTTCACATCCAGGTTTGATACTCTAAGTAAAACCAAACCAAACCAAATAAACATTTTCTCTCTTATTGTTCATTACTTGGTTTTTCTGTTCTACCTTCTTGGTGATTTCCTAGACTTACTTTCCAATTCTCCTAGTAGTATCTTTAATTCTGCTCTTAGATTTTTAGTTTTCCAGAGTTCCTCATTTGTTCTCAGGATTTAAAAAAATGGAACCCAGTTCTTTGGCTGTGGTTGTGAAAATATTTTCCCTGCATTTTGCTTTTCCCCTCACTTGCCCCCTCCTCAGCACCTTTAAGCTCAGGGTAGGGTTGGGGGGGTAGGATAGAGGTGGGGGTTTGGTCTCATTCATGAAGGGTTGTCTCCTCCAGGAGTAGTTATCTGTAGGTTGTTTCTCTGGGCCAGTTTTTGACTGGAGACCTGGGTTCTCACGGCTACATAGGTAATGACCCTCTGTTTAGTTGCCCGAATGACCCAGGCTTTTCTTGATACCTTGTTACTCCCATTCCTGAGGCTTTCAGAAATGCTTCAGGGCAAATTGACTTGCTTTCTACTGTATCTACCTTCACCTGCATTGGATGTTTCTTTATCTGGTAAATGCATGACCATTCCACTATTCACTTCTGATTTAAACATGGTTTAGGGAATGTGAATTTATTTTAGTATCATCAAAAATTGACTTTCTCTTTGTTTTGTACTCATTCCTGGGCTGATTTTAAAGGGAATAAGGAGTCAGAAAGTATCTTCTTTGCCATTTTGTTCTCATAGTGGGATTAGTCTTGTCAGAGCCAATAATGCCTCTGCTGAATTGTCCAGAGTTAAACTCAAGGGCATAATATCAACCCAGGAGAAGAAGTGCTTTGGGTGTAAAAGACTCATTCAGATTTCTCTGCTAATTAACCCAGATGTCCCATGATTTTTAATAATTCAAGGAAGTATTCACAGTATGCTGCACTAAAAACCTCAAAAAGAATCCTTAAAATACTCACGGAAATTCTGTTCCTGGGTTCTCAGAAGTTCTGAAGACTTGGAATACTTATTCTCAGGCATGAAGAGCACTATTAAGCTGTGAGTGACTGAGGCCATTCACCAGGGCATGTATAGGCACCATAGATTTCTTTTTTTCTTTTCTTTTCTTTCCTTTTTCCTTTTCCTTTTCCTTTTCCCTTCTTTTCTTTTTTTCTTTTCTTTTCTTTGAGAGAGAGAGAGAGAGAGAGCACACGAGAGGGGGAAGGGTCAGAGGGAGAAGCAGACTCCCTGCTCAGTGGGGAGCCTGATGCGGGATGCTATCCTGGGACTCTGGGATCATGACTTGAGCCCAAGGCAGATGCTTAACTTTAACTGACTGAGCCACCCAGGGGCCCAGGCACCGTAGATTCCTAATAAAGAAGTGGGAAGCACATCCGTTGGAAGGCCAGGAGGAAGTATTCTCTGAATCATCAAATGACTGATTTCCCACCCCAAGGTCTTTGATTAGATCAGGGTGTATTTTAAGGGCCTCAAGAATCCAATAGGCACTTTAAAATCATCTGAATTTAAGCATTGTATCTATATCTCTGGTATATTTGACCCTGCTGAGAAATAAAGATATGTATCTGTAAGTGTATTTTCCGGTTAACTTTATTGTTTAAGGATTGCTATATATTTTCTTGTTTTCCAAAAATATTTTATGTAGACTAAAAGATCTATATGATAACTAATCTTTCAGTGCCTCAATTTTTGATCACCTCTAAGTGGATATAATAGTACCTACTGCATAGCATAATTATGAGAAATAATTGAGTTAATATTTGTAAAGTTCTTAGAACAGCGTCTAGCATGTGGTAAATTCCATACAAGTTTTTAAAAATAAAACAACATAGCAAAAAGAGATAAAATAAGTGAGGATGAGGCACCTAGAAAACAAAGGGTTTGGAAACAAAATCCAGTACACAAAAATATGCCCATGAAATCCCTTACTATTACCAAGAAGTGGAGGGGCACCTGGCTTGCTCAGTCTGAGGAGCATGCAACCCTTGATCTCGGGGTCACGAGTTCAAGCCCCACGTTGGGTGTAGAAATTACTTAAAGAAATTTTTTAAAAGTAGTGGCATAATTAGTTAGCTTTGAGCTTTGTGGTACAAGACAAAGACAAAATAGGAAAGGCAATCAGTTATATGATTCATAGAGCCCATAACTTAAAAACAAGAGATAATACTGTTTCTTATATTAAGAGCAGAGAGAAAAGTACATCCCCAGGTCCTAATATCTATCGTTGCCACTAAGTTTCTCACAGTTACTGAAGCAGTAGGTTTTACTGGGCTGTGTCTCATCATCCTTTTCTGTCACATCATAAACAGTCCATGGAGAGCAGCCTGAGGCTGCCGCAGACCTGCAGAAGGGAGAAAGCTGTGGGCTGGCTCAGTGACATACTATCTTTATGTCCTGGCTTAGTCTAGGATTAACTTGGAGAATATCCTGAGGATCATAGCTGATCTTCCAGCGCTCAGTTATCTAAAATTAAAAACAAAAGGCAGGGGGTGGGAGTGGAGCTTGGCACATGATAAACACTCAAAATCCATTTAATAAAGGAATGAACAAAATCCTTTATTTCAGCTATTTTTATTGGAAAACATTACATAATGGGCAGTACACATTTTGCCTTCTTATTTGGTGAACTCAAAATATAATTTCACCTACTCTCGAGGACTCGGTTCCACTGTCATGAACATCCCCGATGGCCTCAGGGGAGCTTGAGAGGCAGAAGCCTGTCTGTGCCCACACTCTCTGCACTCTACTTCACAATGATGTGGCTTTTACTCTGATGGATGTTTTAAAGTTCGCACTTCTGCATCCAAAACAGTTGTCGGATTTATTTTTGGTGATTTCTACTGTCTGCTTCTCTTAGCCTTCTCTTTTCCCTCTGTATATCTGTTATTTTCCTTCTGATGGTGAATAAGAAGTTGGCTGATAAACATGTAAGAATTGTGTCTAAAATAGAACTAAGCCCTGAGTGATGGCCAAGAAATTTTCCTGTGGGTAAAAGGCATAAGATTTTGTGCACATATTCTGTTAGATTCCTTTTGTGGCTCACCTGACCTTTTATCTTCCTATTTACTCGTGGTTGTGTTCTGGATAGCCAAGTTTTCCAGATAAACGATGGTCTGACAAATGTAATATTAAGCTACACAGAATACAGTATTATGCTGAGTAAGCTGTCAGAGGGAGAGCTTTCTTGTAAAATATTTCAAGAGCAGGAGATTGCAGAAGTATTTCTGGGAAAGTCCTCTTGTAAGACATACATAATAGATTAGTTAATCAAGAGTTCCAGGTAGGGCGCCTGGGTGGCTCAGTTGGTTAAGCGACTGCCTTCAGCTCAGGTCATGATCCTGGAGTCCCGGGATCGAGTCCCACATCAGGCTGCCTGCTCGGCGGGGAGTCTGCTTCTCCCTCTGACCCTCCCCTCCTCATGCGCTCTCTCTCTCATTCTCTCTCTCTCTCTCAAATAAATAAATAAAATCTTTAAAAAAAAAAAAAAAAGAGTTCCAGGTAAGTGAGGACTAGATAAACCAGACTGTAGCCCTGAGTCATCCAATGTGGGAGGCAGAGGTGTTAAAGGCTCAGGGCTTAGAGATTGAATGTTCTAGATACCCATCTGTACCCATTTGAAACATTGCTTGCCTGTCCTTAGAGCAAGTGTTTGGGGTTAGACATTGCCTCTCTTTATCATTTTCATATTCTATGGGTAGAGTTAAAAGACCACTCCTTGATTCTCTGAATTTTTGGTATATTACATCTGATTTTCACTTAGCGATTTCATTGTTTACCCTTATCATTTTTAGTTACCTAGAGATTTTTGGGAATGGCACAACAAAATGTGTAGACAATAGAACAAAGTATGACCTTAAGGAATTCAATTTTAGCATCATGAACAAGAGTAACTGAAATCAGCTTAATTTTATATTGCATCAGTGTAGTTCAGTAAACTTAAGCAGAGTAAGATTCTCAAGAGAATAGGGATATATAGTCTGTAATGAAGAAGTAAATCCTTGAGATTTTTTTTTTTTTCTGGCCAAAGAAGTGTTACTAACATATTATTGGCACAGTCAGAAAAGAATCCATTAAGAGTCTATTAAAATCTTATAAAATTTAGACCACATTTCCCACCTATTTGGATATATTATTTTTCCCATTTTAATAATTTGCTACCAATTAAGCTTGTTGATGCTCCTGCCAACTTGATTAATGAAATGGAGTGTTGGGAACACTGACACATTTAGTCCTCAGAAAACAAACCCTTTATCTTTGTTTCTGCAATTTCTTCCCACGCTTCTACCATCTTGGTCCCTATCAAGTTCTACCCAAGACCTAAATGCATCTTTCCTGTAAAAAATGGGCTTCATAATGGGTGATCATTGCATTATTAATGGGCTTGTTCAATTTACTTTAAGGTCATGTTATCACTACATTATCCCAACTATAAATAAATTGCTTAGATTGAGGTCAAAGGTAGCCCAAGGAAGTAACCTTCTTCAGTGAGCCACCTGAGCCCACTCCCAGCATTCATTGACCTGCATACCCAACACATGTTAATAATCGATTCAAAGTGCCCTTCAGTGAACCAGCCTCCTGCTACTTTCTTCCTAACCTCATCATTCAGAGAGCTTGGGAGCCTTCAGGACTCTGTATACTGATAAATGGCAACAAGGCTTACACTGGGGATGGGAGCTAGGAAAGAAGACTGAATCTTTGCTCACGGAGAATAGGAGGTGTATGGACTTCTCTCCATTGCACCAAAAAGTGAGGCAGGAGGAAGTCCTTCTCAGGAAAAACTGCAATCTTCTAATATGCTTTTCTCTTTTCTGGCCCTGGAAGAACCCATATATTTACCATCTGGGATTTTTCTAAGTCCCCACTTAGGTAAATTGTCTTTATAAGAAGACTAAAATATATAGAGACCTAGAAATTTTTAAGCATCAGGAGAATATTTTGGGGTTTTCCAAGTCTACCTAAATGACCCTATTAAGAAATGAAGAGTTGAGAACAGTTTCACCAAAGTTAATTTGTGTTAGTTACTGTAAAAATGATTCACATTTCTATTTTATACAGAGCACTATAGAAAAATGTTGAGATTTTTACAGTAATCTCGTCTCTATTGATGAACAACAACAGATGCTTGAAACTGTTTCTAAATTAACACAGGTTAAAAGTCCACTCAATTCTGTATTTTGTGCAACTTGTTTTGGTAGCCATTTGGGGAAAAAAAAGCCAAAAAACTAACAGTAATAAGGGACACACCAACTGTTGTTAAGACTCATCAAGAAGAAGAGATAATATTTTTCTGCCCCTTGACATAGGTTGTAAATTCCAAGAAGACATGATTATACAGTCTGAAACACTTAACAGTCTCATCTAAATGATTTCAGTAGATTAATTTCAGTTGGAATTGATGAAGAGCTGAAAAGATATGACACTGTAAGATAAGCACGTAGATTTATAATCAGTGAAAGTTGTGTTTGGATTTATGATCTTGCCTTGCATATTGAAGACTTGTGTCTGTTCTAGGTGGGGTGTGGGTGTGTATGATGTACATGTTAGACATGAACTAGTACTTATCTTACTATTTGAAGGGAGTTCTTTCCCCAAATGAGGCATTTTTTTCTTTCCCTTAGGAAAGTGTAGATAGGATAACTTAAGCTAGATAGATGATAATTTACTGCATTTAAAGTTTTAAAAGTAAGTGAAAATAATTTGAAATAAAATATTGGTCAAAACAATGCTTTTATATCTGTCAGATGGTGTTTTCCAAAGATATCTAAAGATAAGTCTAATCCTACATGATCGTCTACATACGATTTTGATACTCCCTCATCAAGAGATGGTTTATTTCTCCATCTCCTTATATTTGGATAAGTCCTGTGATGGCTCTGACTTACGGAATGTAGTGGAAGTAAGTGATGCTCTGCTGGTTTCTGGTATTAGACCTTAACTCCATTTGATTGATCTTTGCTGGGCATTAGGAACCTGCTTTTGTACTCTGCTCACTTTTTTTTTTTTTTAAGATTTTATTTATTTATTTGACAGAAGTGAGAGAGTACAAGCAGGGGGAGCAGCAGAGGGAGAAGGAGAAGCTGGCTCCCCGCTGAGCAGGGAGCCTGATGCGGGACTGGATCCCAAGACCCTGGGATCATGACCTGAGCAAAAGGCAGACACGTAATAAACTGAGCCACGCAGGTCCCCCCAAGTGAGCATTTAGTTTACTGTATTCCCAGGTGACCCCTAACCACCACTGCATGAGAGAGCTCAAAGAAGAACCACCCGGCTGAGTCTAGCTAATCCATAGAACCACGACAGAAAGTACTTTACATTATTGAAACTGTGAATAGACAGTCTAGAAATGAAATGTTGCTTTTTGAAAACTGTGTTAGCCCATTTAAAAACATTTCCTTTTTAAAGTTGAGCACTGGGGGTTGAACATAATGTTCCTCATTGCTAGACTTTAAGTTTCTCTAGGTAAGGAAATAGGCTATTTAGCTTCGGATCTCTAGCATTCAACAGTATTTTGTAGTTAGTAGGTACTCAAGAAATGTTTGTTAACTGAGTAACTCTTCCCTTTAACATTACACTCCATCCAATTCTTCTACTCATTAAGATCCCTCTTCAATTGCAGGGAGTTACTTTATAAAGTGAACTTATAGTCCTATCCCATGATTGCCAAAGAATGTGGTTATGATGAGTTGACAAGTTTCAGCATGTTTTTGTGAGGTGGTTAGTAATGTTGATATTTATATAAGATTTTATTTATTTTTTGTAATGATTTTACTTATTTGAGAGAGAGAGTGGGGGAGGGGCAGAGGGAGAGGGACAAACAGACTCCCTGCTGAGCAGGGATTCCCAACGCAGGACTCTATCCCAGGACCCTGGGATCATGACCTGAGCCGAAGGCAGATGCTCAACCGACTGAGCTACCTAGACACCCCTTTAATAAGATTTTATTGATGTTATACACATACATGTGCTTATATCAGTATTTACACAGAAAACAGCCTAAATATTTTTAAATTTTGACCCTGTTGATTCAAACAGGGATGGTGAAGTTCATTTTTATAGTAACTGACCAAAGTATTTAAGTAAGATTATAGATATATGATTTACCTTCTTATGACAACATCCTCAAATATTTTAGATGCAAACAAAATAATTTGTAATATTTATTCATAAAAGAATGATTTTAATAGGCTACTTATCTAGACTTTCTTAACATTTTCATTCAAGTAGGTGCTATAATTTAATGTAAATCATATAGCAACAGTAAAACACGATTGGACTGGAGCATGGTTTCACATGGCAAGCATGGACTTTAGAATCTCAGTGAACCTGGATGCTAATATAAGCTTCACCTCTCACTGCTTGGTGATCACACCCTAATTAGTCAACCTCTGTTCATTTTCCTCAAACCACATGGAGTTTGCAAGTTGCTTGCACTGACATAATAGATGATCAACAAATCCCTTTGCTTCCCCTCTGTTGGGTGTAAGATCAGCCCATTTCTAGTATTAACTTCATCTCTTTCACACAGCCTCCATCTTGGTATTCCTAATAGGTAAGTGTCAGAAAAAGTGGTTACCATGAGCTTGGAGTCTTTATGATGATAATGGTTACATCTGTCACCTTATTCTTCACTCCTTCCTTCTTTGTTTCTTCTAATTTCAGTCCTAGTTCTACTCTTGTGGCATCACTAAGTTGAATTTTAGCTTGTTTTCCTCCCTCCTTTTTTTCCTTCCTTTGCTTCTTTTCCTTCCTTTCCTTACCTCCCTCTCTCCCTCCCTCCCAGAGCCTGAAAAAAGTGGGCACCAATGTCCTAGAGCTTTAAAATCCCAAAACTTCATGGAAGTCTGTGATGAAGTGAAGGAGAGACTCCCTGCCCATTTTGTGTTCTGTTTCCCTATCTGTCCTAAGCTGGGCCAGAGAGATTGCTCCTAGGGATTTAAACTCTCTGTGGGTAGCTGGAACTACAACTTGGTGAGGTGGCCATGTTCCACTAAGAGTTCCTGTGAAGTAGAGAAAGCAGCCTGCAGAGTGAGAGAGAAAAAAGTACTTGTAGAATCAAAAGCAGAGATGAGACCCTAATGCCTTTCCAGGCATTTTTCAGCCTTGTGGGCCTGACTCCACCCTGCCCTTGGGATTTTGTAAGCTACCTCTGAAACCTTAGAAGAACTCTCCCACTCCTCCCTTTGTGCTTGCGGTAGCTCAAATTGAATTTTGTTGAGGAAATCATAGAGTCTTGATCAGTTATTACTCTTTCCAATGCCTGAGGCAATGTATAATAAATTTTAAAAGCAAATATATAAAAGGAGGATGTGATGTTTAATTTCATATGTCAACTTAAGTGGACTAAAGGATGTCCGGAGAGTTGTACAACATTATTTCTGGACGTGCCTGTGTGAGTGTATCTGGAAGAAATTAGCATTTGATTCAGTAGAACGAGTAAAGAGATCCATCCTCACCAATGTGGGTAGGCATCATTTAATCCATTGGGACCTGAAAAAAACAAAAGATGGAGGGAGGGTGAATTCTCTCTCTTCATGCACTGGGACGTCCATCTTCTCCTGCCCTTGGATATTAGAGCTGCTGGTTCTTGGACCTTCAAAGTCTGGGATTTACACCAGCTGTGCCCTGGTTCTCAGGCCTTTGGACTCAGACTAAATTCTCCCACTGGCTTTCCCAGTATTCTAGTGTGCAGATGGCAGATGGTGGGACCTTTCAGCCTCCATAACTGCATGAGCCAATTTCTATAACAAATTCCCTGTCCCCCCACACCTGACATTTGAACAACACAGGGCCTGGGGGTCCCAACTCCCGGTACAGTGAAAAACCCTCATATAACTTTGCCCCAAAAGTTAACTACTAATAGCCTACTGTTGACTGAAAGATCATGACCTGAGCCAAAGGCAGACACTTAACCAACTGAGCCACCCAGGCGCCCCTATATCCTGTATTCTTAAGTGAGAGAAAATGTTAAGAAAATCCTAAATGGACCCATGCAGTTCAAACTTGTGTTGTTCAAGGGTCAACTGTAGATATTTACATATATGTAATGTATGTATACACACACACACACGGCCATATATGCAGCACATCACTATCTATTTATATTTATATATGTACATGTGGTTATATATATATTCCATTGGTTCTATTTCAGGAAGAACCCTGGCTGATACAGAGGATATCTGATTATTCCATGCCACTGCTTTTCTTCATAAATATCTCTGGCATTCCCTGCATTTTTGAATCTCCATTCCATGTCTTTTTTTTTTTTTTTTTTAGCGGTATACAATTTTTTCAGTCATCCCTCCTACACTGTTTACTTTTTTGTCACTTTCTCCTTCCCAATGCTATTATTTTGTAGTCCTTTTCAACATCTTTTCATTAACCTTTGTCTGTGTTGCTTTCTTATTGAGTCTGTGTGCAGTTTCTCACAACTCCTCTCCTCTCACTTGATATATTTGAAAAAAATTCTAAGATCAGAGAATGGGAGGACTTGCTCAGTGGCCATGGTGAGCCTCTTGCCTTTTGTCATTCTCTACTATAAGCCATTCTGAAAAGTTAAGAATGTTATAACTGGCCTAGTCTGGAAAGGATCTACAGATAAGAGCTAAGGTTATGATGCAAGCATCACAGGCCCTGTCTCCAAACCCTCTAAGTGCAACCCAGTCAATGAAGTTGTGCTTCTCAATCTCCCTCACCTATTTTGCCTGACCCCCAGCCCCCTCCCCTCTTTGGTAACCAACAATTTGTTGCCTGTATCTGTAAGTCTGTCTTTGTTTTGCTTTTTAGATTCCATATAGAAGAGAAATCTTACGGTATTTGTCTTTCTCTATCTCACTTATTTCATCCCAGGACCCTGGGATCATGACCTGAGCCGAAGGCAAATGCTTAACCGACTGAGCCACCCAGGCACCCAAGATTTGCTGTTTTTTAATTGGATTGTTTTGTGTGTGTGTCAAGCTGTGTAAGCTTTTTTATGTATTTTGGATTTTAATCCCTTATCGAATACATCATTTGCAAATATCTTCCCCCATTCTGTAGGTTGCCTTTTCATTTTGTTGATCATTTGCATTGCTGTGCAAAAGCATTTCATTTTGGCATAGTCCCAATAGTTTATTTTTGCTTTTGTTTCCCTTACCTGAGGAGACATATCTAGATGGTCAGTGTCGAAGAAATTACTTTGTATGTTTTCTTGTAGGAGTTTTATAGTTTCTAGTCTCACATTTAGGTCTTTAATCCATTTTGAACTTATTTTTGTGCTTGGTGTAAGAAAGTGGTCCAGTTTCTTCCTTCTGCACATAGCTGTCCAGTTTTCCTGGCACCATTTGTTGAAGAGCCTGTCTTTCTCCCATTGGATATTCCTGCATCCTTTGCCATAGATTAATTGACCATGTAAGTGTGAATTTCTCTCTGGGCTTTGTATTCTGTTCCATTGATCTATGTATCTATTTTTGTGACAGTGCCATACAGTTTTGATTACTGTAGCTTTGCAGTGTAACTTGAAATCAGGGATTGTGAGACCTCCAGCTTTGTTTTTCTTCCTCAAGATTGCTTTGGCTATTCAAGGTCTTTTGTGGTTCCATACAAATTTCAGGATTATGTGTTCTAATTCTGTGAAAAATGCTGTTGGTATTTAATAGCGATTGCATTGAATCTGTAGATTGCTTTGTTTGTTTTTTAAGATTTTATTTATTTGACAGAGAGAGAGAAAGAGAGAGAGAATGAGTGGGAGGAAGGGCAGAGGGAGAAACAGACTCCCCACTGAGCAGGGAGCCTGATGGGGGATTCAATCCCAGGACCCTGGGATCATGACCTGAGCTGAAGGCACACATTCAATTCATGAGCATGGAATGTTTTTTGTACGTGTGTCATCTTCAATTTCTTTCATTGTTGTTTTATAGTTTTCAGATTACAGGTCTTTCACCTCCTTGGTTAAGTTTATTCCTATGTGTTTTATTTGGTGCAATTGTAAATGGATTGCTTTCTTAATTTTTTTTTCTGATAGCTTGTTATTAGTGTATGGAAATGCAACCAATTTCTGTTCGTCCATTTTTTTGTCCTGTGACTTTCCTGAATTCATTTATTCTAGTAGTTTTTTTGCTTGTTTTTTTGGTGGGGTCTTTAGTGTTTCCTGTATATTTGATTGTGTCTTCTGAGAATAGGGGTACTTTTTTTTTTCCTTGGCAATTTGGATGCCTTTTTTTTCTTTCTTTTTTCTTTTTTTTGGCTAAATACTACAGCTAGGATTTTCAGTACTACACTGAATAGAGGTGGCAAGAGTGAGTATCCTTGTCTTGCTCCTGATGTTAGAGGAAAAGCTTTCAGCTTTTCATTATTTAGTATGATCTTATCTGTGGGTTTGTCATAAATGGACTTTATTATGTTGAGGTACATTACTTTTATACCCACTTGAGAGTTTTTATCACAAATGAATGTTGAACTTTCAAATGCTTTTTCTGCATCTATTGAGATGATCATAGAACTTTTATCCTTTTTGTTATTGTGGAGTATCATGTTGATTGATTTGCAGATGTTGAACCATCCTTGCATCTCTGAGATAAATCCCACTTGATCATGGTGTATGATTCTTTTAATGTATTGTTGAATTTGGTAATATTTTGTTGAGGATTTTTGCATCTGTGTTCATCAGGATTATTGGTGTATAGTTTTCTATTTTGTGGTGTCTTTGCCTTGTTTTGGTATCAGGATAATGCTGGCCTTGTAAAATGAATTTAGAAGCATTTCTTCCTACTCAATTTTTTGGAATAATTCAAGAAGGATAGGTACTAACACCTTAATATTTCGTAGAATTCACCTGTGAAGCTGTCTGGTCCTAAAATGTTATTTGTTAGGAACTTTAAAAGTAGTGACTTAATTTTGTTTCTTGTATGGATCTATTCAGGTTTTCTATTTTTTGTGATTCATTCTTGGAAGGTTGTGTGTTTGTAGCAATTAATTTTTTTTTCTAAATTTTCCAACTTGTTGGCAATAATTGTAGTAACCACTCATGATCCTTTATATTGGTTGTAAGTTCTTTCATTTTTTTTTTTTAATTTATTTGGGCCCTCTTTTTTTTTAATTTTTTTTTTTTAATTTTATTTATTTGACAGAGAGAGACACAGCGAGAGAGGGAACACAAGCAGGGGGAGTGGGAGAAGGAGAAGCAGGCTTCCCGCCGAGCAGGGAGCCTGATGCAGGGCTCGATCCCAGGACCCTGAGACCATGACCTGAGCCGAAGGCAGACGCTTAACGACTGAGCCACCCAGGCGCCTCTCATTTTTTCTTGATGAGTCTGGCTAGAGGTTTATCAATTTTGTTTATCTTCTCAACGAACGAGCTTTTAGTTTCATTGATATTTTCATTTTTTTAAATCTTTATTTTTATTCTGATCTTTATGATTTCCTTTTACTAACTATGAGCTTTACCTTTCTTTTCCTAGTTCCTTTAGGTATAAAGTAGATAATTCAAGATTTTTCTTTATTCTTGAGGTAAGGCCTGTATCACTATGAACTTAGAACTGCTTTTACTGCATTTGATTTTGATAAGTTGTGTTTACATTTTCATTAGTCTCAAGATATTTTTTGATTTCCTCTTTGATTTCTTCACTGACACAGTAGTTGTTCACTTATGTATTGTTGAGTCTACATGTGTTTGTGTTTTTTTGTTTTGTTTTGTCTTTATCTTGTAATTAATTTCTGCTTTCATAATGTTGTGGTCAGAAAAGACGCTTGATAGGATTTCAGTCTTCTTGAATGTATTCTTCTTTTGTAGCCTACCATGTAATCTGTACTGGAGAGTGTTCCATGTGCACTTGAAAAATAGGTCTATTTTGCAGTTTGGGATGGAATGTTCTATATGTATCTATTAAGTCAGTTTGGTCTAATGAGTCATTTAAGGCCAATGTTTCCTTACTGGTTTTCTGTCTGGGTGATTTATCCATTGATGTAAGTAGGGTTTATTAAAGTCCCCTACTGTTACTGTATTACTGTCAATTTTCCATTTATGTCCGTTAGTATTTGTTTCACATATTTAGGTGCTGCTGCTGTATTAGTGATTGAGATGATCATTTTTTTTTTTAATATGTCATTTATGCCAAGTGCAGTTCCTACTTGGTTAATTTGTGTACGGTTTGGTCTTATGTATTCCATCTGGTAGCAGAGTGCCTTTTTTTTTTTTTTTTCTGGAGTTGGGAGTTTTCATTATTATAATTTTAAAAAAGTTGGGGGGTCATTGAACTGTCCTACATGAAGAACTCTCAATTAGAAAACTTGGCTCCGTTTTCTTCTTGCTGGAGTTTGATGGACATACTTTAATATACGTTAGCTGACCAGACTGGTTTGTTCACTTGGTTTGAACATCATCGTAACCTGGGAAGGGTGAACATTCCACCTGTGTAGGATCTGTTAGCGTATCCTCCTGGGCTGTAGATGCCCCACTCTCCTTATACATCTACATGTTACTCATAAGAAACACAAACACTTCTGCACTCCAAGCATATGCTTCATATTTTGGGTACAGAAGGCTGTATATCCTATTATTTAGTTGATAGTGTTACACATCTTGTTTACTTGGTGGAGATAGAGAGTAGTAAGTTTAGAGGAAAATACAGTTTAAATAATAATGTTGTGAATATGCCTTTTCCATTTGGAAGACAGAAAATGAATGAAAGGAGAAACAATATGGTGAGCTAGGCAGTCAGATAAGGAACCATGAACTGCTCGCTTTTTCTTTTCTTTCTTTTCCTTCCTTCCTTTCCGCTTCTTTCTCCTCTCCCTTCACTTCCCTTTTCCCTTCCCCTTTCCCTTTCTCTCTCCCTCCCTCCCTCTTTCTTTCCTTATATCTCCCCTCCCCCCTCCTCTCCCCTCCCTTTCCTTTCCTTCCCTTTCCCCATTCCCCTTTCCTTTCTCCATTCCCCTTTCCTTTCCCCTCTCCTTGTCTTATTAATTACATTCTCTGATGCAGGGAGATGCTCCTTGGTGGAGATACTCCTTGGTACACATGCAAAGACCTTGCTAGAGTTTTTTCCTGCTGTTCCCATAAACAAAGTATCTTTTCTGAGAAGGGACTGCTGCAATCCAAGACTGCATTAGTCTGACTGCCTTCAGGCAGCAGAATGCTAAATGTTGTGGCTACCAAAAAAAAAAAGAAAAAATAATCAGATAACAGGATTCTTAGGGTTTGTTAAAGTCTCCGTTTGCTGTTTAAGACAATAAAGACCTCTTTGTTAGGTTTTTGGGCAGTCACTTAAATTTCAATCCCTGAAAAGCTGGGATTCTGGACATAAAGAGTACACTGAAAGAGAAATTTTGACTTCTAAGCATAGACTTCATTTTGATGTGGATTATTTCTTAGTATTCATTTACTACCAGCTTATGCATTAGGTAGTCAGTGGCTTTATCACTGTCATCCAATTTTGTGTGTTTCAGATGACTTTTATTTTTAATTCTGAACTACAGATAAACACTAAGAGTACGGATTAAACCTTCTATTTAAGAAATGATTATATAGGTTTCCTCCAGTTGGAATTTGTCCCATTTAGTATTTGACTTAAGTTTGGGTTTAATTCTTTTTCAAGTTTTGCTACCCTTCGGCATGTTTCTTGCACAAAGAACAAGTTGAGATCTTGTGATGTCTCTTTTTAGAACACCCAAGAAAAGGAGATTTACAAGTTCCCAAAGCCAAAAAAAAAAAAAAAAAAAAAAAAATCATGCCCCCAAGTCTTTCCCACCAGAAGGAAGTTGTTGCAGTCCACGCTTTCTTAAAAGAACCACAGTGCAGTTCCCATGTCTACAAGTCACCAAAACTATTACTGCAGACAGACCTTTGGGATGATACCAGTGGACCAGTTTCACAGCCACTGACTTATTTGAAATTGCTTTAAACTTAAAAATGAAAAACTACAAGAAAGATGTAGTTTAGAAAATAAGTGAGTTTATGGGCAGGTTGTACAATGTGTTGTTAGTAATCGCCAAGGATTTGGCACAAACACACCCTCGCTCCCTTTCTTCGGCTCCTGTCTTCTGCAGTTCTTCCAGCAGGTGTCACTATAATCACAGAACAAACATTCCACAGCATGGTATGTAACTTTATTTTTCTAGCATAATAATTTAAAGTATTTACACACCGCACACTCACTGTTTTACACAGATACTTATTCATATACCTATGACCCACATCTAAAGGTTTCTTTGCAAAGACTCGACACACTGGGAATTTCCAAGCATAACAAAGAGAAGAAAAAGACAAAAAAAAAATGTTCTGAGTCTTTTAAAGACAGCCATGTGGAGCATCTGTGAAAACCAGTGTTTTCCCCCAAGTTTTAAGCTCCCCCAGGAGACCTTTGAATAGCTACAGCCTATCCACATGTTGGTATAACCCGAAACTCTGTGGGCTAAGGAGGATTTAAAGAACCAAAATGTACAAGTAGTAGTTTCTCTACAAGTCCTAGAAAAGAAACGGAAAAACAACCTGGTCCTTCTCTAGAGAAGCATCTGTATTTGACAGTTATCTGTGGGGACCGTAAATGTGGTACAGGGACACTGATTGTAAAGGGACAATAGCCAAATACACTGGTACAAATACGAGTGATACAGAACGCTTTTAAGTGGCCTTCCCACCTCTATGATGCGGCCACACAGCCTAAGTGTCTTTCCCCAACTATTAGTCGAGGTGGTGGTTTTGCTTTCCCTGAAAAGGACAAAGGTTCTATTAATCATATACACTCTAAAGCCAGATACTGTAGAAATTTCTACTGCTTTTACTTCACTTTTATACTGTTTGCACAAGAATAGTGGTTATAAGTACTCTATTTTTCCTCCTTTGTTCTACTCAATTACATAACGAAGTTACTAGCTAACTCTAGCTTCTGAACCTGGCACACGGTTCCATAGGTGAACAAAAACAGCCTCAGTTCAGAGCCGATGGCAGGTAGGCTCCAGTCCAGTTTTTATAAAAGGTTAACCGGTTTAGGTTTCAATTCTCTGGTGTTGCATCTTTATCAAGTAAGCAGCAGGATGCCTTTGTGATCTTCCCAGACTCGCCAAGATGATTGTGTCACACACCAGAAAACGAGAGGACGATTGCCACCTATAGACGAACCCACAACTCCATCCTGTGGTCGGATGATAGCTCAGTTCACTAAGAAATAGAATTTCACAAAACAAAATCCTTTTTTCCTGCCAGTCGGGGCCTCTGGCAGTGAGCCTAATCAATGGGACGTGGCAAAAGGCAGAAATGACCTGGCCATATAAAACTGAGCACAATCTGGATCCAAATTGCTGTGGTATTTAAAGTTCATTGACTTTTCCTTGCACTTAGGTGAGGTACAAATTGTATCCTTTCTCCTTGGTACCAAACATTTACATAGATACAAGAGCAATTTACCTACCCTAGAACTCACTTCCTCATGGTGCTTGCATTTTGTTGGTGGTGCTTTCCTTTTGCAAGGGGATGCCAACAGTGAAAGGGACGAGGCAAGGAGAGACTTTATAGGAATTTTACCACGTGACATGAGCAACTGACAAAATACTACTCACTACAGATGTTAAGAGGGAGAGTGATGAAAGAGAGCGTGCGCCTGGGGAGCAACATTGTTTAGAATGTCTGGATTAACCAGCACCCAATTAGTCGCATACTGGGTCAGGCCAAGAGAGCGTTCCTGTCGTCTAACACCCTGTTCATTCCATCATGCATACAGATACATCAGCGACTGTGAGGAAGACCATGGTGTGGAGGGCAAGGAAGAGCAGCAAACTTTGTGACGGGAACTGGGCCTTGATATGAAGCAAGAATCCAACAAACCCTAATATCTGGGATCATAAGGTGAGATTAAGGCAGGTTTACTGGGGGGTAGAGACAGGGAACAGTGTGTTTCTGAGTGCCAGCAGCCAAGGACCAGAAGGCTAAGAACTTGGGCTTGCACAATTAGAAGAGCAACGTGTGATAGTTTCAACAGGGACACGGGATGAGGGAAAGTCTGAGAGCTCCTCGGGTCTAGCAACACGCCTGGTATTTATCTGTGAAATTGCCACCTCTAGACCCTTCTGACCTATCGAAACAGCAGTTTTGTCTGGCTCAACCCCACATACGGTAAGTGCTCAGCTAAAACGATCCTAGTTTATAAAACCGTGGTAATAGTCTCCCTGCCCTCTGACAAAGTGACAGCTGTGGAGGAGGAGGGCGAGGGTGCCGTCGAGATGCATTGTTTCACAAGAGCCCAAGCGCCTGTCGGGGGGCAGCTCGCGGTCCGTCCACCTTGAGTGAGGGCAGGAGGCCGCTAAGGACACCCCCTGGCTCACAGGAAGGACGCAGCTGCCCCCAGAAGGTGGCGAGTGAAAGCTGTGCCCCCGGGGTGGCAGATCCATAGCCAGGGGCCAAGGCAGGATCGAGTGGCCAGGAAGAGCTCCACACACCGTCCCTGGTCCTCGTCGAAGGGAGCGCTGCGTCTGGTGTCTGGGTATATGTACTATAGGTACTGACCAGGTACACACATAAATATTTAATATATAAAAAATAAAGTGCTTTCTAACAGGTCCCCAGGCAGGGACGTTATAAAATATTTCACAAAACGGCAAAACAAAATCAATACACTCAAACAACACTACATCCAACATCCACGGAGACAGTCGAACACAATATGTACACTCTGGTGGGGGCCCCCGGACACACACCCGGTCATATACATGGTATATACATATATATATATATATATACTCTCTTACTCAATATATTATGACAATATATATTTTAAAATTCTGTTATAGACAAGAAATAAAAAAAACACAAGACGCCCCCTACAAAAACACAATGAGGATCAAGCATGGGAGTCCGAGAGTGACAGCCCCGGGGCCGCCTCCGTGGGGCACCCCCTGGCTGCCGCTGGGGAAGATGTGCCAGCGCTCGCGGCGCGGGTGCAGAGCCTCCACGTCCCCCAAGGCACTGTGCGCGGCAGCCGTGAAGTTGGCGTCCCCAGTGGTGAGCAGGTCGAAGACGCAGGACTGGAAATAGATGTCCTTCACGGGCATCCTCTCGTGGCACTGAGCACTGGCAGCCTCCAGGGTGTAGCCCGGCCAGGCCGGTGCCAGAGACGTGCGAGGCGCGCTGGGCCCCAGGATGGCAGACACCTGGCCCTGCCCGTCATCAATGCGCTCGCTCAGGGGGCAGCCGTTGACACACAGCTGCAGGTCCTGGCTTTCCTCGTAGGACATGGCCAGGGCCTCGGGCATGCGGATGGCGAGCGTCAGGTAGCGGCCCAGCTGCCGCACGAACACCGTGGTCCCGATGTAGCGGGCGTGCATCTCCACGGAGCGGCCACTCTCCCTCTCCACGATCAGCAGGCTCCTGGGGTCGCCAGCCCCGCCGCTGGTGCTGCCATCCACAAAGGCCGCCGGCAGGTCATCGGTCACAGCTTGGTACACTTTCTGCTCTGTACACTCCCGGTGAGCTTTGAAGATGATGGTTATCTGTGGGCAGGAACACATGCAAATTTAAGCAGGTGGGCAGGGACACAGCCGGTGCTCCCCTCCAGTCTGGAGCCCATCACTAACCACAGCCCACGGGCTTGGCCTCACCAATGAAAGGTGTCCCTGTTAAGAAAAAGTCCTCTAGGTTTAGAATAAAAATTTGCTGCAAATCTAGGGAATGTCCATCAAGAAAAATTCTCTTTCCTAAAACAGAACTATGTATGCTGTTGGGGTACAGGTAACTTTTACTGATAATCTGGTGTCTTGTCTTCTTCCCCGGACAGATGAGTGGTGGTATAGCTCCGAGAGAAAAAGACTCCAAGTCCTGTAGAAACGTCGGGGCGTAATTAATAATATACCCATCGGAACTTTGATTTCTAAAAAGATTCTTCATCCACAAACATTCTTACAAACCCGGGGAGTGAAGCAGAGTCGAGGAGGGGGCCATCCCACCCACAGCCACCAATCACATGCCTCAGCCAGGACTTCTCTAAGTCTCTTCATCACATGTCTCACATGACTGGCTAATCCCTGCGACTGGGAAATCACGTGGCAAATACAGCTCCCAGGCACTGGCAGAGAATAAACACCCTCAACCTAGTTACAGCAAATGTTTTCCCCAAACAGCACCACGGCCCTTGAACTTCTCAAGTTTTTTTTTTTCTCGAGCCAACTCTCAATTCTCCAAATTAAGCAGCAAAAACTGATACTACAGAAGCTTTCCTTGAGTAAACCCATTTTCCTTCCTTATTTAGAACAATTAGAAGACACTGAACCTTCACCTCCAACATACTCCACATCCTCCCGTACGCGTGGTGTAAGGGAAGAGGACTATGAAGACAGATGGGGCCTTCTGGGTCACACAAGGTGGGAAGAAAGACAACATTTTGAGATTGGTGTTACTGTCAGGAACTGAAGTGATGGCTTATTTTTCTTTCTTCTTAAAGAAAAAAAAAATTATCAGTCAAGGAAGAAGGTAGGCAGGCCACTCTACAAACTTCCCTGGATAGAGGAAACCTCCTACCTCCTGCAAGGGAACTGATCCAAACAATAGACCCTTGTTACAAAGGCCATAAAATGCCCTGCCTGTCCCCTCCCCAGCCCTCTCTACAAGTCCTCACCACCACCCTCAAGTTTGTGTCTGTAGTTTTTTTTCCTCAACCGGGCCAGCATTTACTCACACTATTTAACTCCACATGTTCCCAGTGGTGTTACTTGACTGGAATTTTCCAGCCATTTCATTTTACTTCAGCCAGTTTATAAAGCTAGATCTGAACCAGCTGCATGGGAGCAACTGGTTTAGTTCATATCCGTTGTTTGTAGCTTCAACTAAAAGCCAGACAATGCACCATGAAAATGCTGGGTTTTCACCCTTCCTAATTACCCTGACCCACAATTTCATTTCACTACCAGCTGTCTCACATTTCAACACCTTCTTAACAACCCAAAGGAGGTGGACCAGAGATGACTGCAGGAAATTTGTTGTGCATCCAACCATAGGACCTTCCAGAGTGGATTTTGAGCGAAATATCTAATGGGACTATAAAATAGATTTATTTGGTGGCTCTAAAGACAGTTTGACACGTGCTTTTTTTTAGGGCAAGCTAGGATCCCTTGGAGGTGAAAAGATTAATTCAAGTACATTCTGCACCTGAAAGACTTGAAAGCGAACACAGATGGCTCCAATAAGGGTGAGTAAGACTTCTCATACAATCGTCCTCCTTTTCAACTGGAGCATTCACACTCAAAGACTGTCTTTCTTTCTATCCTAACAAACCTCAAATTAAAATAAATTCACATTACTTGCAAGAATTAAGTACTTTTTTGTTCATCTTAGGAAAAAGGAGAATTAATTTTGTTGAGACAACAGATGATTCCAAACAAGTTCCCAAACGGGCAAGCGAGGGTCGATATGAACACGAGTAGAATAGCTCCACGTGCCTTACCAAGCCTAGTGCTTTCACGAAGCACACCGATTCCAACCCCGGAGTCATTTCAACGCCTCCTGCATTACTGTCCTCTGCTAGGCCTGTGCCGCTAACACTAACTCCCATCCCTCTAGAAGACCAAATAACACTCCCTGCTTGACTTCAGCACCAGGGTCTACACCGCCCCAAGATCCCAGTTTGCTTAACAGATTTTTGTCCAGCTTTCTAAGACTCATTTTCTCTATGAGACAGTGAAGCTGGTATTTCTTTTTGTCTCTCTTCTGGGTGAAAATTCTCATGCAGAGCAAATAAATGTACAGAATTAGCCCTTGCATCAAAATACTGAGGGTGAGGATGAATCAATCTCAAACCACAGGAGGGGTTTCCTGAGTGGTCCTCTGTGGTTTGAGTATGTAGTGAAGAGGTATCTAGGGGTACAATGTAGGTACGGAAAACACTAGGCAACAGTTGTACCTGACTTAACATTCTGTAATGTTAATTTCATTCCTCATACAATTACAACTCAAGCTCTTAAAAAAGGCATTCAGCCAGGTAAGGCCAGAAATTCATTTTCAGAAAAACAGAATTTGTTCATTCTTATTAAGTCTTAAAAAAAATCAAAACTTAGAATGTTTGGAAATTCTCAATGTTTTCTCTTTATGCTCTGATAGCAAAAGAGGATATTCAAAACTATATTCTAATGCTTTCAAACAGATAATTTAAAAACACCAGCCATGCTGTTTACTTTCCCCTTCTGTGAACTGATCTGTATGCTGTAATAACTCAATGTGGCACATCTATTCTAAGCCACACCATTTATTATTGATGGACGGCATTTCTGTGCATTTAAAACATCAATGCCTTTTGTTAAACCTTTCCCACCAAGTCCCTCTCAACCCCTACCTCAGACAAACTAGTTCTCCTCATTCATTTTTAATGTTTCACTCCCTGAGATCTTTACCACCCACAAGGTCTATTCGGAAGACAGAGCAGCTACAAATCAATCTTTCCACATGTGATATAAGGCTTTAAAGTTCGCTGTGAAAAATCAAAGTTTAGATGCACCTGCCTCTCCTTTCCACCATGCAAAGAAAATGCATTAAAAAGAAAGCGAGGTAGCCAAGGAAGGAGAACCAAGGCACTGCTTTGCCAAGAGACAGACACGGCTTCCCTAGGCTCGACAGCTTTGCAAAGTGCTGGGCATAGGTTTTCAAACAGCAGAATTCCCTGAAGGCTGTACGCTTAACTACTTGTGCTGCTTGTATTTTGGAAGAAACAATTATCAGGGTTCAGTCAGGCTGTTTGGCGCTGCAGGTGCAGGACCTCCCCAGGGTTGATAGGAACCTGAGGATTCACCAGAATCCTCAAATTCCAGAACTGGACTCCCAGATCAAGGGACTCTTAGCTCTTGGATTAAAATGGGCCAACAAAAGCAAGCTGAAATAGTCACAGAAATTAGGCTGGAACAGAGAGAAACACAATTTTGATAAGTACCTGGTTAAAAGTCTGCTTGTGGTAAAGGAAGCTAAAATGAATTCTATTTCATATAATTAGCTGACAGGTCTACTGCATCAGATCCTCGGGGTGCAGTTATAGGTTGGAAAAAAACAGGCACCTCTGGGAGGCTGAGAGAATACTGCTCACAGCCCCTTTTACTCTTACCCAGGTCAGTGGCATCCAGCCTCTACAGTAAGTCCCCAAGTATGAGCAAAAAGCAACCACTCCAGTAAGGGTACATGCTTCAAAGGAAAAAATTCACATGCTCTATCACTAGGTCTAGAACATCTCGTCTTTACTTCTGATGGTCAATTTTCTCTCATATCAGGAATAAAATAAAGATGTCTACTTTTGCCACAGCAATCAGACAAGAAAAAGGAATCATTCCAAATTGGTAACGAATAGGTACAACCCTCACTATTTGCAGATGACACTGATAAGACCTCACCAAAAACCCTATTAGAATAAATCAATCCACTAAAGTTACAGGATACAAAATTAATATACAGAGATCTGTTGCCTTTTTATACACTAAGAAGCTATTAGAGAGTAATTAAGAAAACCATCCCATTTATAATTGCACCAAAATGAATAAAATACCTAGGGATACCTTTAACCGACCAGGTGACACACCTCTACTCTGAAAACTATAAAACAATGATGAAAGAAATTTAAGACAAATAAATAAGTAGATGTACAAATATTGAAGATATACCATGCTCATGGCCTGGAAGAATACTGTTAAAATGTCCACACTACCCAAAGCAATCTACAAATTAAATGCAATCTCCATCAAAATACCAACAGCATTTTTCACAGAACTGCAACAAATAATCCTGAAGTTTGTATGAAATCACCAAAGACCCTGGATAGCTAAAGCAATCTTAAGAAGAATAAAGCTGAAGGCATCACGATCCCTGATTTCAAGCTATAGTACAAAGGTGAAGTAATCAAAACAGTACAGTACTGGTACAAAAACAGACACACAGATAAAGAGAACAGAACAGACAGCCCGGAAAGAAACTCATGCTTATATGGTCCATTAATCTATGACAAAAGAGAACAAGAACATACAATGGAGAAAAGAGTCTCTCCAATAAATGGTGTTGGGAAAAGTAGACCACTTTCTTACACCATAAATATAAAATCAAAATGGATTAAAGATCTAAATGTGAGACTGGAAACCATAAAACTCTTAGAAGAAAACGTAGGCAGGAATCTCTTGAATATTGGACTTAACATTTTTCTCCATATGTCTCCGCAGGCAAGGAAAATAAAAGCAAAAATAAACTACTGGGACTACATCAAACTAAAAAGGTTTTGCATAGTGAAGGAAACCAACAAACAAAAAGGCAATCTACTGAATGGGAGAAGATATTTGCAAATGATGTACCTGGTAACAGAATTATTTTCAAAATATATAAAAGACACCAAAATAAATCCAATTTAAAAATGGGCAGAGGAAAGTTTTTAAAAATACAGATTCAAAAGGGGTACGTGCACCCCAATGTTTACAGCAGCATTATCAAGAACAGCCAAACTATGGAACTAGCCCAAGTGTCCATCGACCAATGAATGGATAAAGACAATGTGCTATGTATGTATACATTGGATTATTACTCAGCCAACAAAAAGAATGAAATCTTGCCATCTGCAGCAATGTGGATGGAGCTGGAATGTGTTATGCTAAGCAAAATAAGTCAGTCAGAGGAAGACAAATATCCTATGATTTCACTCATACGTGGAATTTAAGAGAAACAGATGAACGTTTAGGAAGGGGGAGAAAAGAGAAGAGGCAAACCCTAAGAGACTCTTAACAATAGGGACCTGAATGAGGGTTGAGGGAGGGAGGTGGGGGCGGGGGATGGGTTAAATGGGTGATGGGTATTAAGGGCACTTGTGATGAGCACTGGGTATTATATGTAAGTGATGAATCACTGAATTCTACTCCTTAAACCAATATTACACTCTATGTTAACTAACTAGAATTTAAATAAGAATTTGGAAGAAAAAAAATGGGCAGAGGACCTGAATAGGCATTTTTCCAGAGAAGACCTACAGATGGCCAACAGACACGTGAAAAGATGTTCAATACCACTAATCATCTGGTAAATGCAAATGAAAACCACAATGAGAGATTACCTCACACCAGTCAGAATGGCTAGTATCAAAAAGACAAGAAATAACAAAAAGACAAGAAATAACAAGTACTGGTGAGGATGTAGAGAAAAGGAAACCCTGGTGCACTGCTGGTGGGAATGTGAACTGGTGCAGCCACTTTCCAGAGCCGCTGTGGAAAACAGCATGGAAGATCCTCAAAAAATTAAAAATAGAAATATCATACAACCCAGTAATTCCAGTGCTGAGTCTTTATGCAAAGAAAATAAAAATTAATTTGAAGAGATACATGCATCCCTACGTTTATTGCAGCATTATTTACAATCAACAAAATATGGAAGCAACCTCCAAGTGTCTATTGAAAGTAGAATGGATAAAGATGTGTGTACACACACACACACACACACACACACAAGGTGTTGCCATTTGCAAGAACATGGATGGATGTAGAAGGTGCTGGACTAAGTGAAGTAAGTCAGAGAAAGAGATAGCATATGATTTCACTTGTATGTGGAATCTAGACAAACAAACAAACTCAAAATACAGAGACCAAACTGGTGGCTGGGGGATGGGGGCCGGGGGGTGGGAGGATGGGGGAAAGAGATAAAGGGGATTAAGAGGTACAAACTTCCAGTTATAAAGTAACTCCTGGAGATGAAAAGTACAACAAAGGGGATATAGTCAGTAAGATTGTAATAACATTGTATGGTTACAGATAGTGACTACACTTAACTGTGGTGAGCATTTTATAATGTATGCAATTGTTGAATCACTATGTTGTACACCTGAAACTAATATAACACTGACAGAGGATACTTGAATTGAAAAACAAAACAAAACAAAAACGTATTTATATATACAGTATTTAGGGCAAAGGTTGAGATGGTTACTAACTGAAGTATAATTTTACAATTACGACATATCCTATACATCAAGTAACCACCTACAGGAAGGCTGAACTTCAGACCTAGAAAAGTGTATTTTGTTAGACGCTAACAGAAAGATAGTACATGGGTTAAAGGGAGGGCAGCAGATGAAAAATCTTACCCTAGACTCCTCTTAGGGCTGGAATGAGCGCTTAAGGGCCTGATACTTTCAAAAGAGGTCTCAAAATAGGTTTCTCTACCCTCAGAATCTCTTTGCACAGAGCTCTGTTCTAGGAGCACTTCCAGGATTCCAGAGAAATGGAATGGATCAGCTTTATTTAGTCTTCAGTGTTGCCCCAGGTAATACATGCAGGAACAAGGGCTGCCTTGGCCGCTGGAGGGCTTCTTGGCAACAGACTGAGAAAGAAGAAACCAAAGCAGAGGCGAAGGACACCCACGGCTGAGGCTCCTAGGGTGGTCCAGAGGAGAAGCATGAAGCTCAGTGGCTGGAAAGAATATGCAAGAGTGAAAGGGAAGCAGGCCCCGGATGATACATGAAAGAGGCACAAAAATGTCGACTTCCAAAGAGTAATTTCTGTAGACAGAAGACAAGAAAGGCTGGAAGTATAAATAGGCTCCGAGACAGTGAAACTTGCCAGCTTCCTTGTACAGACCAGAGCCATGCTGCGCTGGGCACGCGGAGGAAAGGCCTCGAGTCCTTGAGTCTTAGCCACTCAGAGGACTCAACATGGAACATGTCTGTTTGCTCTGTTCAGACTTCGCATTATAAGGAGGCCAGCACGTGTAGGGACTCACGATGCTTCTAGATGGGAAGTTAGGTATGTATGGACAGTATTACAGGCCTCAGCTGCCACTGGGCTTCTGACCAGAGGCCAGAAGTATTTTGAGGGAGGCAGTAACTCTAGGGGCCGGAATCTGCCCTAACAGGTCTTGCCTTCAGGGATCCCCTGTGGGGGAGGGGGCAGGGCCACAGATCCTGAGGCCCTAGAGCAGGACCTCTGGCAAACAGTTCTAGGCCTTGGTTCAGCATAGCTGTTGCCCAAAGCAATGGGGATTAGGAAATCACAGCCTCCGATCACTATAAATCACCTCTCAAAACTGAAAAAAGTAAAAGGGCTTGAAGGTCTTTACAGTACACTCACACCCTACCACTTCTAGGTTCAATTTCAAGTTCCCAGGGCTATTAAAAAAAAAAAAAAGCCCATTCAGGAAAGAGGAGGTTAGAGGCAACAACACTCTATTTCAAGCCAGTTAACTGAAATGCTACAAAACAGTATCCTTGGTCTTCATCGGCCTGAGGCAGCGAGAGAGGAAGAGAGCAGGAGCACACAAGCGCAGAGGGCGACGCATGGACACACTCTCACACGCCTTTCGGTGTAGACATTAAACCCGGACCCCCTATATTTCAGGAGCCGATGCAGAGCAGGGGAGAATTTAGTGTTTAAATGCTGTCCTATCAATCTACCCACAGTACACAGACTGTGTTCTAACGCTCAAACAACCCCACCAGAATTAGCCAAACATTCTTTTGGCTTCCACTCTTAAAATAACCAGCTAACTTGGACACAAAGAACTCCTCTCGCCACAGACCCAGTTTCACCGAAAGCTCTTTCTACAAGCAACAGTGCCGTGTTTTCACAGTTCAAGTCTGTACCTTAGATGCGTGTTGCTATTCTTGTTAGTTATCACTGACAAGTTGAGCAGTTTAAAAAGTCCTTCCGTTACCCCACCCACGAGAACACAAAATTCAAAACAGTGGAAGAGCAAGTTCTACTGCAGTGCGAACAAATCCGGACAGAATGGGGAAGGCAGATTCTGCATTGTTCACTACTATAGGTAACTTCTTAGGGGCCACATGCCGCGCGGGCAGAAACTGGTTAGCATTAACTGAAGCCAACAGAAAAGTACCAACCATCCAATGTTTCCTTCTCGCCCCTTCCTCTCAAAATGTTGACTCAAAGAAAATTTAACAGGGCAGAGACAGACACTGGGAAACGTGACAGTAAAAGAAGCTGTAACGCTCAGCTGTGCATCAGACTTGGCCTGTGCCGCTCGGTTCAACTATGCAGGAGCCTGGCTCTGTTTTAAAGAGGCCCACCGGCAGGCGCCGCGATGGAAACCTGCCTGGCTTGGGCAGGAGATGGGTTATGTTCATTTACAAATGTGGGATATTCTCAAAGTCTCCTCCTCCTAAACCACAGCTGGGACAGAGGGAGTGGCACAGTGAAGGACGATTCAAAATACAGGACTTAGGAGATACACAGATATAAACTTTACACAATTTTAGATGGTTTCTACTAACATCTTTAAGTCTCTTCATTCTAGAGAATTAAGATGGTACAAGACTCATGACCCAGGGTATTTAAATGCACACGGACAATACGATGATGTAGCCTGTACACAAAGTACAGCATAGCGGCGTCTGGGTGGTTCAGCTGGTTAAGCATCTGCCTGAGGCTCGGCTCAGGTCACGGTCCCAGGGTCCTGGGATTGAGCTCCACGTTGGGCTCCTTGCTCAGTAGGGGGTCTGCTCTCTCTCTGCCCCCGCCCCTGCACCCCGCTCATGCACGCACGCTCACTGCCCCCCCTCAAATAAATAAATAAAATCTTAAAAATAAAAAGTACAGCATAAACAATAACCAAGGTAGGCCCATTTATCTTACAAAATGATCTTTCATGCTTCGGGATATACCATACAGCAAATAATTTCTCCTCCATTTTCTGCACCCCCCCCCCAATACTTGGAAATCCTTTTACCTCCACAGAAAATTTGCTGAACCTGTATGAAACAAAGTTAGGTAGTTCCTGAGCCTAAATTCTTATACCCAAATCAAACAGGAGCTATGCAGGAAATGGAAAAGGATAAAATAAGAACATTACCACCTAGATTTATAGCTGACTTCTGCTCTTCTAAAAACTATTCTTTACTGTTTCAATATTGTTTCTACAATAAGTAAATTCAGGGAGGAGAAGGTCATTGATGATATGCTTTCATGGTTTTTAAAAATGAGATAGGACCCAGAAAAATGAATTTAAGAATTGGAGACTCTGACAGTCAAATTCTAGAAAGCTTTTGGTATTAAAGACCAACAACCTTTTTAAAGTGGCAGCCAGGGTTCCAGACCCTGCTGGAAATAAGGAAATCTAGGTGTAAGCCAGGGTTCTAGACCCTATGGGAATAAGGAGATCCAGGTGTAAGTGAGGGGCCACCATGACTGTGGTAGGTGGAAAGGGAGACCATGCCAAATCCCAGGAGTAAAAACAGTGACCTGTGACAGCGACCAGGTGGAGAGATAATGCCCAGGGTACATCAGCCCATCTCTCTGGCCCCTTCTTGACCCCTGTGACAACTTGCTCAGTAGAAACACCCGAACCAGCTTACAAATGTTCTAGAAACACCTAGAACCAGCCTACCAATGTTCTAGAAAGAAACCTCGAATGGCTAGTTTTACACACAAGCCCCACAATGCTCCACCGACTGCTGCAGGTTTGTTATGTGCTTAGATTGAGACAGAGACTGAAATCACCTCTGCATCTCCCTCATCGCCCCCCCACCCCCAAAGGAGGCCATATGATGTGTGGCAGTGCTGCGTTAATCATACGTTTTTATCAGAGAAATGATTACACTGAGCAGGAAGCTACAACTGCAAACTTCTTCCCCATCTGTTCCCCAATATGCCTCAATCAGTATTTTTTTTGGTAACCATTTTTGCAAAAAATGAGGACCAAGACAAGGAACAATTATAAAGAGATGGCAAGAATTTCCTGCGTAACAGGTAATCCCAACAAAAGAAAGAGCAATTTTAGCCTTTAAGTTAGTTACAATATATCTGCCAGAAAGTTTGTGATCTCTGGAAAGAAAGGGCTCTATATTCTCAAAGAAAATGTCACTGTCCCCTCCGTAACAATGCAACATGCAAGAACAGTGTCCATATATTCAAAATACAATCCTGCTGTCAAAGTACGAGGCATCTTCTTGAGTCGATAAAAATAAGAATGATCACCATTGTGTAGCTCAGATGATCTCCATAAAGATACTAAAAACATAATAGGGGACAAAAACTTGGCCACAAAGAAAATGCGCTAGGCCTGGGGTCCAAAGAGGATGGTTTCTCCAACCTTGATCCAGAGATTGCTTAAAATGACAGTGAACAATCTTTGAAATGCAGGCACGTCAGGCTTTGCTTTTGTAACCAACAGAGAAAGGGTCCAGAACACTGGTTTACCTGCCCATATACTATATGGAATAACATCTACACGCAAAGGGGCATCAGAAGAGAGGAGAGGACCCAAGTCAGGTTCTAGGACCCCATAAGGGAGTACGATGTATCACGAGGAAACACCTTGGGTTACACAGTTTGAAGGAGACAGAAAGCAAGAATGAACCGAACAATCTAAAGTCTTCCTACATCTCTAGTATCATCAACCAGTCCAAGTTTTCAGGCATTTCCCAGAAAGTAGCTGGAATCTGGATTTTAGGGATAATTACGGACTTCAAAAAATAGATAAATGCCGGGCCTGCCCTTTTCCCATGCTTTGGAGAGGCGCTGGTGCTCCTGCCCATGGGATTACCAGGAGCTGGAAGCCCAGAGCCATAGCAGGAGCGCGCAAGGCACGTCAGAGCGCTCACCCACCTGGCCTGCAGTCACCTGGCTTGGGCAAGACAAACAACACACCTCTTTCCCAAATGCAAACACTTTAAGGTAAACCACCTTTTCTCACTGAAGGAGGAAGCATGGAAAATTCTGTAGCCGATCTATAAAGGAACCTGCTGTCAACCCCCATCTCCCCTCCTACTCTAATTTTGTTTTACTGAGATTGAAGGACAGGATAACAAAGCTGGAGTGATGGAAAAGGACATGATTACGTTAAAACAAATAGAAAAATAAACCAAAGGTATCCAAAGTACTTCTAAAAAAATAAGTTTAAAAAGTATTCCCATTGTTTAGGTGTACAATAAATGCATTCCTGAATTTTTTTGGAAAAGGAATCACTTTAAATGTACCCGAGAGACAGGCAATCTTAATACAGGCTGCTAGGAATATATCTGTAAAGTACAGAATCTTCCCAGAAAATTCACTCCAAAATCACTTTCTGTAATCATGGCATATAAGTCCACTTAAACAGAAATACACAGATACACAGAGTGAAGTCAAGAGGAGATGAAGGGGCTGGCAAACAAAATGTGCAAGAGGTGGTACAGAAGATAATTATCTGCACAGGTGATCTAGCCTATTTACCTGAGGCCCAGGGGAGCTAGGTACACGTGTCCTCTTTGGAACCTAAATAGTTTCCTCCTCCCCTAAAAACAAAACCTGCTTCTCTTTCCTATTTAGCCAACTCTGCCAGTTCTAAGCTTGTCCCTCTCATCTCTCTTCTCCAGGGCCTGCAGGCCTGAAGCCGCTGCTCACAACCAAAGGTGGGGAAGATGGCCCAGAGCTGGTGTGGATCTCAGCCGAGGCATGGAGGTGTGCCAGAAAGCCCCGCAGCCCCTGGGGTGGAAATAAAAAGCTAGCCCTGGCCTCCCCTTTAGGAACACACCTACCTGGCGAAGTAGCAACCGCACAAGACTCCTCTGAAGACAGGGAGCCAAACAGGCTGGTGGAGGGCCTAACAGCACGAGTGGCCTTGAGGAAGCCCACAGTATGCCCTGTGACCAACTGGAAAACCACACTAAGTTCCCCAGGGAAGGGGGGACAGAAAGC
Source organism: Halichoerus grypus (assembly GCF_964656455.1). Taxonomy (NCBI): domain Eukaryota; kingdom Metazoa; phylum Chordata; class Mammalia; order Carnivora; family Phocidae; genus Halichoerus; species Halichoerus grypus. Next base: position 76,839,165 of record NC_135713.1, read on the forward strand.
AGACGGGCGGGAGGTAAGGCCACATTGCTGAGTGCTGCAGGTCTAGCTGCCCTGAACTCACTGCTTGCTATGTGGACAAAGGAAAAGGCTTAGCTAAGAAATGGCCCCTTGAATACAGAGGACTTCACTTTCTTTCATTCCGTTTAGATTCCCCCCCCCCCCAACCTTTTGTCTTTTTGTGATGAGAGAAAGGTACTCAGGGGCAGCTAGGGATCACAAAGAGGACCTTGAAGAGGGCTCGCTCAAGAAGCCACGTTCCCAGGACTGAGGAACTGTCTTAAGGACCTCACTGCTCCTGCCAACCAGGACCAGTGATTTAGTTCGGCGCTGAAGGCAGTGAAACGAATGAGTGCTCTCAGACAATTTTAGCAGCACAGCTGGCCAACCTCTACCACAGCACTGGTCAGCTTTTCAATCTAGTGACACTGAGCACATGGGTCATTAAAAATGCTTGGCCCCAAGGATGATACAGTATCTGCCGAGTGCAAAGCTAAGTTACCAAGTAGCTGGTCTATGTATGTGTTTGAGGGCTCAGTCAAGCGGAGGCTCATACAAAAAAAATCTTCTGAAAGATTTTTTTAAAAAGTACTGCAGTAGACTTAAAAATTCTAAGCAATGAAAAAATGATGGTAATAAAAATAAAAATGCTCTGAGGCAAAAGTACATATGAAATAAGTTCCCGAAAGATCTGATTTTTTTTTTTTCTAAGGTTTCATTTTGGCCCTGGGTAGGTAAAAGGAAATTACGCTGCAAAATTTTAGGCCTTTAGTTGTGTTTCACCAGCATAGGTCATACCAGCACTGAGATAAGTCTTCAGCAGTAACCTTCCAGATGCTTTTGGGAGCTTTGGAGAGAGTTGCAAAAAAAAAAAAAAAAAGGACAAAAACCTCACAACTACCAGAGGTCATGAAGCCACAGAGTCATCTGCTCCTGAACAGCGTGGTCACCAGATGTGGGAACTACTTTCCAAGAGTGCACTTCAAGACCGAGTATTCTCACTGTCTGCTGGAATTTAAGTCAGAGGACAACTTGCCTCCCATATCCGTTTTGCAAAGAGTGAAACTTTTGATCCTTATCAAACTTGCAGGGGAGGGGGGGAAACAAAGCTGTACTTCTTACTCATTTGCTAAAAACGATGAATGATGATAGACCTGATCACAACCGAGATGGACCAACCTAAAGTATTTCAGTGTCAATTGTTCCATTCATATAGTATCTATACTCAAAAGGTAACTGGTGGTCCCCAAATAATTTCACCATGATCAGTAAAAAGTACAGAATTTTGAAAAGCTGATTAGCAAGCAGAAGTGACACATGACTGGATGGAAGGCATGGAAAATTAAATTTAGGGCTTGTGAAAAGAACCAATATTTTCCCATGCACAAAGCACCTGCTAATCTCCAAAGTACTGCTGACAGCCATCCAAGCCCTCAGTTATCTACACTGTCAATTACGACTTTCTCCATTCCCAGTGGAACTGCCTTCTTGAATTTTCAGTCTCACGTTTTCCCGAAGACTATTCCCAGGTTTTATGCCCTAGGACGCTGCAGTAATGATGGATTTTTGGCCATGGTTTGTCTTGTAACTTCATAATTGTGTAACTTTCTACCATAACTTACAGCCAACACATATTTTAATATACAGATAGGAAAAATTATTTAAATACTTACAAAAACCAGATGAGGAAAGGTTTATTTGAGATGTAGGATTTGGAAAGGCAAGCCTGGGCTTTTATTGGGAGTTGAAGTGTAAACATTTTTGAGTTCCCCTAAGATGTCTGGACTAATGTAACAGACTTCTTTGTTCAGAGCAATGACTTCTAATCTTAGATTTGTGACACCCCCGGGTGTCTCCAGATATCTCCGGAGGTGCTGTAAAATTACCTCCTCAAAATGCCAAGTAAAATAATTTAAATTCGCTTAAAAAATAGGCCACACATGTTTGGAAGCAAGGGAGGGTGTCTTGGAATCAAAAGAACATCATAAATATTACAAAAGCTTGATCCTTTTCAATTACATTTTAGTCTAAAGCAACTGATGAATAAAGGAAATGGAGCAAGATGAGACAGTCTGTGTGATTTTTGTGATTAGGGGAGACTGGAAAGAGCTAGTTACTTGGGACAGTCTTTTTTCTGACCTCTACATTTACTTACTAATGCCTGAATTAGCACTCACTGGCAAATGGGAACCTCGTTCCTAGCCCTTCACCTACTTGCACTGACATCGGTGCCTTAAAGTTGGTTTAAATGATCTCTATTAAGTATGTGTTTCTTTAAAACAACAAACAAACAAGAACACAGACAGGCGGGCAGCTAGGCAGGGTAAGCTTAACTTAATTTTGTCAGTTTTCCCCTCAGCGTCTTCATTCAGTTGTTATCCTGAGATTACATACATCACTGCTCTACAATATCCAATTCTAAAATTGCTTAGTCACAACAAGGTTAAGAACGAAAACACAATTGTGGGTTTGCAACTAGGAAGCTGGCTTATAGCCATTATATTTTACTACAGTTTCCAAATTTCCAATAAATTATGTTTCCTGATGGGCTATTGCCCCAGGTTTCAGAACTTTCTTTACTCCGAACACTCACTTGAGTTATCCGAAAAATCGGAATATTGATTTAGAAATCAAAGTGACAAGAGTCACCCTCAAAAAAGACATCACAGATTAAAAAAAAAAAAAGTATACATAAGTATACATTTTTCCATTAAACAGGCCTGTCTTTTCATAAAACCTCAGCGTGTGTTTTAATTTTTCATATCACTGCTTAAACTTAGACCCACATTTTACATAAGCCCTAGGATTCCAGTGAGAAATTCTTTACTAAATAATTTTCATTTACTCCTCCATTCACCCTGTTAATTGCTTGTCAAGAACAAGAAAAAGTTCCTTTTAAACTAGGTCTTTTGTATCATACTTCAAAAATCATCTGAAGAAAAAAAAATTATCTGAAGAATCCAACAGTTCTAAGTCAGAAGGAAAAAAAGTATACTTGCCTTATTTGTAGCGGTAGCACTGGATCCAGGGACCACAGGCACATTCGTCACTTGAACCGAAAGATAATTATTATCTATGAGCGGCCAGGCTCCTTCCACTTTGCACGTCTGAAAGTGATCCTTGAAAGTTCTAAGGTGAGGATCTCCGAACAAGCCACAAAAAAGGTAACTGGGAGGGTTCAGATCCCCGCCCCTGTGTTCTCTGGCTCCTGTGTGGCTGTGATAGTTACAAGGGTCGTGGGTCACTTCAGGGTTGGTAGAGGATGTGGGTCCATCCTTAGAACAGTTCCTCTGGCTCATGAGGTCACTGATCCCCAACACAGCAGAATGGTACACCAGGTTCCCGCGGCAGGCTTTCGAAGTCCGCTGGGTGCAGCCGGCATAGGCGCGCAGGGCCTTGCAAAACTCCGAGTCAAAGCCGTCGACGGCAGAGTTCAGGTGTGAAGTCAGAGACACAAAGTCCGTGGTGCACTTCTGGATTCGACACTGGGCCGGCTGTTGGCAGTCACCTATGAGAAAGAAGAGAAGACCCAACGTTTTCTGAATGCTCCATATCTGCCTGAGCTACCATGAGAAAATGACATTCCCCTTTGGGAACTGTTTGTTCGATTTCATATCCTCCTATTTTCAGAAGGCCTTCAGAAATAGGGTTGCATTGTGCTTCTTTGTCTCTCACAAATTAAGCCACTGGGAGAAAAACTGCCCGCAATTAGTTACCTTAAAACTTGAAATCATGAGCCGCTGTGAGTGCACGTGAGTCTAGCCCAGTATTCTTATGTTAAAATTACCAGGGAATGGCTAAATGGAGTATCTTATCAACTTTGCTATTGTTTAGATTCTGAGAAAGATTTCTTTGCTCCAACTCCAAGGCCAAGCCAAAGATGTGAACTTTGTTTTGATTTTGAAAAGGGCATTAAGTCATTTGCTTTGGAAAGCATGGGGTCTATGCAGAAAACCGCGATTAAGGTTCCACACCTTAGGTAGGGAACCCTAAATTACAGCATGATTAGTTAAAACACCTTTACCTGATTCTGGTACAGCTACAGGATAATAAGAAAAAAATCCAGGTGCTAAGTTATTCTGCAGTTCTTTAGGGGTGTTTATTAACTGTATATAATTTGACAATCTCCTGGATGCTACAAAATGTAACTGTTCTCTTAAAAAAATAAAGTGACTCATTTATTTGATCAAGCTGTGTATTTACTTCTCCCTTAATATCCATTACCACTGGATCCCAGATCCCAAGCAGCCCATCAGGAAAGGTACAATGAATCAAAAAAGGACACCAAATTGAAATCATGCTACACGGACAGATGATTCCACCGACTGTTTTATCAGAAAGAGAACCAGGGAACTACAGCACACAGAATTCTTAGAGTATATACAAATGACTTTGTTCCTTAAGTCGACAGTTCAGATACACCTAATGATTTAAGCAAAGCTAAAATGAATAAAAAAAAAAAAAAAACAACTATTACTGCGTCACTTTTTAAAGTCAATTTTCAAATGATGTTTTGCCACTAGCTTCTCATATAAAAAAATTAAGGGATGCCTGGGTGGCTCAGTTGGTTGAGCACCCAACTCTTGATTTGGGCTCAGGTCACGGTCTCATCATCTTGGGATTGAGCCCCATGCTGGGCTCAGTGTGGAGTCTGCTAGTCCCTCTTCCTCTGCCCCTCCTGCACAACCCCCCACCCCCCCCCCCCCGCTGGCCCCCGCATGTGCACTCTCTCTCAAATAAAAAAATAAATAAAATCTTTTTTTTTTTTTTTAATTAAAAACCTCTCAAAGCATAAAAAGATGCAAGAATGGCCAATACTAGGTCAGTTGTGTGTGCCAATCAGTTTTATATTCTGGTCCATAAAGCGGGAATGCTAGAATTACTGAAAAGGAAAATACTTTTCCTAATCATCCACCTCAAGTTTTATAGAAACTTACTTTAACACATACTTTGTGTTATTTAAACATTCTTTTTAGGTCTCTACACTGGAGAAAGTTTCAAAACTTTCAAGTCTTAGATTCCTCAGCTGAGAAATGAGGAGGTTGTTTTTGTGATCTTTTCCAGGCATAAAGGATTTTATAGTTCCTATTCTAGGTGAGGGGGGAAAAAAAAATCAGAGTATTATTAAATACATAATTATTTTAAGATGTGGACATAAACTTCAGAATAATATCAAGATTTAGGACTTCATCTGAAGAAGACTTAAAACTTTAGAAAAATACTTTAATCTTTTCAGTATTAAAATGCTTTTAAACCTTAATGGAATAACCCGTAATCTCTGTTTCTGGCTTGAGTTCAGCAGAAAAGACTGGAGGATGACAACCTCTCAAGCCACCTCCCCCACTATTTTTACATTTCAAAGACCAAGAAGAGAAAAATGTAGTCTAGATTGGGTACTCTAACCTGGGGGGAGGAACACACACACACACACACACACACACACACACACACACACACACTCTCTCTCTCTCTCTCTCTCTCTCTCTCTCTCTCTCTTAACGTTTTGGGGCTATGGACTTAGAGCTATCACTAAATCACACTTAAAAAAAAAATAATCACAAAAACACCTTCATGTGTTTGGCCTACCTCATGTTGGCTCATTCTAGAGTTGACAAAAGCAGCTCCTGTATTTACAGAATTCCTCTCTCTAAATAAATTAGATCAAGTCATTTTCAACTGTTTGACTCAAAAAACCAAAAGCCAACCAACAACCTCAAAGGCATTAAAGCCATTTTACAGATGGGAAAAATCAAGACAAAGGGCTACTAAAGGCCTTGTTGTGGCTGGATCATAAATAGCTAGAACGAAGCCCAGGATAAAGTGCCTTTCTTCAAATCTCCTTTTCCTTCCTCAGGTCAAATCTCTAAATTCCTGATTCTCACAACAATAGCTGATAGCTTAAAAGAAGACTTAACTATTGTATCAATTATTTTTTTCTTTTTAAATGAAATTCACAGCAAGCCGAAAGCAAGGAAATGAAAACTGGGCCAAGATCAGTCAGTAATGAACAGCTCCTAGACTACGAATAAATGACAGCACAAGAACTTTCCGCTGAACTTGCAATGCCTATTTGTTCTTTTTATGGTCTATAAAATCTATCCGAGCATACATTTACTTATAATTATTTTAAATAGTCATAAAATATCCAAAGTAAGAAGAGCATGAGATGCAGATGCAACTAACTGTTCAGAAGAGAATCAGAATATAGATTCCCACCTCCTTTTTCCTTGTCCTCCCCCCCCCCCTTTTCCTAGCAGGCAGGTGCTGATTCTTTTGATAAATGTCACATCAAAAAGAACTCCTTGGGTTCTTTTGTGTAGGATGAGGTTTCTAACAGCCTTTTCAAGGAGAGATGATGGGAAAAGAGGAGGGCTAACTAGAGAGTGCATCTGGGTCAGCAGTTTCAGCCCCATCACAGGCTCCTGTATAATGACTAATTTGCAGCATACAGAATACACCCAGAAATATCCAGGCTTCATGAATTTATAATGACAGTGCACACTTTGCCTGTTACAGGCGATAAAGTAAGCTTCCTGTCAAGATGCCAAGACAATGTAGAGCAGAAACAATCTCAAGGATGTAGCCAACAAAGCCATGAAGAGTATGAGTAAGCAAGTAACTCCCATATTGCATCTCCATTCAGGAATTGTACAGGTTTGCTTGGGGGGGCGGCGAGGGGCAGTATGAAAGGACTTTTTTCATTTCCTAGGACAGAAAACAAAATCTGCAGTTACAGATGTCTCCATTTTTCAAGTCAGATGATCCACGATTGGTGTGATAGTGTTTTCATTCCAGTTAATGAAAATGCTAAAGGATTTGTGGGTCTACAGCCTTCGTTAATGATTCAAAGACCTCACCATTCAAGACCATTTCCTTGATGCCAGGACTGCATGTGTGAATTTGCAGCACAATCACCAGTTTATAATAAAAGAAATAAGATATGCTGAAGCTGAATTAAGTGAAATGAAGGGCCATATGGGGTGCTGAGGCAAATTATATGGATCCAGGCATAAAACATATGGTAGCCCATCTGCAAAGAGCACTACGCTAGGCTCTGAGGAGAAACAATCCTTGCATTTCAATAGCAACACTCTTCAAAGAAATCTTTCAAAAGGAGCCCTTTTTTCTGTAACCAAATTAATCATTCCACCCCAACAAGCTGTTCACAGATATCACTCACCATGGAAACTCTAGGTAGAATCCAATGGTGACTTTAGTGAAGACACAGGGAGATATGGAGAAGAGTTTCACATCCCAAGTTCTTGAAATAAGGCACCTTACATTAAACATTAAAACAACTTTTTCATAACTGGCCAGAAAAGAAATCTTCAAGGACCAATCTTGTCTTAGTACCCTCTGACAACGAAGGGAAACAATATCCAAGCAGTCATGAGGGACACAGAGTCCTACCTAATACTTCAATTTCCATTTCAAGAAACATACACTTTGACATTATGAAGACAAATTCTTCACACAAAACACTCCTGAATGTATCTTTTGACACATCATTAAAAATTTCCATGTGACCATAAGCAGGTTGCCACTACTTTCTAAGATTCTAAAGTCACTCATTTAAAGCCTTAATCACTGTAAAACTTAATGTTACACCCTATGTTTCCCCAAGTGAGTGTTAAAACGCAGCTGTTCCATCACAATGCAAAGTTACGAAAAGTAAATTAAGTCTCCTCAAATGCCACATTTTTTCCCCATTACTTAAAAACCTCCCACATTTTTAGCAAGGCTGGTATGACTTAATAAATAAATACTACTCCACACAGGAGGGTGGCATTACAGTTCAGGATTCTCCAGATCAGAGAGCGTTGAGACTGCTGTCATAAAATACAGGACAAAAAAGGTCTCTAAGAAAAATTTATCTAATGCTCTAGTTGTTCTCAAATAAGAGTTTATCTTTCAATCTGGCATTAAATAAATTCTTCAGACAAACTCCTAGACGTGGTACTTACTTAGAAAGACCGTCCTAGATATTCCCCCGTCCCCGCGCTTTGAGATGCAACCGACATAGATCATTGTATTAATGCAACTTATTTCACAAGAAAAATAAGTATCACCTGCTAGAAGGCTCATCTGCAGGCCTACTTCGCTAAGAACAGATAACTCACTCCTGCTTCCATAGAGGAAGCGCCGGCCTCCAGAAAGCCTTGTGAGATCTGTCAACCCCTCCTGGAACCCGCAAACACGCGGCGAGCCACAAAGCACTGGTTTCTCCAAAGAGGGTGACAAGCTGAATTAAAAGCAGCTTTCGCAAATACGAAAGAAATCCCTGTTGAAAGACGTTTAAGTTACTTCGAGATTAACCCCCAGGTTTTCAAATTCCGGTGAAAATCTTTACATCTGGGGCGATTTCTTCCCCTCATCGCCACCCCCAACTCCAGAGAAGCAGCACAAGGCTCCTTGTCTCCCCTCGAAGGGGGCGGCGGCGGCGGAAACCTGATCCCAGCCTGACTTTCAGAAAACACCAATGCAGTGAGCAATAAAGCACCCGGAACATTTGTCTCGGGGGCGCAGGCCCCGTCGCCCCCGCCCTCTAAATCTTTGATAAGCGGCTGCTGGGAAGGAGATTTATCAACGGTCCCAGCCGAAGGCGGGGAAACTGGAGTGGGGCGGGGGAGGGAGAGAGAGGGAGGGGAAGAGGCCGCTCCACTGCGCCGTGGGCGCGCCGCACCACCCGCGGGTGTGTTCTTGCCGCTGCGCCGCGAGCCCGGCGAAGGTGCAGGTCTGGAGCCCGTGAGGCCTCTCCTGTCTCACCACGCCACGCCGCCCTGCTGCCCCAGCGTGTGCCTTCGGGACCGGGGGTGTTTGGGAACAAAGCACTCGGCCCTGGGGCTGGCTCCCCTCGCGCGCGCGCCTCATACCTGCGTGGAGCAGCCCGAGGCTGAGCAGCAGCAGCAGCAGCAACGCCAGGGGCGGCGGGCAGAGCTGGGGGCGGCGGCGCTGCTCAGCCCCGGCGGCAGCAGCGGAGGCGGCGGCAGCGGCGCAGGAAGGTGCTGCTCTCAAGCCCATGCCCGTCCATGCAGGTCTCGTGGGCTCCGGCGAGGGCGGCGGCGCGGGCGCCGTGTCGGGTTCGTGGCTGTGGCTGCGGCATGGACCGTGGGACGCACCTCGCTTCCTCTTCTTCCTCCTTCAGGCCCGCGTCGGATACGGGCCGCCGCCACCGCCGCAGCGAAAAGCGCGCCGCGGGCGGAGCGAGGCGGCGGCGGCGGCGGCAACGGGGCGCAGCGGCATCGCGGCGGCCGGAGGCGGCGGGCGGGGCAGAGGGGGCGGGAGAGAAGACACAAAGACGGTGAGCTTAGTGCCGAGCCTGGCCCCAAAAGCGCGGGCGCCCCGGTCCCAGCCAGCGTGGGCTCAGCGGGCGTGGACCCACTGGAGGCGCGCCCAGCCCTAGCAAGCAGCCGCCGGCAGCCCGGATATCTCTGTGCGGCGGCCTCGCGGTCAATCAATCTCAGCCCCGCACTGCCGCTCCGCCCTCCCTGCGTGCGCCAATCCACGTCGTCCCCACCCACGGCCGAACCCCTCCCTCCCACCCCATTGGCCGTAAACGCGGGTCCTCTGGGCCCAGCCCGCCACTCGCAGGCCCAAAGCGCCCGCCCCCCGCACCTCCTCCCGCCCTCGGCTTGCTCATTGTAATTCGAGTTCCGCGTCCGCCGGCTGCGAGTCCTGTCCACCGTGCCCGGGCCCAGCCTCCCTCCTGCTCCCTCCTCTTCTCTCCCCTTCACCCCTTTCCGCGATCTGTTTCCTCGTGCCCTACAGAAACTGGCGACGGCAACTCTCTCTTGCCGGCGTTACAAAAGAACCGGCTTTTTTCTCTTTAATTAATGTTGATTGGGTTCAACTTCCCCCTAAGGTTTTTTGGGGTGTGTGTGTGTGTGTGTTTTAAATCACCCCCACTCTGTCCCTCCCGCTCCAGCTCCGGCTCCTGAGAGGAAGTGGGCGCTTTTACCGAACGCCGTGCGGCAGGTCCCTTCGCAGCCAATCACATCTGCGGAACCGCGTTCCGAGCCTTTTCCGGACGTTTGGTAAAGCTAGCACCCAGCTGCGTTGGAAGTCCGAATGTGACCTGCGGTCCGGAACAGATCCGATGGGCTGGGAAGGTACCCACCAGCTCCCTGAGGAATTCGCTGGCAGCTGTGCGAGGCTCTGGCGTTATTGTTCCTCTGACATTTCCCTTCCTGAAAGCAGCGGGGAGGAGTCTGAGAGTGGGCGAACTTCAACGTGTTCGGTTACAATGTAATTAGATTAATGAGGATAGTGAGTTTTTAAAGCAGTGTAGAGTAATTATGCCATCATTTCTTGTTGCTCGGTGGCTTTTCCACAAATTTTCGTAGTCTATTAGTATATTAATTCAATGGCAGGTCACTTTCTACTTTTGTCACTTGGATGGATCCAAAGATGAGGGGAAAAAACCCAACTGTGTGCCAGAAAAGAGGTTGCCAAGTGTTGTTATAGGAAAGCATGCTGTGAGGTTGATGATAGGTTCCAATTTGTTATCAGTAGGTGTGAAGTGGTATCTAATCTCAAGAATGGCTTCAAAGGCTAGGAGCTACTTCGACTACTCTTGCCTTTGCCATTCCTCCAAGGGGCTCAGGGCTGCCATTTTAAATTCACTTATAGCCAAATTGCAGTTTGCAGCTGTACGCGTTCACTACTCATAATCTCTAATTAGTAATTTCGTATCAACCGCGGACACGTTAATACTCCATACGTTACAATGTGCTAATCAATGGACTAGGATAATTGAGGGCAAACCTTCGATCACTCCAGCTTACTCATTAGACACATTATGAACTGTACAAACCACTAGGTCCCTAATGAAGGATGCCTATCTATTTTTACTGTAACTTTTCATTACTCATCTATTACATACTATGATGACTCAAGTGGTAAACACACCTTTCCCTGCCCAAGATATAATCCAAACCTTGTGTATATCCATAATATGCTTAATAATAGCTTCAGAGTTGCCTGGAGAAAGGACTTTTTGCAGGCGGAGTTATCTGATACGATTTTTAGATAGTATTGTGGAGTAAATACTATGAGACCAAAAATTTACTCTCTTGAAATGACTACATAAATCAATGAACTAAAGTTAGTGAAATACTGGTAAACATCTTTTAAAAGTAACCAACTCTGAGTCAAAGTATTTTGCTAACAAAGACTAACAGTAAGATGTTTCTTTTTCCTTAACCCAAGATTTAATTCGACCCCATATGAAAGAAGCATGCCACTTTATTGATCATACTTCAAACACATAACCAAAAGTTAAGGATCAAATTCAGTTTAGTTGGGGTCTTTTCGCTGTCATTACTTTCTCTGATTTCTCCCCCTGCCACTTCTCCCCCACCTCTGTATCCTGTTTCTTAAACACACAGTGCTCTAAATTATTTTATCAATAGAGGGCGTCCTTGAGTCACTGAAAATTCTGGTATCGAAATGCAACTGTTCTTTAGAGGGAAAACTTCATTTTTTTCTAAGGTGCTTTATTGCTCATCTGTTGTAAAATTTGACAAGCTCAAGATTTATAAGGCTAACAATTCATTTTTTATTACCACATAAGTGTTCAGCCGGCTAGAGTAAAATGTTAATTTTCACAATTAAACCGCAAGGTGGTTCCTGTTTTCAAGTCTTTAGGTCAGTTGACAGACTCGTAGGGTAGATTCGGACTGTTAGCAAGATCCCGAATGGGCTTGGAAAGCAAGAGCTTGGTGAATGGTCGCTTATAGCGCATCCATTCCTCCAGCTCCAATGCTGCAAGTTGAGGAGGATTTTAAGATTCTATAAAGAAAAATCTAGGGATTTTCCCCCATAAAATCAATGACTTATAAAAGTTTTACATCTTAATCTGAAAAAAAAAAATCATGAAGTGACAGCTTGCACAGCTCACGAACCCACCCTATTTCTTGCCACTTGTACTCTTTCTCTTCATCTTTGTTTTCAGGAAGGAAAGATGAGACCAGAACAGCACAATTAGAGGACACGGCAAAGCATCCCATGGTATGAACGTGCAAGTGAATAGAATTAAAACACATGCCAGCAACATGAATGGATTCTAAATAAGAATTAGAGGTTTCTTTTCCTGAACCTATACATGCGGTCTTAACCATTCCCCTCTTGATTTATCTCCATTTCCAGAAATCTAACACGAGGGTCTCACCTAGGACAGAGGAAGCTAGGAAGCAGACCGCGGTAGGGATTTTGCAACCCGTTCTAGAGTAAGGGCCCCCCTCGCTGCTCCCCAGTCCAGGGTGTCCGCAAAGCGGGGGCTGAAATAGCCCGGAGTCCGACAGCCCAGCAGCAAGCAGCTAGTGGATTGTACTTACATCATTCTTAACCCTTCCGATCCTGGAGGGGGCTTGACGGGATCAGGGGGCCCCCGAGTTCTGGAGCACGCAGGACCTGGGTGTGAGAGAAGACCCCAGAGCCTGGCGTGAGCGCTGCGCCCCCGGAAGGAGGGGTTCCGGGGCGTGAGTGGGGCTCATCACCCGAGCGTACACAGCCGGCCCCCACGATCCCTGCGGGCTCTGCAGCGGATCACACCGCTCAAAGCGGCAGGTGCAAAAAGCATTTGGGAGCCGCTTGCCAGCGCGCGGAGGTAATGCGCTTCCTGTCCATTTATCTCAGGAAACCAGCGCAGCCTTCTCTTCCAAACAAAATTAACCTCTCATTAGCCAGCCACTCACTCCCGAGAAGGCCTTAAAAGCTTTACCAGCTCGCTAATGTATTTAGACTTTTCTTCCAGGCCAAGCAGCCGCAGTGGTGACTGTCATCAGCCCTGGGGGTTCCTCTGGGTTCCCCTGGGAGCCAACCGCTTACCGCACTCCCCCTCCCCCAGCCTCAAGTCTGGGGAACTCTGACCAATCTGGATCCCAGTTTGGGGTACTCTGCAGACCCGATACGCCCGAAGGGACTTCATGCCACAAGTAGCCAAAACAAGTTCCCACTAGTTTCAAGAGCGCCACTCATATCAAATACTCAGCTCTCCTACCCTCAAGAAATGGGGAAGGGTACCCTGGAGGTACTTCTGTGGCCAGCTGTCCCTGGGTCATAGGCGCTGACTGTCCTTTACAGCGCCAGCCCTGTACGCAACGGGTGCGGGAAGCAATGATCAGGGGTATGGGGAGTAGTGGAAGCTAGGATCTAGCCATTCCAGGAGCGGAGAATCAAATGTGGTTCTAGGTCTGCTAGAGTGGCCTTTTGGAGAATTGGGGTTTTCTCACCCTGGCCCCCCGCCGCCCTGAGGCTGGCAGATTTATACCACACAGGTGGACCAAGACCTAAACAAAATAGTCCGGGCCTCTGCCTGCCGCTCGCCCCCCACGTCCCCCTGGCCCACCGCAAACTTCGACAAAATAAACAACTCACCACAGGCATTCCCTTGTCTGCAGCGCGACGCTTGCCAGCTGGGAAAATAAGCCGCAAGCCACGCGGCGGGGGCGCAGAGGGAGGGCAGCGCGGCGCCCGCCTCTCTCCCCCAGGTGGGGGCAGCGACACCCGGGGGCAGGACGGAGGCTCCGCCTCGGGGGCCTCGCTCTCGCCTCCCTGACTGCTGAGTGAGCGCCGGGCGAGGGGCTGCGCCCTTCCAGCCAGCGCGATCTCTCGGCCACCTAGGGAAGGGGGCGGGGAGGCAAATCCTTCAATTCCCTCCCGCTTTCTCCAAGTGTCTTTCTCTCGCGTCAGGTCTCAAAGAAGGCCAAACCTAGGGGCCTTCACCCCACCCCTCCAGCGCCACACCGCCCCCTGTCGGCACTACCCGGACCTTTGCAGCGCCGCGGAGGAGTGGCTGGTAGCGGCGCCCCAGAATCCCAGCCTCCAAGTCCCGGCTCAGCTCTCTCCATTCTCACCGCCTCCTCACCCCCAAGTCCCGCACAAAGACGCCTTTCATGCGCCAGCGCCACCCTCCGCGCCGCCCTCCACCCCGCCGTGTTGCCTTTGCCCACCGTGGCACCAACCAGCGGTCTTGGGGCAGGCCGGCAGCGGACACGTGCAGGCTGTTCCCACTCCGCGCCTCGGCACAGGCACGGATGCAGTCGCCCGCCCTCCTTTCCACGATTTTCACCAACTGTGCACCAGCAGCCACAAAATGCACCCCTTCTTCTACAGAAATGATCTGTGAGGGTCTTCCGAGTGTGTATAAATGGTGGGTGTTTGTGGCGGGGCCGGGGCGGGGGTTGGCGTAGTGGCGGGCATGGTCTCTGGACTTTCGCTGAAATAAGGAGTCCAGCGATCTTTCCTGTCCACCCAAGGTGCCAATGTGGATGTTTACAGCTTACAAAAGCCCAGGATAACGATTTGCGAATTGTGAGGGGGGAGAGAATTGAAAAAGACGTCTAAGACTCAGGTGAGGAAATGTGTTATAAAGAGCAAGCCCACGAAATGTTCGAGGAACGACAGTCACTTGAATCAGAGTGGAAGGTGTGGAGAGCAAGAGGGAAGGGATTAACTTTCTTTGCCTAGGCTGATCTTCCAAAGTTGAAAGTAAGCATCATAGGTGTTCAGCGGGAGCTGTTGTTCTGTGCGTTCAGTGCCTGGGACGAGCAGGGTGCTTTATTTTTTATTTTATTTTATTTTTTGTCCGGGGAAGGGTTCCAGCATCTTGATTTAGGTATTCCACTTTTTTTTTTTGCCTCCTTAGAAATACCTTTGACCCTCTCCAGCTTTTCTCCTATTCTCCTGTCCCCCCTCTTCCTTATAATTTCCTGATCTAACGCTAGAGGCAGCATAGGGCAGCGTAAGGAGGACAAAGTGGAAATCCGGAGAGGACGATCTTGACCTGACTTTCTGAGTGGGACTCTTGGGCACCTGATTTAATGTCTTTGAACCTAGGGGTCACTATCAAGAAAGAGTGTGTTAGGGGCAGTGGTCTGGTTCCTTCTGGTTCTGAAATTAGGTGACAAGGGAAGCCTCCTCAAACCTTCTGTAGATTCCCTTTCAAGGTGTTTTCTCACTTTGCTTTATCCTCTCTAACGGCCAAATTGGAAAAAAAAAATAATAGGGATATTTTAAGGTAAATGTAAGATACATTGAAAAATCCTTTTCTTGATACTTAGAATTAAAAAAAAAAACAAAAACGCAAACCAAAACAAAAGCCCCTCAGCTCCTGGTTTGTAGAAACAAGGAATTTCAATGTCCCTACTTGCTTCGCCTTTGACAAGCCACACCAGCAATCAGCAGAGCAGAGCTTTGATTTAGAATCTAAACGCCAGTCTTATGTTTTCCTTTTTCTTTTTCCTTCTACCAACACAAAGACAAGCTGACACATAAAGTAGTGGTGAACAAGAGTTCAAAGCAAGCTTAGTGATCTATTTCCTAACGCAGACCCTGTCCTTCCCCTCTCTCCTGCTAAAGTGGCCCTGGGCAGCACAGAAATAGTAGGCACAAGCTGCCAGAATCCCCTTCCCCTCCCCTTCCCAGAAATATTGGGCAGTGGAACCTGGATGCTAACTTGTCAATCATCATGTAAATGCATTCATTAAATCAATACGTTTACCTTTTCCTTAGCCTCATGATATTTCCAGGATTTTTGATTCACTATTCACTTTGGAACCCTGAGCCTTAGTTTTCCCTCTGGGCAACCCTGGCTGTTTTCTGTGGAATCTTTTCTGAAACCAAGACAAAAAAGGGTGAATTTTCATAATGAATTCTTAAACTATAAATCTCTTGCTTCTTCAATTTCAACAAGAATTTCAGAATTGCTTAGCTTTCATAGCAATGCACACTTTAAAAAATTATCCATCAGAGAGAACTCTTGAGTATACTTTCATTGGGGAAAAAAAGATTCTTTAAACAGTAGTGGTGGAAAAATATTTTGAGATTATCTAATTTGGTTGCTTTGATTTGTATTAGTCACCCCCCCCTCCACAGTCCCATTCATACATGCTAAAAACTGTTAAGTTTCTAATTGGGCCTTGGATGTTCCATTAGTAAAAGGACATAGATAATTTTTTCTCCCCAAATTCTTTATCTTGCTCAATGCTCTACTGCTTTTTTTCTCTTATCTCACTTTAATCTTTCTTTTTTTTCCTCATACCAACCAATATAAACCAAAGATGGGAATAGAAAAGGGACAAGAAATCACTTTTCAGTAAAATCGACTTAGCATTTGTCTGTTGACTTAAGAAACCTGATGATGCAATGTGTATTGGCACCATCTTCTGAATTTCCACTTAAATGTGATAGAACTTCAGCTTTTAAAATATTCAGCTAATGTATACATCCAACTCTCCAGTTGTTAAGATCATACATAGTTTGCTTACTTTTGATGTTTCTAAATTTTTCCTTTTGTAATTTGGGGGAGTCATCTCAATTATCTAGTAACATATGAATCTGTTTTCTAGTATTTCTTGTTTTGGTTTTCCTGTGTATTTTGTTGAAATTCTTCTCTAGTTTCAGACTGACTCTCAATTTGACAATTCCTTTATGTACTTATAATGTTTGAGAATTATTATTATTGCTAATAAATTATACCTATTTTAAATATTAATAGTACTTATAATAAGATTGGTAAGAAATAGAATATTTATAAAATAATGCTAGGAGAAATGCTACTTTCTACATGTGATTAATAAAAATAGTTTATTTAGTTAAATATTATTGAAGTTCATGAAGACCTGTTTTGTTTGAGAGAATCATTGTTTAAATTGGGTAACAACATAAAGGATCCAAGACCTACTTCTATTTTTAAAAGGATGAGAATTTGCTGTGCTTTTTCCCTCTATACAAAGATGTAAGACCGCTGTCTTGAACCATCAACTCATATGACAGTTAAGGTAAAGAATTCTGGTAAATTGCAGATTTTAAAAATGAAACCTCTGGACACAGAGCTATTGAACAAAGAAAACAAATAAACAAAAGAATATCAGGACATGAAAACTATTTCATTCTGTCAACTATGTGAGTCTAATTTTCTAGAGAAATCCTACAGTACTAAAGTATCCCTACATATGTATACAATAAAGTAGGTAAATGAATGCATATTAAATTCATTTTATTTAATAAAAATTAAATAAAGTCAATATTCATGAAAAAATATGATAAAAAATGGACCATAATCTCCTTGAAGTGCCAGGAGAAAAGCCATTATTTTTTTGTCTGCTTGCTATTAGAAAATCTTTTGTCATGAACCTTTTAGCCACTCAGTACAGGGTAAAAGAGTAGAACATGAAACTGCAGGGACTGGCCTTTTCCCTATTGTATTTGTTGATTATTTCAATTGCAGTCATTATACACACACACAGACTATCTTTTCTAGATCTTATAAGTTTTACGAGGCAAAGTATATATCCACTCTTACATTACATTTGCTCTATAAAAAATAAACTTCCTGAAGTTGGAAAATTATCTTTTTAGAGAGGTAAATAACTGCAAAGTTATTCTTCTGTGAACCAGTTTAGACCTACTGTGGTAATTTATAGTTTCTTTTAGAGGCAAAATCTCTATCCAGACACTAACTTGTATACACAGTGGCAAGAACAGTATAAGAACATTACGGAATAAAAGAAAAAAAAAGGAAAAAAAACAAAGTAAAAAAAAAAGAACATTACGGAATGGAATATACTACAATCCTTGAAATTCCATGAAATCTAAAATATATAGGAAATTGGATACCCTCTATTCTAATAGTCAACATACCAATTAAGAATTTTAATTGCTGTGTTCTAATATAATAGATGATTATGTTTATACTTTATCAATGTTAAGAGAAAATTCCAAAAATATACATTTTAACTCAATTTAATAAATTGGAACAATAATGGGACCAAAAGAATCTGTTCAAATAATCACAAGTACAAAAATAGTAAGTCTTCTCTTCCTTCTCTTCTCATATTTTATCATCCCATCATTTCAAATCGTCCAAGCCATATAAAGAGGCTCAGGTAGTGTTTGTGCCAGAAGCAAAGCTAGACTCAAGCCCGAGAATGAATCCAGGGATGAAAACTGTATGTTTATCAGAAGCTTGAGTGAAATAAATCTGGCTGAATTCAGGAGTGGGGGTTGTTTCAAAAGAAGAGGATAGTTTAGGAGTAGGAAAGAATCCTCAGAGGTCAGGGTCTTGCTGTTGAGTAGTTAATGTGCTCTTCAGCTGTCCCAGTTGGGACTGTCCATCAACAAAGAATGTGAGGAATGGATGAGTGATGCAGGAATCTATGTGAACTAGATGAAGCTTCCCTTTCCCCTGCACTCTGGGGGCGGAGTCCGTGGGGGAGAGGATATGCATGCCCCAGGACCCCCCCCCCCCCCCCCCCCCCCGTTAGCAATCAGCATCCAGGATACTTGCTCCTCCTTAAAGAAAGGATCTGATACTGACTAGATACAAATTCTTCTTTTTAATTCTTTTATTAAGCAACTGATTTTTGAGCACTCACTAATGAGCCTACCAATCTTCTAAGTCCTGGGGATACTGCTGTAAACAATTCAGACAAGGCCCTTAAGAATGTGCATTCTGGTGGTGGTGGAGAATAAAGAGATAAACAAGTTAACAAACAAAATAGCTTTAATAATGCTATAGAGTTTAAGGAATAGGGTGCTATGATAGAGAGTAAGAAGGCCCAGAAGAAGCCATCGTTAATGGAGGGGACTTTCTGAGATACCACCCCTGTAATGAAGGCCTGTAATGAAAAGGGACAAAGGGTTCCAGGCAGAGATCAAAGTCTCAAGGTATGACCAATCTTGGAGTGTTCAAGGAACAGAAAAACCTATGGCAGAAAGTACCTAAACCTGGGAGAATGTTTAGCAATTTAAGCAGAGTTCTTTAATTCCCAGTTGGCATTTGAATGAGGGAGACTTCTTCGTTGGTCCCAAACCTCAGGAAGATAAAAAATGAAGGCAGCATATATTTAATTGCAAGTAGGAGCAACACCTGGTTTCTGACTCCCTGGAGATCTATCTGCACCCTTACAACCTCTCTGAAGCACAGATTATTGTTCTCAGTTTCTAGATGAGGGAATTTAAGTTAAAAGATTTAAAAACATGCCCAAATATACATAATAAGTGGTTGGTACAGGGTTGGACCTGAGTCTTTCTGATTCTAAGCTCCAGTTCTTTCCTTCAGACTTAATTGTTCTAGATTACTTACTGGACAGTCTTGTTAGAATGCACACAGATTCATCCTCAAGTTTTTGAGCCACTGACAAATAAAATCAGTGTAATTAATAGGTGAATTGAAAATGAACTGGTTGGGAAAAAACCCTTAAGACTTATTTTTAGAGGGGCACCTGGGTGGCTCAGTTGGTTAAGCATCTGACTCTTGGTTTTGGCTCAGGTCATGATTTCCCCATCGTGGGAGTGAGCCCCACATCCTGCTCTGAGCTCAGCATGTAGTCTGTTTCAGATTCTCTCTCCCTCTCCCTCCCTCCTGCTCACTCACTCTCTCTCTCAAATAAATAAATAAAATCTTTCTTTTTAAATAATTATTTTTAGAAATTTTAAATAAAACCTGTGGTCCTCTTCTAGCCCACTCAAGAATCTCTCCTCAATGGTGCAGAGAGCTGAAGAGTCTCTAATTTCCCCAACTCACATTCTGCTACTCTTTACAGATCTTATCAAGACCTGAATGAACATTCTTGACTTGATTGAATGCCCAGTAGCCTAGGGCTTGATCTTGGCAGTACAGGTTTTGATACACACTCCTTCAACGGGTGGCCTGTAAGTTTCTAATGAATTCACAAACAGAATTATCTTATGGACATACTCTTACTGTTTCACAACTTAGCTTATGCCATTTCCTTATTATTTAGGGCTGTGTGACTATGATAATGCATAAGAAGTGTCCATGGTGCCAGATACACAGTAATACTAGTGTTTCCTACCACATTCAGAGCCTGGAAAGAGAACTAGGGGTAATGATGTGGAAAAAGTCCAACAGAATTATAATGGAAAATAATCCAGGTCATCAGTGCATAGCTTCATTACTGTACTCGTTATTACTACAGAGAGATAGCTAGTATTGTTATGTCCACTTACTCATTCAATCAGTCGAGTTAGTTATCTGGCCAATCAGTCTTTCAACAAATATTTATTGAACTACCTACTATGTACCAAAACTCCTCTAGGTACTATGGATATATCAATGAAAGAGAAAAGAGTTAGGAACTAAGAAATATATCAATGAATAAAACATAAAAATGCTTCTCCCTCCTAGAGAGAGAGAGACAATAAACATAAACATGAAGACATTCTAGAGTATATTTAGAGGAGTAAAGTTCTCTGGAAATGTAGAACATGATAGTGGGATGTGGAATCCTGGTTCGTATGCCCAATTTTTTAAAGGGTGGTTAAGGTGGGCTTCACTGAGTAAGTGACACTTGAACAAATACTTGGAGGAGTTGACTGAATGACTTATGTATCTTATCTGAAGGAAGGGAGCTCAAGGCAGAGGCAATGGCCAGGGCAAAGATTCTGAGGCAGGAGCATGCTTGGCATATTCAAGAAAGAGAAAAGAGGCCAGTTTTGTTTGCCAGAATGGAGTGAGCGGGGGAGAGTAGTAGGTTATGATGTCAGAGATATTATGGGGGCCTGGATTGCAGAGAACTTCTAGGCCACTGTAAGGATTCTGACTGAATTTAGGAACCTGTGGAAAACCTTTGAACATGACATGATCTAAATTTCACAAGTTTGCTCATGTTGTTTTGTTGAGAATATCCGATAGCCAGGCAAGGGTGGAAGCTGAGAGTCCAGTCGGATGGTTATTTCAATAATCTATGTAAGAGATGATAGTGGCTCAGATCAATGGTAGTGAAGAAGTTGTTCAGCAGTGGCTAGATTCTGGATATGTTTTGATGTTCAAATCAAAAGGATTTCTTGATAGATCAGATGGGGATGTTTGAGGGAAAGAGAGGAACCAGAGATGACCCTAAGGCTTGTGGCCTGAGCCACTATCAAGATGGACTACCATCAATTGAGCTAAGAGTTGGAACAGGTTTCTGGTGTGTGAAAAACAAAATGCACCAGACAATTAAGGAGATGATTTTATTCAGTCTGTTGCAACAGGGAGAAAGATCATTAATAACAAGGACCATCTCAAGAAGAAAGAAAGAAGTTTGAGGGAGAGGCAGGTAGGCAAGGGAGTCATCAGGTTGTCTAATGGAAGTCATGAGAAGGATGGAGAGGGCTCTTATCTGAGTCCTTGAGGAAGGGTGGAGATGGGTTATCTTGGAATATTTGAGTGCAGGGTGGTGCTTTGGGTTATCCATTTCTTTGAATGCAAAAGGGTGGGAGCAGAGGGCTCAGGTAAAGTTAAATTTTGTCTAGGGGGAAAAGTAAGAATTCAGTTTTGGATTTATTAGGTTTAAGATTATTGTTAGACTTCCTAGTGAAAATCTCTTCAATATTTTCTTGTCTGACGTCAAGATATTTGCTGTATCTAGCCCTAAATTCTCACACTGCCTGTAAAAATATGTGATTGAATAATCAATTTTATTTCAGAAATCAGAGGAAGTCTCTGAATTATCTTTTTTCTTATGTAAGCATTTTCATCTTTAACAGCATTGATATTACTAAATGATCTATTTTAATGAAATTGGAGCCAAGTTTTCCTTCATCTGACACTTCAGATATTCCGGGTCTCAGTGATAGGATTCATGAATGACAAAGGACTGCTGGGAGCTCCTCAGGATTGATTTCATATTCACACCTCTCACATGTATCATATGTTCTCTCCCCTGTGGGCACTTAGGAGTCCAGTGAATTAGAAAAAAACCATACCTTTCTTTAGTAAGGTCTCCTAAAGATACATGAAAATCTTTTTGATGACTATACACAATAAAATACACAAAATGGCGCATTTGGTTCTAGTGTTAGAGCTTACTTTCACCAAATATCTTAACCTCATGGAGTGCCTCACATTTTATATGAAATTCCGGGCAGCCAACATTTGATCAAAGTCATTAGAGAAGTAACAAGAAATGTAGGCCTTTTGAGAAAGACACTAGAAATCGTAGACTTCAAATTATATGTATGAGGAATGAGAAGAGAGTGAGGATATAAAGGTTTTAGGTAGGAAAGAACACATTATGTTTAGAAATCTTAAAAGTTAAAAAGGACAAAAAGAGCGAGAGCAAACTATAGCCCAAACTTGTGGAATGTAATAAAATATTTTAAATAAGCTTTGTTTGCAAGTTTGGGAATCTGATTTAGACCATTCCCTTTATTTTGGGTAAAAGACGACTTGGTTTTAAAATAATCCATAGTTGGGAGGTAGACTAGTATTTCCTGTTTTTCACTTTAGAAAAGCATTATTGTAACTAAATTCAATCTTTTTTAAAAAGAGATTTATGTATTTATTTATTTTAGAGAGAGAGAAAGGGGGAGCACAAGCAGGAGGGTCAGGGAGAGGGAGAGAGAATCTCAAGCAGATTCTGCACTGTGCGTAGGGCCGGTTGTGGGGGTCGATCTCACAACCCTGAGATCATGACCTGAGCTGAAAGCAAGAGTGGGATGCTTAAAGAACTGCACCACTTAGGTGCCCCCATAACTAAATTTTCTTAATTAACAAAGGCAATGAGACTCAGAAACCTGTGCAAGCTCTTACTAATCTATTTTCTCACTTATTCTCACAACAGACCTATAAACCTAGGTATTATTATTTTCTGCATTCTACAGATCAGGAAATTGAGAAGGTGAGGTAACTTACCAAGTCATGCTCTTTTCTGTGAACAGTAGGAAGTTGAAGAGGTAGGATTCAAGCCCACGTCTCTCTCTCTCTCTGTCTATAAAGTCTCTTAACCATCACACCAAGTACTACTTTCCATGTATATATTATTCAAGAGTTCTATCATTTTCACTTTGCCTTTTTTTTTCTGGACTAACAAATTCCTCTAACCTTCATATTGAAGGTATTTCTTTCCTAACCTTCTACTAATTCTTCTCTTCTCTTCAAAATGTTACAATCAGTGTCTCTTTTATTATATAATTCTCCTAGAATGAACTTCACTTGGTACTAAACAGAGCAATGCAAATAAAATTCACTCAATTGTGTTAAATACTATACTTAATGTAGGAGTGCCTCACAAGGAGGGAGGAGAATTATAGAATTTTTGTGTTGGTAACACATTATTAGCATCTTTCATTTTTCTTATGCTCTTTTGTGTTCTGTTCTCATTAGCATTTTGTAGTACCCACTGTTTTCTGTGTGAACCACGTCATTGTTTTCCTTTATCGAATGAATCATTTTTCTTGTTTTTAACCTGTTTCTCCAACTTCTCAGACTCATATTCCACTTTAATTCTGATTTTTAAAAACAGTGTAATTCTTCTAATCATTTATAAGCTTGATTACTATTAATATCTTCACTCTGAGCTCTTAATGAAAGTTTTAATTAATACTAGCTTCTAAAGGACTTTGTGAAACTCCAGGTAGTGTTTTCTCCCAATCAGCATATTTTACATTTATAATTACTTTCTGGGCTTGTTTTTTTTCTGAAATGGCTTTTCTTTTTCTTTTTTAAGCAACATTGTCTCCAGTAGTTCAATTTCAGTTTCTCCCATCTCTTGTCACAGAAGAAATTATACACCCTACATATTGGCTTGAATAGTAATTCATAGGTAGAGCTATTTTGGCTGCAGGGGCTTTTGGTCATTTTGCCTTAGCTGCCAAAATGCTAATAACCTCCAAGGCTTTCCTGCAAGGGCTAACTTTAGAAACATATCGGACTGTGTGCACCAGCAATACTCAGAACCTGCTGACTTCAACGATGCAGTTCCAGCCTGAATCCTGGAGCTGGTCAACGCTGTGTAATCCATGAAATGAGTCAATAATGAAATCAGAAGCTGGTTGCACACTATAGCTCAAATTTATGAGAAAGAGATAATTCAAAATTTAGCATGTCATTGAATTCTTCCCCCCAAATTTACCTTTTTAACATTTATTACAAAGAATCTGAGCCTTGGTATATCCTTTGGTTCTTCTATACTTCTTTGCAAGGCACTCCATGTTAACTTACTGATTTTCTTAAACTGTTAAGACTGATGGCAAGGAAAATGTCAATCAAATGCCACTTTCTAATGTGAAACTTCTAGTTCATGTTTGGGTTTCTGCCAGAATAGATTTACTATGAGTAAGTCCTCAAGTCAATCTTTCTCTTCTCTTTTCTTAAAAATAATAAAATGCAATTTGAAGAGAACATTCCTTCCTTCCTTCCTTCCTTCTTTTGTGATTCTTCAGAGACTATTTCTTTTTTTTTTTTTTTTAATGTTTTATTTATTTATTCATGAGAGTCAGAGAGAGAGAGAGAAAGAGAGGCAGAGGCAGAGGGAGAAGCAGGCTCCCCGCCTAGCAGGGAGCCCGATGTGGGACTTGATCCCAGGACCCTGGGATCATGACCTGAGCCGAAGGCAGACGCTTAACCATCTGAGCCACCCAGGCGCCCTTCAGAGACTATTTCTTATCAGAAGCCTTAAAAAACAATTTGACATTTTATTTCTTTCTTTATTTTTAAAAAAGATTATATTTATTTATTTGAGAGAGAGAGAAAGAGAGCGCACAAGCAGGGGGAGAAGCAGACTCCGCACTAAGCAGGGGACTCCAGAATCATGACCTGAGCTGAAGGCAGACACCTAACCAACTGAGCCACCCAGGCGCCCCTGATTTGACATTTTAAATCAAGTAGGAAAAGGACCTCTGTTAGGTACCTTTTATTACTGCCCTTTGTTCAGAAAATATCAGGTAGTTGATAGAACACTTCGAGATTTCCAATCATCTACCTCTCATGTCTGGTTTGACAATATGCAGTTTGCATCTTCATACTATAATTTAGAGCTGTAAGAATCCATGCTATTTTGAGATGAATTGTTCCATAATTGTTTTAGGGTTTTTTTTATTTTTTATTTTTATTTTTTTTAATTTTATTTATTTATTAGAGAGAGAGAGAAAGAGAGAGAGTATGAGCAGGGGGAGGGGCAGAAGGAGAGGGAGAAACAGACTTCCGGCTGAGCAAGGAGCCCGATGTGGGACTCAATTCCAGGACGCTGAGATCATGATCTGAGCCGAAGGCAGATGCTTAACCGACTGAGCCATCCAGGCCCCCCTTTTTAGCGTTTTTTAATAAAAGACCTTGATTATATCATAACACTGAATTTTTAACTGATTCATAGAAGAGTGCTAAGCTTGGTAGTTTTTTCAAACTACATTATAGACAGTTAATCATCTATTATTTTGTAGTTCCTGGACATCACCAATGACTATTTATTGAGTAAATAAGTATTAATATAGGGAAAAACAAACTTCCTGGTTTATTAAACATATTTTACAAATAAAACTATTTAAATAATCATTCTTAAGATGATAAACAGCAAAAGGAAATGAATGATGTCACATCAGAAATATATATATAATATATATTATATAATATATATAATAGTTATATAATATAATATATATATATAACACATGAAGTGTAATATATCTGTCAACTTTTTGGTATGCAGATGAGCCTGAAGGAAATATATTATTCAGAAAAATGCTTACTGAGAAACACTTGGTGCTGGAAGAGCAATTCACTTTACTTTCTATTTATGGTACTCAACTCTCTACTTTTTAGTAGCATATATTTTTATTAGCCTGTATTATGCAGCATGTTCACAAGCAAGAGACACAAAGATGCACTGAAACCAAGCAGACAAGAAAGTGGATAGGCAGATATACAGTGAAAACAAAAGAATTCAGAATATTCAAGATCTTACTAGGTAGAGAGACTGGTTACATGCTGTAGCTAAAATCTATGAGAAGGAGATAATTCACAATTTAACATAAACTTTTCTTAATGAAACTTATCGGGGCTGGCTTCAATGTTCCAGATTAATTTCCCTCTCACCAAAGCACATTTTCTGGCTTGTCATTGTCATATTTTTCCTTCCTGCAATAAGCTGCCTTTTAGCTAGCATTTTCCTGTTGAGACCATACGTAACTATGTGCCTAGATGGAATTCAGGGGAGAATGAAAAGAGATGAGAATTTTTCTGCATAAGGCAAGTCAAAACTAGAAAGTCTGTGCTCTCAAGAGCAGAACCCACAGTTCATGTGTTTCCTCCTTGTTGGATAGCAGAAGTGGATCCAAAGTGTCATCCCTGAACAAGCAGCATCAGCATCGACAGGGAACTTGTTAAAAATGTAAATTCTCAGGTCTTACCATGGACTTACTGAATCAGAATCTCTGAGCATGGGGTCCAGCAACCCCTGTATTTTAACAAACCCTCCCAGGGATTCTGGTGCATGCTATGAGAACTTTTGGGCTACCTCTTGCTACTCACAGTGTGGTTCTTAACCCAGCAGCAAAGGTATACCTGGAAGCTATTAAGAACTACAGACCTCAGACCCATGAAATCAGAGTATACATTTTAACTAGATCTTCAGATGATTCCTCTGCTCATTAAAGTTTGGGAAGCACAGGGCTAGCCATTCTGCTCCAGCGTTCAGCCTTGGGTACACAGTGAAACCACCTGGGGATGTTTAAGACTACCTTCAGAGATTTTGATTTAATTGGTCTGGGATGTTGTCTGGATACCAGGGATTTTCTTCAAAGCTGCCCAGGTAATTCTAATGGGCAGGCAAGGTTGAGAACTACTGCTTTGAGCCCTCAAACAGAGTTTATTTACTAATAAGCTTCTTAATATGATTTCCAACATTGTAGGAGATCTTAATCTTTAGCTAAATTAATAGAAGAAGATCCCCGGTAGAGAGGTGATTATTTCACCTTATTCTGAATGATCAGATCACACTCAAAGCACTGCCTTCAGCTGTGGGCTCCCTTCTGGAGAAGAATGTAGAAAAACTAGAACATGTTTAGAGGGGTGGGACCAAGAGAAGCAATGCAAATCATTCCTGTGAGAAATGGTTACAGGAATTTGTAAAGTTTAGGCAGCGAGAAGGTTCTTTTAATTATAAATCAGATGTTATTACACTCATGCCTGTCGCTTGCCATTGCATTTGGAAAGAAGTCTAAGCCTTTTACCAAGTCCCTACATGATCTGGTACTTCCTACCTCTCCACCCTATCTCATAACCCCTGCTCCTCCCATTTCTCACTCTCTCCAGCCACAATTGCTTCCTTTATATTCCTTGATCATTTTGAGAGTTTTCTTATTTAAGAGTGAATTCACATGCTGTTCCTTCCACTTACAGTGCTTTCCCCGTGGGTGGAGCTTCAACTTTCCTGTCTACTCAGATATGGTGCCTTCCCTGTGTACTCAGTCTCTCCCAGTACCTTCCTGTAACAGAAGCCTACTTCAGTTCTTCCTGATACCTATTGTGCTCTCTAATTATCTTGTTTACTTATTTATTCTCTTGTTTATTATCTTCCTCACTAAAAGGTGAGTTTGATGAGGACAGAGACCTTCTTAATCTTATTTATTACTATATTACCAGTGTCTAGAGCAGTGCCCAGCACAAAGTAGGGGGTAAATAATGATTCATTGATTGAATGAAAAAATGAAGGAACAGAGAAGATTTTGGGTACTATGATAGTTATTTTTAAATATTTTGAGAATTATAACTGGAAAGATGTTTAGATTTGTATGGCTTCAAGGGCTATCCCTAAAACCAAAATGTTAACATTGTAGGGGAACTAATAGAAAGAAATTTGCAAAACTGAAAGGAGCAATAAGCAGCCAGAGGGAGAAGTTGTCATAAGTGTGTGGGTACAAGTTTCAACTGAATGGCATTTGACAGAGTTGTCATTGAGGTGACTTGAGCATCTGGAAGGTCATGGGTTTCAAGGATCCCTGACATCTTATTCAAGCTCATGATTCTAGGAGAATGAGAATGGAGGAGGGCTGCTATGGACAGAGGTACTGTCCATATGGAGAAGACAGAGCACATGCTGTATGCAGTGGAGAAAGGTAGAAACATTTTAAAACTCAGGCACAAGACCTGAAAAGGACTAGAAGGCAGCCCGATTTTTTTGTGTGTGTGTTAGAGCAAACAGCTCTGTGCTCATCACCACTGTGTCATTGTACAATATCACAATTAATATTTTCATAGTAACATATTTTCCTTTTTAAAAAGTGTGACATGTTCCTTGTCATTTTTCACCTTGTAAAAATATTGTAAATGTGTATTTTATTCACCATTTATCTGTACTATTTTGATGGTTTTTGAGTATACATCATATAAATAATTATTTATGAAACCAACCTTATATGAATATCCTTGTAAAATTTAAGACTATGCCATAAAGACAAATTCCTACTAATGCAAATGTTAACTTAAAGGGTATTCAAATATTCAAGACTTTAATAATTGTTATTTATCATGATAAACTTGAGTCAATATTCTTTGTATAAGGAGTCAGGCAAATAAGTGATTTATTTTGGAAAGAATTCCACCCAAGATAGTTAAAATAAAAGAGTTTGGGTATATAAAATTATGAAGTCAACTTTCACAAAAAACGTCAGCCATCTGGAAATTTCTATTCACCAAGGGTCCCAAACCCAAGATGCTACACTCAATGTCTAAATTTGTGTACCTGAATTTATATTATTAATTTGAATAGAAATGGTTAATGCTAGAGATAATCTACATAAAGTCTCATTGGCTTTATTGGCACTGTCCACCCTGTCAGTAGAAATGCATTGTCATAATTAAACTTTGCTTTTTTCTAGTAATGAAAAAAAGATTAGTGGGCTAAGATATTTCACTCACTGATCTGTACAGTATGTATGTATCGAATACATGTTTTGATGTCTGCTTCATTCTGATATTTAGATTTTTTTTCCTGATACTTAGGTTTATTCCTGATATTTCCAGTCAGCAAATCTCATCAGAAAGGTTCAGTGGAAATTCCATAGGAAGGCCTGGGACCTTAAGTAATTAGTGAGACAATGATACCAACTAATTATTAAGGTAATTTCTAGAAGGTAGTTCTACCCTACATTGGATATTCAGTGTTTCTTTTTTGTTGTTACCATATGCTTTGTTATCATTAAGTTGTTTATCAATGAGCTCAATGCTTGCAACTAATTTGGGCAATTAATTACTGGAATAGCTGATGGTAGCCCTAACTGAGAATTAGAGTCTGGCTAATCAATGTGTTCACAGCAGTTAAATTATAGTTTACCATTGCTACTGCCAGTTACATTGTTAGAACTTTGGAGGAGGATTTCTTAACCAGCTGATAACATGCTCTTTGCTTTTTTTCTGCACCCTAATGAAATCATCGGTGGTCTCTCTGAGTCCCCCTATCTTCTAGGTTACATTTAATTATCTGTGTTCTTCACTCTATGTAGTCCTTTGCCAAAATTTATTTGTTTCTACTTTCTCTTCTAAATTTGGTCTTCTTTTTTTTCCTGTAACTATAGTTCTCCATCATATTCTCTTTACTACTTGCTTGAATTATCAACGTATACAAAACTTACTGGGAATGAAATTGAAAAACTAATAATTATTGAGGACTTTCTGTAAGCTAAGCATCATAGGAACATGTTTCAAACATTTGCTTTTCAGCACAGTCATGAAAGTTGTACTATTATTCCTATTTTACATATGGGGAACCTGAGATGCCAAGATATTTTATACTGTGGTTAAGTAGCTAGTTGGAACCCAGTTGGACTTGCTTTACAGCTCTCTCCATAGCACCATACTCACTCTCTCTACAATTACTTTGAGTACCTACTATGTTCCAGAAATTAAACTGTGTAGGCTCTATGAATATGAAATGGATAGGACATAATCCCTTGCCTGGGAGAGCTCATATTTCAGAAGGGAAACAGGCCTGCACACAAATAAGACAATTCTGGAACATAAGGTCAAGTATTTGGAAAAAGGTAGAATGAGCAGACTCATAGAAAATAAGGAGGATGGTTGTGAGGACCAGGAATCATTCATAGATGAGGGAACAAAAGAGGAAGGGGTGTATCAGTAAGAACTGACAAGAGCAGAGAAAATTAAAGATTGTGTGTAATATGGGGGAAAAATCCTATGGTTCCCCTTCCTTTGCTGAAAGCTGTGTGTCAAAATAACACTGTGGGGCAGACACATGGTCCAGCTGGATTCAGGGGCTCAACCAATGCCAGCCAGAGCTGGGGTTTCTCTTTCTCTCATGTCTGCATTGTTTTGGTTGACTTTGATCCTAAGAGGGCCTTCCCCTCGTGATCAGCAGCAGCTGTTAATCTTTTGTGGTCTGGTCTTCAAATCCCATATGCAAAAGAGTGAGTACCTCTGACCCCTGATTCTTAAAATTATTTTTGTCTCTAATTGGGTCAGGTGCCCATCACTGAACTAATTGTTATTGCCCAGGGTGATGTGCCATGCCAACCTGCTTCAGTCTGTGTTGCACACTATCCCTAAGCTATCTGTGGAGGCTCACCTGGAACCCATGTGCTGAGAGGGAGGGGAACTACATCAGGGCACTCTTACCAGGAGAAACATGAATAGGCGCTGGAGGGTAAAAACAGCCCTTTACCAAAGACGTTGTTCTCCATACATGTTGGCTTTTCTCGTGTTCCCTTTTCATTTCAGATCCAGTTAAAGGCACCAATGCCTTCTTAATTCAATTCCATTTAACAATCAATCACTGAGTACCTGTTTTATGCCTGGCCTTGTGTTAGTCCCTGGAAAAATAGCTGAAAAAGACATGGATCCTACTTTCAAGCAGTTCAGAGGCAAGAAAACAATCTCTCTTATCTCTAAATAACTAACTTACATTTTCTTGTATTTTGTTGACATAATTTAATCTTCTGGCCTCATCAGTATTGTCTGCCTTGGATAGCAGGGTTATGGAAGACAGGAACCTGCTCTTTTTAGCTTGTTTTGTACTAGTTCTTGGCTTTCCAGACAACTGCTTTTCATTGAAGAGTATTTCAGTGGACATTACTTTCCCAAGGGCAAAGAGGACATTGGGAATTCATGAAGTTTATCTCTTTAGCTTCAAGCAATGTCACACACATTGGTGACAGGTCAAAGTAATGGGAAGGAACTCAACAACCTTCATCATGAACTGCATTACTATTTTAACTACTTTGTTCTTAAAAGTATCTAATTAAAAAAAGGGCGCCTGGGTGGCTCAGTTGGTTAAGCGACTGCCTTCGGCTCAGGTCATGATCCTGGAGTCCCGGGATCGAGTCCCGCATTGGGCTCCCTGCTCAGCGGGGAGTCTGCTTCTCCCTCTGACCTTCCTCCCTCTCATGCTCTCTGTCTCTCATTCTCTCTCTCTCAAATAAATAAATAAAATCTAAAAAAAAAAAAAGTATCTAATTAAAAAAAATCTGTCATACAAATTTTCAGATTTTACATATTTTTGTGATGCAGATTATTTTGTCTTAAAACATTTTTAAAAAAGCATAGATGCAGAAAAAGCATTTGACAAAGTACAGCATCCTTTTTTGATTAAAACTTTTTACAGTGTAGGGATCGAGGGAACATACCTCAATATCATAACAGCCATATATGAAAAGCCCACGGCGAATATTATTCTCAATGGGGAAATTCATGCAAACCAATGAAAATGAAAAACATATCGGTTCAGAACGTATGGGATACTGCAAAGGCGGTCCTTAAAGGGAAGTACATAGCCATTCAAGCCTCTCTCAAAAAATTAGAAAAATCTCAAATGCACAAGCTAACCTTACACCTAAAGGATCTGGAGAAAAAACAGCAAATAAAGCCTAAACCAAGCAGGAGAAGATAAATAATAAAGAGTAGAGCAGAAATCAATGAAATAGAAACTAGAAGAATAGTAGAACAGATCAACGAAACTAGAAGCTGGCTCTGAAAGAATTAATAAAATCAATAAACCTTTGGCCAGACTTATCCAAAAGAAAAGAGAAAGGACCCAAATTAATAAAATCATGAATGAAAGGGGAGAAATCATGACCAATACCAAGGAAATAGAGACAATTATTAGAACTTATTACCAGCAGCTATATGCCAACAAACTAGGCAATCTGGAAGAAAGAAACTATGTATTCCTGGACAGTTATAAACTACCAAGACTGAAACAGAAAGAAATAGACAATTTGAATAGACCAATAACCAGCAAGGAAATGGAAACAGTAATCAAAAACCTCCCAAAAAGTAAGAGTCCAGGGCTAGATGGCTTCCCAGGGGAATTCTACCAAACATTTAAAGAAGAAATCATGCCTATTCTACTGAAGCTGTTCCAAAAAAAAAGAAATGGAAGGGAAACTTCCAAACTTGTTCTATGAATCCTGATCCCAAAACCAGACAAAGACCCCATCAAAAAGGAGAATTACAGACCAATATCCCTGATGAACATGGATGCCAAAATACTCAACAAGATACTAGCCAATAGGATCAAACAGTACATTAAAAGGATTATTCACCATGACCAGGTGGGATTTATTCCTGGGATTCAAGGATGGTTCAACATTCACAAATCAATCAACATGATAGATCGCATTAACAAAAGAAGAGACAAGAACCATACGATCCTCCCAATTGATGCAGAAAAAGCATTTGACAAAATACAGCATCCTTTCCTGATTAACACTCTTCAAAATATAGGGATAGAGGGAACATACCTCAATATCATAAAAACCATCTATGAAAAGTCCATAGTGAATATCATTCTCAATGGGGAAAAACTAAGAGCTTTTCCCTTAAGGTCAGGAACACGACAGGGATGCCTACTCTCACCACTTTTGTTCAACATAGTACTAGAAGTCCTAGCCTCAGCAATCAGTCAACAAAAAGAAATAAAAGGCATTCAAATTGGCAAAGAAATCAAGCTCTCTCTCTTCGCAGATGACATGATACTTTATGTGGAAAACCCAAAAGACTCCACCCCCAAATTATTAGAATTCATACAGCAATTCAGCAATGTGGCAGGATACAAAATCAATGCACAGAAGTCAGCTGCATTTCTATACACTAACAATGTGACTGAAGAAAGAGAAATTAAAGAATCGATTCCATTTACAATAGCACCAAAAACCATAAGATACCTAGGAATAAACCTAACCAAAGATGTAAAGGATCTATACTCTAGAAACTACAGAACACTTATGAAAGAAATTGAGGAAGACACAAAAAGATGGAGAAACATTCCATGCTCATGGATTGGAAGAATAAACATTGTGAAAATATCTATGTTGCCCAGAGCAATCTACACTTTCAATGCAATCCCTATCAAAATACCATCAACATTTTTCACAGAGCTGGAACAAACAATCCTAAAATTTGTATGGAACCAGAAAAGACCCTGAATTGCCAGGAGAATGTTGAAAAAGAAAACCAAAGCTGGGGACATCACAATGCCTAACTTCAAGCTATATCACAAAGCTGTGATCATCAAGATAGCATGGTATTGGCACAAAAACAGACACAGATCAATGGAACAGAATAGAGACCTCAGAAATGGACCCTCAACCCTATGCTCAACTAATCTTTGACAAAGCAGGAAAGAATATCCAATGGAAAAAAGACAGTCTCTTTAACCAGTGGTGGGATAATGGGACAGCCACATGCAGAAGAATGAAACTGGACCATTATCTTACACAATACCAAATATAGACTCAAAATGGATGAAAGACCTCAATGTAAGACAGGAATCCATCTAACTCCTAGAGGGGAATACAGGTAGCAACCTCTGTGACCTCAGCCACAGCAACTTCTTGCTAGACATGTCTCTAAAGGCAAGGGAAACAAAGGCAAAAATGAACCATTGAGACTTTATCAAGATAAAAAGCTTTTGCACAGCAAAGGAAACTGTCAATAAAACCAAAAGACAACTGACAGAATGGGAGAAATATTTGCAAATGACATATCAGATAAAGGGCTAATATCCAAAATCTATAAAGAACTTCTCAAACTCAAAACCCAAAGAACAAATAATCCAATCAAGAAATGGATGGAAGACATGAACAGAAATTTCTGCAAAGAAGACATCTAAATGGCCAACAGATATATGAAAAAAATGCTCCACATCACTCGGCATCAGGGCAACACAAATCCAAACTAAAATGAGATACCACCTCACACCAGTCAGAATGGCTAAAATTAACAAGTCAGGAAATGACAGATGTTGGCAAGGATGAGGAGAAAGGGGAACCCTCCTACACTGTTGGTGGGAATTCAAGCTGGTGCAGCCACTCTGGAAAACAGTATGGAGGTTCCTCAAAAAGTTGAAAATAGAGCTACCCTATGTCCCAACAATTGCACTACTAGTTGTTTACCCCGAAGATACAAATGTAGTGATCCAAAGGAGCACGTGCACCCCAGTGTTTATAGCAGCAATGTCCACAACAGCCAAACTAAAAAAAAGAGTGCAGATGTCCATCCACAGATGAATGGATAAAGAAGATGTGGTATATATATACAATGGAATATTACACATCCATCAAAAAATGAAATCTTGCCATTTGCAATGATGTGGATGGAACTAGAGGGTATTGTGCTAAGTGAAATAAGTCAATCAGACAAAGACAATTATCATATGATCTCTCTCATATGTGGAATTATGAAACAAAACAGAG
Organism: Halichoerus grypus; assembly: GCF_964656455.1. Classification (NCBI taxonomy): domain Eukaryota; kingdom Metazoa; phylum Chordata; class Mammalia; order Carnivora; family Phocidae; genus Halichoerus; species Halichoerus grypus. Next base: position 76,873,593 of record NC_135713.1, read on the forward strand.
TATCATAGTGGAAGGGAAGGAAAAATAAAACAAGACAAAATCAGAGAGGGAGACAAACCGTAAGAGACTCTTAATCATAGGAAATAAACTGAGGGTTGCTGGAGGGGAGAGGGATAGGGGGACGGGGTAATTGGGTGATGGACATTTAGGAGGGTTCATGATGTAATAAGCACTGGGTATTATAGAAAACTGATGAATTAAGAACTCTATCTCTGAAACTAATAAAATACTATATGTTAATTAATTGAATTTAAATAAAAAAAGCTGGAAAAACTAAAAACTAAAAAAAAAAAAACAAAAACAAAACCAACTAAAAAAAGCTTCCATCAAAGCAAATACCTTGTGACATGACCTCCGATGAAATGCAATCATATATATATATATATACACACACATATATATATACATATATATATTTTGTATATATATATATTTGTTTTTTTTTAAAGAGACATCAGGAGACACTTTAGAGCCAATGACTTTGCTTTAATGTTGATAACCTGTTCACTTATGAAATAGTTAAGAATGTGACTTATTTACTATATGACTTAAATAATGCAAGTTCTCAAAGGAAATGTATTTTCTGTTTATCTTAATTATTATTTGTAGTTCCCTGGATCCAGATCTTTGAAATTAGTTCCTTCTTTCCTTCTCTCTAATGTTCATCATGACTTTTATAGTTCCTTATCCTCCCCCCTCATTTATCCCCTCATTGATCCATTTCCTTTTATGTAGGCCTCTGTGCCTGATGATAACTGATTTTTTGTGGGGCATGTTTTGTTTCTCCTTTTTTCTTCTCATTTTGTGTCTGTTATTATCTATATGTATAAATATACATACACACATGCATACTTACATACATATATATGTATGTTAGTATATATTTGTCTATTAAGCTTTATCTAGTTAAAACAAAAGCATTGAGTTTAATAAGACAAGCACGAATACCACCATTTCACCAAGAGGGAACAGATTTTAACTGATTGATCTGTAGTCTCTTAATTAGTCAGTTCCCTGGGAAGCAGTAGAAAAAAGTTCTTGATGTATGTTCCTAATAAAGGTAATTAAAAGTTTTTGTTGGGATGCCTGGGTGGCTCAGTTGGTTAAGCTGCTGCCTTTGGCTTAGGGCATGATCTCGGGTCCTGGGATCAAGTCCCGTATCTGGCTCCCTGCTCAGCAGGGAACCTGCTTCTCCCTCTCCCTCTGTCTGCCACTCCCCCTGCTTGTGCTCTCTCTCTCTCTCCCTCTCTCTCTGACAAATAAATGAATAAAATCTTTAAAAAAAATGTTTTTGCTTTTTATGTTTATACCTATGCTATTAGGTGCATACAATTCATGAATATTATTTCTTCTTGGTGGATTATTTCTTCTATTATTGTATAGATTTCTTCCTCTTGGCTAACGACCTTTGACCTTATTTTGACTGATGATATTGTTACTCAAGCTTTTTACAAGACTAGTATTTTTTTTCAAAATTTTATTTAAATTCAAATTAGTTCACATGTAGTGTAGTATTAGTTTCTGGGTAGAATTTAATGATTCATCAGGTGCATGTAACACCCAATTCTCATTACATCAAGCACCCTCCTTAATGCCCATCACCCAATTACCCATCCCCTCACCTACCTCCCCTCCAACAATCCTCAGTTTGTTCTTTGTTTTAGTTTGGTTTTTTGAAAGTAGATTATAACTTGGAATTAAAGAACAATCAATTGATAATTGCTATAATTAGAAATATTGCAGTTTTTTTGGTGGCAATTCATGTATTGGGCTTATTTCTACTACCTTAACTTTGTGTTTTGTGGTTATTGTTCTTTTTCTTTTTACCTTCCTTGCTTTCTTTTAAATTGATGAAATTTTCTTTTTTTAATCATTCAAAAGCTATAACTTCTGTTTTTATTGTTTTAGTGTTACTCTTAAAATATAAAGATACATTTTTAATTATAACTTCTCCTAAACAGGGCTTTCATTATTCAGTATTTCTATTCTTTTCCTAAACATGAAAAGGTATTAATATGCTCTAAGTATGCATTGGGAATCCTTCTGCAATCTTATTACTATTTAGATTTTTATTTTTACCATTTTAATCCTACAGATTTTGTATTTTTATTTTAATATTATTAAAATAGCTGACATTTTAGCAACTTCTGTGGTTTGTATTTCTTTTTTTTTTTTTTAATTTTTTTATTGTTGTATTTCTTTTGTTTATGTATATCCTTTAATAGTTCTTTTAGTGCAGGTGCATGGACGGTAAGCTTTCAGAGTCTTGACTGTCCAAAAAGTTTTTTTGTTACTTTCACTACTAAACGTTGGTTTAAACTATGTAAAAAATTCTAAATTGATATTTTATTTTTTCTGTCTAGTTGGTATAGCAAGACTAAGAGGGGTATTAAAATTTCCAACTAAGATGGTGCAATTTTCTATTTCTCCTTTCCATTCTGTCAATTTTTGCTCTATATATTTTGAAGGACTGTTATTGTGTTATTCTAATGAATTAAGCCCTTTATCATCACAAAATTTCCTTTCCTCTTTAGCTATTGTAATAGTCTTTTTCTTGTTTTCTCTTTTATCTGATACTATAGACACTTTAGCCTTCTTAGGCATACTGTTTGCATGGTACATCTTTTTCCATTCATTTACTTTCATTTTCCACTTTTACATCTTACTTTGTATCTTTATTTTTTAGTATAATGTGCATCCCTTTAGAGTGCCTATGATTTTTTAATCCATTCTGAAAATCCCTGCCGTTTTTTAGTACCTTAACAATTAATGAAATTACTGTTATGGTAGATTTAGGTTTGCCATTTTGTTACTTGTTTTTTGTTGGTTCCTTCTGCTTTTTTTGTTTGTATGTTTCTCTGTCCCTCCTTTTCTGCCTTAAATGGGATCTTTTGAATATTTTTAGAATTCCATCTTAATTTATCTATTTTTCACATTTGTAATTTTGCATTATTTCTTTTAATGGGTGCTCTATAATTACATCCTTAATTTTTCACAATCTCCTCAGAGTTAATATTATACCACTTCACATGAAATGAAGAAAGCTTTCAATACTATAGGTTTATTTACCCCTGTTGTTTATGCTACAGTTGTCATGTATATTTCATTATACTTTTGAAACCAACAAGACATTGCTGTAATTTTTGTTTTAAATAATCCTGAGTTTTAAAGATACTAAAAGGAAATACTACTCTTACATTTACCCAGATATTTACCATTTCTTATATTCTTCATTCCTATCTGAAGATTTAAGTTTCTATCTGCTATCATTTCTCTTCTACCTGAAAACTTCTTTTACTATTTCTTGTAGTACAGGCCTGCTGGTAATATCTTTTTTGTTTTCTTTTCCTTTATGTAAAAAATGTCCTTATTTTGCCTTCATATTTGGGGACATTTTCACTAGATATGGTATACTGAGTTGACAGTTATGTTTTCCCCTGCAGCTTTTAAAGATGTTGTTTCACCATCTTCTGGCTGTCAGAAGCTTTAGTAAGTTAATGACAGTTCTAATGTTTCTTGCCCTACATGTAATGTGTCAATTTCCTCTGGCTACTTTCAAGATTTACTTGTCATCTTTGGTTTTCAGCAGTTTGAGTATCATGTACTCATACATAGTTTTCTTCATAGTAGCCCTGCTTGGGGATCTTTGAGACTTCTGAACCTATAATTTTAAATTTTTACCAAACTTGGTAAATTTTCAGTAGTTTTTATTCAAATATTTTTTTTTTCTGTTTTATTTTCTTGTCTGTTGCTGTGGCTGCACTTCTGTATATATGTGTGAGGCCTTTTCATATTGTCTAACAGGTCCCTGAAGTTCTATTTTTTTTTCAATGTTGTGTTTTTGTTTCTATTTTTTCAATTTTGTGTCTTTTGTTCTTCATATTGAATTATTTCTGTTGACCTAACTTCAAGTTCTTTGACTTGCTTCTGTCATCTTCATTCTGCTATTAAATCCATCCAAATGTATTTTTAAAAATTTTACATATAGTATTTTTCAGTTCTAGAATTTCCTTTTAATATATTTCTCTGCTGAAATTTAATTATTGTGTACATATTTTCTTTTATGTACTTGAGCATAGTTATAGTAGCTGCTTTAAAATCCTTGTCTGCTACTTCCAGTTTATGATCATCAAGGACAGGTCACTGTTTATTATACTTTTCTCTTGATAATGGATCATATTTTCCTGGTTGAGTAATTTTGGATTTTATCCTAGATGTTATGAAATGTTATGTTGTGGAAACTTTGTTATATTCCTCCAAAGAGTGTTGACTTTTGTATTTTAGCACACATTAATTTGGTTGGATTCAAAATGCAAACTGACTACTGGGAAGCAGCTAAACTCTTATTTGGGTTCTTTTATCTTTAGTGGAGTCTGTGCAATGCATGCATGGTTCAGGAATTACACAGAGATTTGTGCAGAGTATATACAAAATTTGGGGATTTCCTTGTCTGGTTTCTTTTTCACAGACTTATCCTCCTCCCAACTCTCCACTGTTTGTGATTTCTTTAAACTCTATCCTTTGGTTCTTCAGTTGAAAAAGATTGTGTTTTTTTCCACTGGAATCTTAGCCACCTTGTACAGCATCAACTTCTACTTGCTTTTGGGCTAAAAGTCGTTAAAAAATGGGTATCTCAAGACTTACTTTGGTTCTCTCTCTGGTGCCTTCAGATTGTTGCTTTTTGTGTTTTATTCAGAGTTTATAGTCGTTATTTGCAAGAAAATAAGGTGTGGGAGGAGCTTACATACCCACATAATCTTTTTAAATATCAACTTGATCTTATATCCTTTCTGCCTATATTGGTTTCATGATGTCTTGTTATTTCTAAATGGATGTTGTACCTTCATCTCTTTTTGAAATCCTCCATACATAATTTCAAGCTCATTTTTATGTTTTATAAAATAAATTCCACCTCCAGGGTAATCTATTTTCCTCATGGTTTTTGTTTTGTTTTCAGCTTCTCTCTCTCTCCCTCCCTCTCTCTCTCTCTCTCTCTCTCTCTCTCTCTCGCTGTCTTTTAGAACTTGCAGGCTTATTTTGAATGCTTTTGTTTGTTTTTTTGTTTTCTTTATCCCCCTGTACTATCGACTGTTTTATGGTTGCTTCCACTTAGTTCTCTGGGCCCCCAGTCAAAAACTAGTAAACTACTCCACTGATATGTAGGAGTATGGAAGACCCAGTAAGCAGTTTAGCTTAGCTTCTAGCACCAAGGTTGTCTTTTTCCTTAGGCTCACTGTTAACTGATAAAGCTAAAGTCCCATCAGCAAGTCTGCTTCCTTTTACATGTGAGAGAACTCACATAAGGCCCTGATGTTAAGCAGTGACACTACCATCTTGCATGAAACACTTTCAGCATCCCTTCCTCCACAGGAGTCAAATTCCCAGTGGCAATTGCTCCCTTCTGACATGGATGGCAAAACACTTGACACTTCAGACCCTATCTACTCTTTGGATAGTATGGATATTATCTTTTACATGAATTTGAATGCATTTTTTTTTTTGGTTTCTCTTAATATTTCAGCATTATTAGGGGCACCTGGGTGGCTTAGTTGGCTAAGCACCCGACTCTTGATTTTGGCTCAGTTCATGATCGAAGGGTTGTATGTTTGAGCACCATGTTGGGTTCCATACTAGGCATGGAGCCTGCTTAAGATTCTCTCTTTCCCTCTCCCTCTCCCTTTACCCCTCCCCCCTCTTAAAAAATAGTTCACCCATTATTGCTATGTGTTTTGAGTAGATGGTGTTTACAAAGCATGATCCTACTGCACAAGTTTGACCCTGAAATCAATACAAGTTCTTCTATCCTCTCTACTACATACCACGAGCCTCTATATTTTCTTTTGCTTGTTCCTTTCTATGTCTATCAGAAAATACATTAAGTTTTCCTTTCCATTGTTTTGCTTATGCCAGATGATGTAGTCTTGCTTGTATGAAGCCAGGCCTCCTAACATTAGAATTAAGATGAAGAAGGTGAAGTTAGTGAGTATTTACATGTAAGGTAGGATATCAAGGGGAAGAAGGGATAGTATTTGTGAAGAGGACACATTAGAATTTTGGGGTTAAGGTAACAGTCTGTGGAGTCCAAGTGTATGGGCTACAATCCTGGCTCCACTGTGTACTGGCTCTATGGTACTGAAAAGGTACTAAACCTCTCTAAGTCTCATATTCAACAACTGGCAACAGAATTCCTATTAGGGAGAAAACTTTTACTTTTGGTTCAGAAAAAGACCTTGGTAGGCCATTGGTATAGATGATGAAACTCTTAAGGTATGGCTTATATTGCTCCAGGACAAAATAATGGGATAGTAAACTTCTCTATAGGAGACAATAAAATATATTTTTTTGCTCCTGAGGGGAAATAGATATGGAGTATGGTGTGACACTAAGGAATGATGGAGGAAGACTAATTCTGAAAGTTCTCCAGTGGTGCTATGGCTAAAGGATATCTCAAGAATAAGAAAGCATATGGCTTACTGAAAAGTTGCTTGTTTTCCTAAACTGTGATCCTGTCTTGTTCCACAGCTCCCAAACTTGAGCAATATCACTAACCTCATCAATGGCTTATATGAGATTTTTGTGTATTATAATTTTTAATGGAAATGGCCTGGTAAGGCAGTCCATAGACGGAATGGAATCCTCAGAACCAGTGGAATGAGCCCCAGGGGTGAACAAGAAAACATATACTTGGGTATTTATAGAAATCCCAGGGAGGCTTCAGATTTCAATTAGGAGACCCCAAGTTAACAAATGGTCAAAAAATGAGGTAGGGATAGAAGGTAAAGCTAGCAGAGCTCTTGGTTGAGTGGGAAGAGGTTAAAGATCAACTGAAGGCATCTTGTACCCATCATCTGATCATTCATGGACTAATTCTGACCACAAGTACTTACAGAAGATTCTCATTATTTGCAGTAGGGATGTTCTCTCAAGTTGCCACAAACACTGAATTAATGAATAGTGAACAAAGGGACAACAAAGTTAGGTCCCTGTGAGCCTCTGATCACAACACTGATCAATGTTATGATTGACCAATACATACCTTCTTTTTTTTTAAATTTTTTTATTGTTATGTTAATCCCCATACATTACATCATTAGTTTTAGATATAGTGTTCCATGATTCATTGTTTGTACATACCTTCTTTTATGTGTGTTTCTGTTTAGAGACACCTTATTTAACATACATTGTTGATGCATTAACATTGAACTCATGGCCCACCAGCTCTATAACTCACTCCTTAAAGAAATTTATCTCACACATATACTTTCTGTGTGAATCACATCCAGTCTTCCTGTGCTTAGAAACACTAGACAGAACTGTATGACTTTATTTGGGGGCTATTTTAAACAGCAAAATGACCAACAGAAAGCACAAAAATGTGAAACACATATGGCACTAAATAGACCACAGAAAGAACACTTGTTTATAGTATGAGAGTTGAAACAAGAAGGCAGAGTGTCACCTTGTTCAACTTCAGTTAGGAATGTGGCCATCAGATGATTCAGTTTTTTGCTGCTCTGCACATGTCTCTGAGTGACCTCAACAGCACAGCAAGTCTTGATTTTGGGGTTACAAATAAATTTTAGTGACTAGGCAAATTAGCAAGTACACATTCCATAAATAATGAAGATTGCCTGCATTTTAATTTTGACAGGTGTCAACATGTGCTTAGGATTTGGCAGTCACAGTAAAATCTTCAGTTGTATTCCTAATATTCCAAATGAGAAGAGAAACATAGAACATGATCTTCAATTATATACTCCTATTTAAAATCCGGTTAGATAAAATAGGACCAGTTCAGCAACTCTGCTTCTTTCAGAGGTTTTGCTTTTGTGAAAAAATGTGCATCTCCTCCAGAAAATTAATGAAATAACCTAAAAATTTAAAACTCTTAAATTTACAGATGTATGAGTTCTTTCTAAGTAAAAACTGTAGAAAAATTTGGAGTAATTTGATACATTAAAATTCGTTTTACTCTCTATTCCCAAAAGTCTCAATTGCTTTTTAAAATTGAGCACTTAAAAACATTTATGAAACTACAGTAATTACTAACAGTATCTATAAAAATCTTCAATTGCTGAAGATTATTCCCTTGCACCCTCAATTTCAAAGTAAGTCAAACAGTTATCTAACGTCACAATTCAGACCACATTGACTGGATCAGAAATATAACATTCAAATAAAAAAATAACAATTTAAAGACATTAGTGATAAAAATATAGTATTAGGTATCTGCCTTCAGAGAAAGAATTATATTTTTAAAACTTTGGCCACCAGAGTCTATCAACTGTTCTGGCACCTCTTTTTCTTCTTCCCTTTTATTATTCTTGGGCAGCCAAGATTCATCCAATATAAAAATTATTTGCAGCAATGGGGAACACTGTTGTTTTTTAAAAAGTATTTGTATGGGGTGTTCATTAGGGTAAGCTGTAAGGAAGGATATAATGAAGCCTCTGTTTAAATGATGTCAGCATAGGAGTAAGACAATTGAATAGGGTTAGAAATGAAGCTCCTAGGTCCTGCCACATGTTCTGTTATTAGAATATGGCAGTAAATCAAAGAAATTTTAATCCAAATAATGCTTTAAAAGGCTCAGAATTATAGGCACCTAATTAGTGATCAGAATTTCTCTATCAGGTGTGCAGAGGGGGAGAACTTGATGGAATGATAGTTGGTAGATGACTTGTGTCTTTCCCTTAGAGGGTACTTGCTCACTTTCTGTAGGGTTCGCACCTTGATTCTTTTGTCTAATGGAGCCATAATCTCTTGCTTGGTTTTCCTTTTCTCCTAGGAAAGGATATTTTTAATTTTGTAGTGCCAGGATTTGGTAAGCACTCTGTGACCAGATAATAGGTTTATATTAACTGAACATTTTGGGAGCTTGATTTTACAAATGTGGTCCCACTAGCAGCATGCGTAACCTAAATAAACTACATGTGCAGCACCTAATATTCTTGTCTGCACATCGGAAGAAATGTAAGCAATAAGTGTTTGTTGATATTACCCAAACTCAAATGGACACAATATATAGATTAAAAACCCCAAACCTTGTTTATTTTTTAATTTATTTACCACTATTTGGATTATTAGATACTAGAGTAGGTGACCAATGAAGGGCATTAGCTATTTGAAGAGGTTAGATACTAATTGATTTAGGACTTTTCTGCCTGTTGGGAGACAGAATCACACACTTCCTGGTGATGGGTATTAAAGAGGGCACGTTCTGCACGGAGCACTGGGTGTTATACGCAAACAATGAATCATGGAATGCTACATCAAAAACTAATGATGTAATGTATGGTGATTAACATAAAAATAAATAAATAAATAAATAAATAAAATGAATCTTTGGAGGCTCCTTTCAGCAATATGACTCTATGATCCCATTTTACAGATGGAGATGGAAATATATATATGGAGACACTATGTGACATATCTGAGAAATGACGTATCTATGAGAAATGATACTACATGACATATCTTAATCAGAAATAGAAACTGATATAAAATATACAAAGACAAAAATTGTTAAATCCTTTACCTTATTATTTACCTAACGCCTCTGTTTCTAGCCTAGGAAGTGGTTTTTTTTTTTTTATTTTTAAGGATTCTGGTTGGAGACTATCAAAACTAACTGACCCAAGCACCCTAGGATCTGTTAACCAATAGTAAAATACAAGCTCTGACTTGGTTAGAAATCTCTTAAAACATTAATCACACTCATATCACTCGACTAAATTGTCTACCTCCCTGTTTTATATCAATCACCATGCAGTTGTCAGTGAAGAGAAAGCATCTTGTGGTACAGTTTATTTTTTACTTGCCTGACTTAATGCATTCTGTTTTCTCTTTGAAAGATAAATGCAGAAATTTGCACTGATTTAAAGGAATAGAGAAACCTCCAGGCAAGATTCTACACTTCCTGGTGTGATGGAGAGAAAAGGCAAACCCATTAACGCAGGATTTGATTTCCTAGGAGAAGCACTGGTCTTATCAAAGCAGACATTTGTAAGCAGTCCATTTACTCAGATAGTAGGCATCTCTCCTGCCTCAGGACCTTCACACGCAAATGGCAAGAATTGTTTCTTACTTGTGGTCAGATATGATCTATCTTTCCTGATCACGCTTAGCATCGACTCACAGTGACACTTGTCACAGAGAGATGAAGACCCTGGAAAGGGAGGGACCTAACATACTCTACCGAGTATCTACCATGTGATATATCATATGTTAGAACAATCTACGCACATAATCACATTTGATCCTCCCAACAACCTATGGAAGTAAATACCATTCACATTTCATGGTGAATGGTTGAAACTCAATTTAATTATTTGTTGAAAATGATATGGTTAGTAAGTTGAGATGGTTGCTAAATTTGGGCACAAAATAAAGATAGAAGCTTGGTATAAAGAGCTCCGAGGAAGAAAGCAAAGGTTACCACACCTGTGAGGAATCAAATCTGCTTGAAGTCCTTTTTCAAAAGTTCAGTCACTCCTTTTGCAGAATCAGATGAGTAGCACTGTTATCTATGTCCTTGTTCTTTTTGACTAAATTCATCCCCCTCTCACAACAGGGGAAGTTTCTGTTTAACTTCTGTTTAACTCTGTTTAAAGGCCATGTTTTTAAAGCTATTGACCTAGAGTTGTCATCACATTCTTCCTACTTCAAATAGTTTGAGTATTAAGATAAATACATCTCCCTTATTTTACTGCTAAATAAACTGACCCTTCAAACATAAGAGCTAACTCATGAAAAATAATATATAATACTTGCCTCCATGAAGGAAACTCTTTCCCTAAAATATACATGGGTTAGAATATCGCCACTCTGGGATAGAAGGAGCCCATATAAGAAAGGTGGGATTTTAGAAACATATATATATATGAAGTAAAGAAGTACGTTGAATACAATGGATAAGTAGAAAAGGCATAAAGCAGCTGGGTTCAGGAGAGGGAAAGCAGTGGAGAGAAGTAGAAAATCCCTCTTTGGATATTTTCTTCAACACATGTTAGAAGAAAAGGAAATCAGCAGAGAGGGCTTCTCTAAATGTGGAGCTGTTTCTCCAACCAAGGTTGGTCTCCCTATTTCATGTTTCTCAGTGGTCAAGTTTCATGCTACAGGGCTCTAACTCCTTAGCACTTCTAGGTTGTGTGGTCCGCCCTGCAGTGACCACCTAGGAAGCCAGGCACTGAAGATTCAGTGTGGTTTCTCATGAAAAAGTAGAGAGGATGACCTAGCGATAAGGAGTGTACTGGGCCATGGGATATATCTGAAGAACCCTCCAATGTACCTGATTGAGATCGTTGGCCTCATATGGTTATCCCTACCCCTTGAAAAATGTCCTTGGCTTCCAGATTCTGTTCTGCTAAGACTTCATTTCTGGCAGCTTTCATACATCACTCTCTTTCCAGTTGTCTCTCTGCCTTGCTTCTTTCGTCTGTGGAGATGAAAATACAAGTAAATTTTAAGAATTCTTCCAGGTAATTCTGGTACTATTTAATTGCAACACAGTGGATGATCTTCACATAATTTTCTTTCATCAGGTTGATTAACATTTTAGTGCGTTTTTGATTTTTTCCTTCTCCGATTCAATTTTGCTAAACATTTGCAGTGGGTTCAATTATTTTTGGTAAGTCAGTACATGAGGCTTTCTTGCTTAATTTTAAGTGAGAGAAAAACAAATTGGTGATTTAGGGAGTTCTTTTGGCTTCTGATGTGTTATGATCTTTCTGTTGTGGGGAAAAGGTCTCAAATCTAGAAGGACATTTTATAACTTCTGCCTTGTCATGCTTTCGTCCTCACCAGAACACATCCTTCAAATTGGAGGGGGGTGGGCGGGACATTGGTGAGATTTTTTATATATTTGCGACTTTCTTCTTCTTCTCAGTGCTGCTTGGGGGAATAGGAAAAGGAGATACATCATTCCTAAGAGCCTTTACTTTCTTAAATATAATAGGGGACCATCATTAAGATCGACATTTTTAGATTTACAACAGTACTTGTAAACAATTGACCCACATTTTATGATTGGGAAAAAGGCAAACTAAATCCAATAAAAATTTAATCATTTTCTTGTCCTTTTAAGGTTAGTAGATGTAAATAGAATCATTTAAGTCTAAAATTATTTAACTTGATGAATTAAAATCGCCACTCGACATAATAACATAGTGAAGACTATTCACAAAATTAAAATGTTCTTTTCAGAAAATGCAGTTTAAACATTTGCACATTAAAATAAAGAATACTCTTGTTGAGCTCTGGTGAATACAGCAGCTAAAAAACAAAACCAAACACCATTCCTTTTTTTTTTGAAATGTTCTCTTTGGTAAAGAAAATTAGATATATAAGACTTTCTCCTCTTAGTTCTTTTAATAATGTATCATGGGAGAATATGGAAATTGTGTTCCTCAGAGGTTCTCTAAATAACGTGAAAGTAAAAGAGTGATTTATACAACTTTTAAGAAGAATGAGAGCAAGATGTTTGAGGAAGAGAGAACCAGTTGTGTCTGATTCTTTTTTTTTTTTTAAGATTTTATTTATTTATTTGACACAGAGAGAGACAGTGAGAGAGGGAACACAAGCAGGGGGAGTGGGAGAGGGAGAAGCAGGCCTCCCGCTGAGCGGGGAGCCCGATGCAGGGCTCGATCCCAGGACCCTGGGATCATGATCTGAGCCGAAGGCAGATGCTTAACGACTGAGCCACCCAGGCGCCCCATGATTCTTAAACTCTCTATACTGTAATAGGCCCAGAGAACAGAGCCACTGCCTTTTATAACTTTTGGAGGCACCGTTGACATTGACATCATAGTTCACATGAACATCATCCTATGGAGTTGTACGGGATGGTGTGGTGGGGAGCCTAAGCCACATGGCTGCATGTGGATTCCCTGCCTTAGAATCTCTTTCATATTACCTTTAGATAATAACAATAAAAACAACAATAACAGAAAAAAATGTCTTCTGATGCCCATTAAATTTTAGCTTCTCCTCACTGAAGCATAAAAAGTTAGGGAGGAAACCTCAAAAAAACTGCACCTCAGGTATGGCCCGAGAGCTGTCAGGAGGGCGGGTTGGCTTGAAAAATAACTGAGGGGAAGCAAATGAGATGTGTGGGCCTGGCAGGAGAGGAAACGATCCTTCCTGTGCCAAAATAATGGCGGCTGGCCTCCCTTGGGTTTTTGCTATGGATGAAAGTGCTCAGAATTGGGCAACTTCGCTCTTTCCAATTATGGGTGGCAGCTTTAATGGTCAGCTGCTGGTCATTCTGGACCAGATCCCCAATAGGTAGACACTGTTCACTCTTCATTTTTAGATCTTCTCTTTCCCCACTCCCCCCTCTCCACAATCCTGACATTTCATATTGAAACATGGACTAGAATAAATTAAGTTACCTATAGTTGGCCAGATAGGTTTTTCATCTTCAGCTTTTATGTTGGTAAGAGGATAAGGGAAGAAAAGGTTAAACAGACTTGCTTTGATGTTATGAAATGCTGGTGGTGTAAATTCAAAATGTAAAGTATCAACCTTGAATAAATAACTTAAGATTTAATATAATGTTTTCCATTTGCAAAATGTCCAAAACAAGCAGACTTCGGCTTATGAACATTTTGGTTGTCTTATTTTTCTTCTGTGGCTTAGACTAAGTTTCCTTGCTTATGGTTTAGTTTTTAAAAGTCTTTGCTACTGGAGTCTCTTCAGCAATGTCAATTCTAAAGGTCTCTCTCCCCTCATAAAATGTTCCCTCAAATCTCACTGAGGAAGAGGAGTTGGGAATACAGGAACAAGCTCACCTTTCATGTAGAGTGGGCTCATATTATTGCCAGTCTTAGCTATATTCCTTCATATGAAGTTTGTATCATAAAAAAACTGTTTATTTTTGCCTGATGATATCAAGATGAAGCTTTTGGTTATGATAGATTTAAACAATGTCAACAAATATGTCTTTTGAGCTGCTTTCCCAGGGGAGATGATGCATTTTCCTAGAACAGATCACATTTATTCTTAGTGGTACTTCTCCATTCCCCCGTAGAATGTGTTTGTAAGATACCTGGGTCCATGTGAGTCTGGAATTCCTGGCTTTATTTGCAGTACCACTGCTTTTGACAGGTGACCTTGACTCTCTTTGGTTTTACTACTTGCAGGATTTTAGATTTCATCTAACTGCCATTGTAGCTCAGTGGTTCTTCCGCTTAGAATTTAAGAACTCTGTAATACTTGGCTATTTGGATTCTTAATGGAATTATTTATCACAGTGCATCTCATAGTGATACAGTGTCCTGTGTCATTTTTTTCTGTTCCTAGTCCTGGTCTTAGCCTGTGCTTAGATCTCTCTGTAAAAGATTTCCTGAAAAGAGAGGTAATGGTGTCCTCCTTAATTGAGACTTCCCTGCAGCTTCATATAAATGTTACAATGATGCAGACCATCCCCCTGCCCCCACTTCCCAACCCCCTACTTCTTTTTTGTTACTTTTCTAGGTAGGAGATGACACACAATATCCTATAAGAGATGACCAAAAATATCATTAGAAGTGATCATTTAGAAAATAAATCAGTCAGGAACAGCTGGGCAACAGTGACTCGGGGAGCCAGTTAAAATGTAGGAGAAACATATTTTAGTACAAAAGAAAATTAAATAATGGTCACTATAAATGAACAGGAACATTTTCTCTTCATTTGATGTTTTTACTATATGAGGTTCAAAATAATTTACAAGCATACATTAATAATTAGCTCTCTGCACACCCCCATTTTTGAATGCTTAAATTGAGGCAGATGGCTAATGATTGATTTATTCAAAGCACTCAGCATGTCAGTGGTTGTATTTTGTTGAGATCCCTTTCACTGTAGACCACACCACTTCTAATGACTTATGTATAATTCATCTCAGCTTCGTCCAAATTAGGAGCTGACATTTTTTGGTAACACAAATCATAGCTCCTTGTCAGTAAAAGAACCCCAGTGTGGGAAACTCAGACTGCTAGGAAGCTCAGTATGCTGCTAACTTTTTTGTTTTTGTACAGATTTGAGAGAATTTAATAGTTTGCCACCATTATGTTGGCACATGAGTGCATATGTTTATTGATGAAGTTGATTTTTCTTCAACCCAGATATTTCCTGGGCAAGCAGGAAAGGAGATCATTGTGAGGATTTTCTCTCGGGTGGTTCAAAATGAATTAACAATAAGAATGCATTAAAAATGCTTTCGGTCCAGTAATTTTTCAGTACTGATCTTAGAATGATAACTATGAGCCAAAAAAACAGAATCAGGTGGTTTTATTTCAATTTCTTCAACATCTTTTTGAAGTTTAAAAATGTTTTTCCCTCTGCACCTGTGTGACCCTTCTCTTTTAGTATCTCCCTGTTGTGAGTGTGAATACTTGTGATCAAAGACCCAGTTTTGCTTCCTTGGTGTGCAGAAGTCCTTGATTTCAAGATCTTTTGAGATCAAGCTGAGCCATGCACATATGATGGGAAGAGAGCATGATCCCGAGAAGACCAAGTGATACTGGAAGACATATTTGAATGTTGATTCTAAATGTTAACCAGAGATTTTTCTTTATCTTTCTACAACATAAGAAATAAATTTATTAATTACATCTTGACTTGGATAAAATTATGCCATACCCTGAATACTAAAAATTGTAGCTAGAAATGCTCTAGATGATTGCCACATATACTTTGTAGCATAATATTTTCTAATAGATATACTCTCTTTGAAGAACTTGGCTGGTTCTATGGTTTTTTTCCAGAGAATAATTTTTTACTTGGGGCACTTGGGTGGCTCAGTGGGTTAAGCATCTGACTTTGGCTTGGGTCATGATCTCGGGGTCATGGAATCAAGCTCCACGTCAGGCTCTGTGCTCATTGGGGAGTCTGCTTCTCCCTCTCTCTCTCTCTCTCTCCCTCTGGCCCTTACCCCACTTGGGCTCACTCTCTCTCTCTAATAAATAAATAAAATCTTAAAAAAATAAAAGCATAATTTTTTACTTTAATAGCCTGAGAAATATCCATGGTTAAATTCCACTTAAGTTTAGGAGTCTTTATAGATACTGCCTAATTAATTATAGTTGTTTTAACTTATTACAAAACTAAAAAAAATAGAACTAAAATAGTGCAGATTTAATCATACTTACAGTTTTTTATAATAAGACATTGATTGGTATTATCTAGCCAGAATTCTTTTTTTTTTTTTAATTTTATTATGTTATGTTAGTCACCATACAATACATCATTGGTTTTTGATGTGGTGATCCATGATCCATTGTTTTCGTATAACACCCAGTGCTCCATGCAGTACGTGCCCTCCTTAATTAACCCATCACCGGGCTCAATCCCCCCTCCCCCCTCCCCTCTAAAACCCTGTTTGTTTCTCAGAGTCCATAGTCTCTCATGGTTCATCTCTCCCTCCAATTCCCCCCCCCCCCGCATTTTTCCCTTCCTTCTCCTAATGTCCTCCATGCTATTCCTTATGTTCCACAAATAAGTGAAACCATATGATAATTGACTTTCTCTGCTTATTTCACTTAGCATAATCTCCTCCAGTCCCATCCATGTTGATGTAAAAGTTGGGTATTCATCCTTTCTGATGGCTGAGTAATATTCCATTGTATATATGGACCACATGTTCTTTATCCATTCATCTGTTGAAGGGCATCTCGGCTCTTTCCACAGTTTGGCTATTGCAGACATTGCTGCTATGAACATTGGGGTGCATATGGCCCTTCTTTTCACTACATCTGTGTCTTTGGGGTAAATACCCAGTAGTGCAATTGCTGGGTCATAGGGTAGCTCTATTTTTAAATTTTTGAGGAACCTCCACACTGTTTTCCAAAATGGCTGTACCAACTTGCATTCCCACTAACAGTGTAAGAGGGTTCCCCTTTCTCCACAACCTCTCCAACATTTGTTGTTTCTCTCCCTGTCCATTTTGGCCATTCTAACTGGTGTAAGGTGGTATCTCAATGTGGTTTTGGTTTGGATTTCCCTGATGGCTAATGATGATGAACATTTTTTCATGTGTCTGTTAGCCATTTGTATGTCTTCTTCAGAGAAGTGTCTTTTCATATCTTCTGCCCACTTTTTGACTTGATTATTTGTTTTTTGGGTGTTGAGTTTGAGAAGTTCTTTATAGATCTTGGATACCAGCCCTTTATCTGTAGTGTCATTTGCAAATATCTTCTCCCATTCTGTGGGTTGCCTCTTTGTTTTGTTGCCTGTTTCCTTTGCTGTGCAGAAGCTTTTTATCTTGACGAAGTCCCAAAAGTTCATTTTTGCTTTTGTTTCACTAGCTTTTGGAGATGTATCTTGAAAGAAGTTGCTGTGGTCGATGTCAAAGAGGTTACTGCCTATGTTCTCCTCTAGGATTTTGATGGATTCCTGTCTCACATTGAGGTCTTTCATCCACTTTGAGTTTATCTTTGTGAATGGTGTTAGAGAATGGTCGAGTTTCATTCTTCTGTATGTGGCTGTCCAATTTTCCCAGCACCATTTATTGAAGAGACTGTCTTTTTTTCCATCGCATGTTTTTTCCTGCTTTGTCAAAGATTATCTGACCATAGAGTTGAGGGTCCATATCTGGGTTCTCTATTCTGTTCCATTGGTCTATATGTCTGTTTTTGTGCCAGTATCATGCTGTCTTGGTGATCACAGCTTTGTAATATAGCTTGAAATCGGGCAACGTGATGCCCCCAGCTTTGTTTTTCTTTTTCAACATTTCCTTTTATCTAGCCAGAATTCTTAATGAATGGGAGTTTAAAAGTGTAACTGTCTTTTCTGGGAAAGGATCAAATCAACAGAGCTGCTATTTAAAAACTAAATTTAAAAAATCAACCTAGAATGTATTGTGTCCAGTGCTTTTATATGATCAGTACATGTCTACATCTTTTATATATGTCATTCTCTATACAGTCATTGATGTTGACAGAGATCCCTGATGACCTGGAACATACAAAATCAAAAGAAAGATTATATGATATTTATTACATTCTATTGACTAAGGTAACATGAATGTTAATACAATTTTTTTTTTTTTTAAGATTTTATTTGTTTATTTGACAGAGAGAGACACAGCGAGAGAGGGACCACAAGCAGGGGGAGTGGGAGAGGGAGAAGCAGGCTCCCTGTTCAGCAGGGACTCGATCCCAGGACCCTGGGATCATGACCTGAGCCTAAGGCAGATGCTTAACGACTGAGCCACCCAGGTGCCCCTCAAGTCAGTGTTTAACTTGGTAAACATGTCTGAGACCATGCATCCCTGACTGCTAAGCACCATGGCGGACAGGGCTAGAAAGGCAACAGCTTTATTTTCAGCAGGGGGCAAAGACAAGGCAGCACTTTACAGCTACATTGTAACTAGATCCTGCATCATTAATACAATTTTTAAAGCCTTTAAATAAAAATGTTTGAAATAAGAAAAAGGGGGGGCTTAGGTTAAGACTAAGATAATTAGAAAATCATCCATGACCTTAACAGTAAGAAAAAATGAATATCAGTGTTTGTCAGAATTTTTTATTATCTTTTAGCTCTCTAACTTAATATACATGTGCTTATGACAAATAAGATGGGCTTGTCTATTTCTTATAGTGTCATATAAATGGACTCCAAAATGGTCCCAGCCAAAAACAAGAAAAAAAATTAATTCATTCAGGATCACCTGGTAAAATACTAATAGAATGGGAATTAACATTCAAAATCTACGTTCCTTATTAGAACTTTTTCCAAGAGATGTTAGGAATGATACCATTTTAATATCTAAATATACTATTTAAATATAATATTATAAATATAATATTAAAAGTCATAAGCCAATATTTGGGAGTCAAAATCAAATACTAGCACAATGACTCCCACATGAAATTATACACATTATTTATTGTGCTGATATTTTACTATTGCTTAAAATAAGAAGGCTGGAGCTTAAAATATTTGTTGATAGTACAGAAATTATTGTTGAACTCACTAAAACTATGGGATCTAATTAATTACAAATAGAAGTTTAATGCCTCACATATTTTCAAAGATGAATGATACATAAATAATCTGTCCAAACATCCACCATTTCATCCATCTGTCCAGTACTGTCCAGTACTCTAATATTGATACACATATTCTAATATCAAGAGGATTATAAATGCTGAGATAAACATTAAATGTTATTTTATCAATTGTATTTTATGTTTACTCTGTGCTAGGCCCTGGGCTTAGAATTAGGTATATCATAATAAGCACATTAAAAAAAAAACATTTCAAGGCAAAAATCTTCAAATTCATTTCATGAGAAACAGGGAACTGATGCAAGAGAGTAGCTGCATTTGTCCATGACATGACTAATTAATCCAAATATCTGTATAATTTTTCTATCATCTAAATAAAAGGATATATTGTTCCATTTTGTGCAGTTGAAGAGAAGTCCTCAGGAACCTCATGATTTAAATTTTTAAATCATATTTTAAATCAATTTTAAATCATTTAATTTAGCCAAGTAATTCTGGTAGTTGAGTAGATACATAGGAAATACTGCATAAATTGGCTGTGTCCATAATTTTATTAAACCCTCTACGGGGCAACAGGGATGAGGGTAGCAGACAGAGAGGACAGTAACAATTACATCTCAAAATGCTTAACAAAGCAGCAGTTTTGCAGGATAATATTTGATGACTGTCTTTTTCAAGATGCTTTACATTTTTAAAATATAATTTAATTATTAACATTAAATTACACAAGAAAACCTAAAGGAAAGTTCTGGCAATTATTTTTTCCTTCTACTCATAATGAAAGATTTGTGAGTGACGAAGTAAAATATAAACGTCTTCACTGGTAGGTCAGGTTGTCATTGCTTTCTGTATTTAACCACAAACATGTACATTGATCATTTCATAAAATATTTAGAACTTGAAAGATTCGAATAATTTTTATGTTGCCGCTGAACAAACATGATATCAACCATGAAGATAGAATGATTGCCTCAAGTTAAACAGGAAAATCAAATTAATGTGTATTTATTGAAGACCTTCTACATATAAAGAATCTATATACACTGGGTACAAGTCAGTCCTGATTTTTTACGTTGACAGAGAGTTTTCAGATGACCGTGAATCTAAGATCGATACATTTTTGTTGTGTTACGAGGCATTCTCTTTGCTATTTGTCTGTGAGGTATAGCTACCAACAAAATGAAAAGATTCACTTGTGCTACATATAAAATAGCACATGCAAAGCCAGTATGAAACTAAGTGTAGTGGAAAGAATAATGGGCTCACTTAAACTTTGTACCAAATTACTTTTGCGATGATAGAATTGGCCATTTCTCAGTTTCTCCAATTATAAAATAAGGAGTTTGTAATACCCAATGTCTCTTCGATAAACATTTTACAAACATGGCCTGAAGCCAGAAATATAACTATAATACCATAAGGTCTATCAAAATTTCCTTTATTTGGTCTTAACCCATGAAAAATGGATATTAAACTTCTTCTTCTTTTTTTTTTTTAAGATTTTATTTATTTATTTGACAGAGAGAGACACAGTGAGAGAGGGAACACAGCAGGGGGGAGTGGGAGAGGGAGAAGCAGGCTTCCCGCCGAGCAGGGAGTCCGATGTGGGACTCGATCCCAGGACCCTGAGATCATGACCTGAGCTGAAGGCAGATGCTTAACAACTGAGCCACTCAGGCTCCCCTGGATATTAAACTTCTTGTCCAATATTTTCTGCAGACACTTTTATGGAAACGGGCAAAACGGATCACCTTATTACACTTCACTAAGAAATAGAAACATTTCTTAAAAGTGACTGGATGTGCATGTAGCATCTGTACTCAGTCTTAGTATTCCACAAATAAAAATTATACCTGATATTCCACAATTTTGTTTGAATGCTTGGTGGTCGTTGTATTGAATAAAAATTGTGATTAAGCAGTAACAGCATAAAGTAGCAAGTAGAAGGGAAAATTGTGCCATTTATGATTAGTCCTGGTGCTACTTATCTTAATAGTTTTTTTTCATCAAAAAAGTAATGCATGGGATGGGTGTATCTAAGACCCAACCTACACTAGAAGTTCTCAAAAATTTTGAGAAGTGCTAATTTTTATTTTCATGAAGATGTGAAATCTCTTTTCAGAGGAATAAGAGGGGAGGTGCTAGACAGCTTGGCAGGTGAGAAAGCAGGTAGTGAAATTTGTCAAATGATACCAAGAATGGTGCCTGACTGGGAGATCAACCAGGTAAGTCTTCAAGATATATCTGCAGAGCCCGATTTACTTGTTGGAAACCTTTGTCCCATGCTATGTCATATTTTTGGCAATAATATTTTATTTCATATGCAATATCCTATGTATGAGATGAACTTTGTTGAACACATTTTATTAAATACATATTTAAAAAATATATAAATCTGGAAAACTCACCTTTCTTCCCTCTCTCCTTCCTTCCCTCCTACCTTCCCTCCTTTTCTTTCTTCCTCCCTTCCTTCCTTCCTTCCTTCCTCCCTCTTTCCTTTCCTTCCTTTCCTTCCTTCCTTCCTTCATTCGTTCGTTCGTTCGTTCCTTCCTTCCTCCTCTCCTTTCCTTCCTTCCATTATCATTTATTGGGAACCTATTTTGTCCAAGAAACACTGAGCTCTAAAGCATTCAGAAATATTTAAAAGATCTAAAGGACATGATTCATGTCTTGGGGGAAATGTAGTATGCACATACCTGTAGCACAAAGTAGACCATCGTTATTATCACTGCGTTAGCATGAAGCTCCATGAAGAGTCAGAGGTTAGAGGGTTCCTTTCCAGCTTCAGTGGCCATGGATCAGTCATTTCTGCAAGGTGTCCTTTTCTTTTTCTTTCTTTCTTTCTTTTCTTTCTTTCTTTCTTTCTTTCTTTCTTTCTTTCTTTCTTTCTTTCTTTCTTTCTTTCTTTCTTTCTTTTCTTTCTTCTTCTTCTTCTCTCTCTCTCTCTCTCTTTCTTTCTTTCTTTCTTCTTCTTTCTTTCTTTCTTTCAAAGTTTTATTTATTCATTTGACAGAGAGAGAGAGAGAGCATGCACAAGCAGGGGTGTGACAGACAGAGGGAGAAGCAGGCTCCCCGATTAGCAGGGAGCCCGAGGCAGGACTCAATCCCAGGACTCCAGGATCATGACCTGAGTTGAAGGCAGATGCTTAACTGACTGAGCCACTCAGGCACCCCTCTGGAAGGTGTCTTTATTCCTTTTAATGCACCATGGTATTTAGAAACCAAGATCTGACATGGGATGCTGCTGCTTGTTCTTGATACCTTTCAGTGGACGGAGTTAGGGAATCTATGTATAAATATAAATATAAAATGTGCAATAAGCCCATTTTTAAAAAAAGATTTATTTATCTGAGAGAGACATAGAGAGAGAGAAAGAGAGAGCTCTCGAGCAGTGGGAGGGGCAGAAGGAGAGGAAGAGAGAGAATCTTAAGCAGACTCCACGCTGATCGTGGAGCCGGACTCGGGGCTTGATCTCTTGACCCCAAGATCGTGACTTGAGCCAAAATCAAGAGTCGGATTCTTAACCAACTGAGCCACCCAGGCACCCTGCAATAAGCACATTTTTATCTCTATTTTAAAATCTATATGTATATATTTAAAACCATAAGTTTATATTGATACCTCCAATTCCAATTCAAACTCTAGGCTTCTCTCTAGATTTCTTCTTTTTCTTATTGTAACTTTCTTCCCTAACACTGAGAAACTTGGCTCTCGTTGTCATTGATATTATTAGATCAGTCTTTCCTGTATATAATCAATCTTCCTTTGCAGCTCCTAGTCCTTCCCACACGCAGAGGCTTTCCTCAACCCACCCTTGCTCTGACATTCTGTAACCAGCCACCTTACCATGTGATACCCTATCCACCCTGGCCAGGCCACAGTACCTTGCATCATCAGGTCAGCTGACATGTGGGTGGCTCAATAAAACTTTGATTGATTAACGTCTCAATAGCACAATGTTTATGATTTTCATAGAGTAGCATATTGTCACAAGAAAGCAGCTTCTGTACTGTACTGCTAACAATTCTAGGCTTTATTTCTGTGTTAAAATTACATTGTGTTAGTGTCCAACAAGTCTAGTTATTTCATTCCAGACAACAGAAAATGAAGTATGCAAATATATTTTGGATGATGAGGTTTGAAAAGGCTCAGGATCAATGAAGAGGAAGAAAAATTTTCTGTTGACATTTTAAACTGACTCATTTAGTAATTGAATTCTCCCTGGCTTGTAAAACAAACAAAACAAAACGAAACAAAACACCAAACATGAGGTGTTTGAAGATACAATGTAAAAGAATGCAAAGGATACAGAGAGGAAAGAAATTTTTTAAAAAAGCTATGGTTAATTCATGGTATTTCCTAGCCATAACTTCATATACAATTGGAAAGAGAAAAAAGTGAGAAAGAATTTATTCTTAATTAATCTTATAGTTTAAATATAAGAAAAAGTGCTCTGTTACAGAAAAAAATAGTAGGAAATGAAGATCTATTAAAAATGTTTGTATTATATATATATATTTTAAAGATTTTATTTATTTATTTGAAAGACACAGCAAGAGAGGGAACACAAGCAGGGGGAGTGGGAGGGGAGAAGCAGGCTTCCTGCTGAGCAGGGAGCCTGATGCGGGGCTCGATCCCAGGACCCTGGGATCATGACCTGAGCCGAAGGCAGATGCTTAACGACTGAGCCACCCAGGCGCCCCATGTATTATGTATTTTTAAACTGAATTATGACTTGGGAAACATAGACTAATATAGGTTGTAATCATATACTAATAACAAATAATCAGCATCCGTAAACCACAGCAATATGGATCAGTGTATGTTATAAGTGAAATGTCGATGACTTGGTGATGGCCAGTAGATTGATGTCAATTCATTGAGGCAAAGGAGTCTATGATTGTTGATCTTTCAAGGATATCCCCATTGCCCTGTTCTTTGCCCTGACAGACTCAGTTTGCTTGGAGTATAATTATTAGTAGCACCCTTTTAACTTTAGGTAGAATTTGGAGAGAGAAAGCTGAGGGATCTCTCAGCAGTTCTTGTCACTTTGACCTACAGGAAATATGCAATTTTAAGGAAAGCCACATAGACCTAGTTCCACTCTGGACTAAATATGAATGCAAATTGGACCAATCAGCTGTATTTTATACCAGCTGTAACTTCTGGGTGGTCTTCAAAGAAAACCCCATTTAGAGTGTGTTTCAGTGATGCAAAGGAAATTTCACAGACTGCTAAAATGAGGGTGGGAGGTCTGCAGTTGAAAGAGGGTTTCAGTCACTGTGTTATGGACAGTGGGAGAAAAGCTGTTCTGGCTACAGCTGCCACCTGAAACTTCGGCCGCTGGTTACTCACTAATATACATTGTTCACAGCATTCTACTATTTCCCTGTAATATCTAGACGAATGCTGAACACTGTTATTCAAGGTGATGTCATGGATTAAAAATGTAATTTAGTACTTTTTGTCCACAGTATTCAATGTTGACAAAATATGCTGTCAATGCTGTCTTTTGTGTAATGAAGGGAAAACAAGCTTTAATAGGATTTCATACTTCAGTTGTGTGACTCAATGCTAATAGAGTATGCTCAGGTGCAAAATTATTAGTAATATAATACTTTCACATTGAGTATTAAGATAGGAATGGGATTTCTGTCTGTCAAAGATTAACTGAAAAATTCAAGACTTGATTGTGAAACGTAATATAAAGTTTTAAAGACCACCTTGTTTCATCAAATCCACTGAAAGAAAATGCTATGTGTACAAATAAGGAATATTTGCTGCAACGACACTTGATCGTAAAGATGCTATGAGAACCTTAATCCATTTTGGGTGAAGTGAGGAAAATATAGATGAGGTGGTGTCAAGACATGAAGAATGAACAAATAAGTTCAAAAGATGAGAGGAAGAAAAATAAATCAAAGCAAGGAAGAAAGAAAAGATAGTGGCTGAGAGTCTCCAAAGATGAAATAAAAAGGGAAACGAGTGAAAAATTTGAATCAACACCACCTTTACATTTAAAAAATACAGATTCTCGATGTGTGGGTGTGTGATCACAGCCTTTACTTATCCCAGGCAATCAACCTGCAACTTGCTTCATAAAAAGCAAATGATCAATGAGCTGGGGCAGACTCTGTATGGCCATTCCCCACTTCCAAAAAATAATTCAAAGGGAATGTCCCGTCTTGGGCCAGTGGTATTATCCTCATGAATAAAAGGACCGCTCATTAATCATTAATTGTCATGCTGCTGTGAATGCCGCAGAGTGGCTTCCAAAGAATAACCTATTCTCCCTCCCTGATCCTTGATCATATTATTCTTGCAGTAGAAGTTGCTTAGACCTCATTTCTAGGCATCAGTTAGCTCAGATATAGTAGCCGGGACAGGAAGGGTAGAGTGCAAGATAAGGAGATAAGAGGTGCTGAGTTTTAAGAAACAGGCTGTAGCATTGCCTTTTCTCTTGAACCTGCCCTCAATACCACTAATTCTTCTCCTGTAAAGAGGGAATCATGAGGAGTAAAGAAGTCTTGGCTCCAAGGACTGTAGTTCTGAGTCTTCCTATCCTGAGGAAGAATTTGACCACTTTTAATCTATTTTAAAATGTTGACAGTGCAGATTGGAACAGAAGGTTTGAAGAACGGGACAAGGACCCTGGAATTTCTAAAAGCCCTTGTGTGATGGGTTGGGATCAAAGGATTATCAGGTGAGGTGGGGGGTAGTGGGGAAGATGGACAAAAAAAGGGTATGAAGCAGCAGAAGACAGGGGGAGTCCTGATGGTGGAATCCAGGAACATTATGCTTAAACTGAATGTAAAGATCGCAGTGTTCATGTCAGATGTCACACAAATAGGGTAAAAAATTTAAAAATCAGAATTTAAATTCAGGCAGGGTTGTATGGTTAAGATTGGATTGTCATGATTCTCAGAGTTAGTTTGAATATAACCAGAGAAGACCACTGTCTTCCCTTTCACAGAAGAATGATGTATTTTTCGATTTCTTTGTGTCTCTCAAAGTTTGTTGGAATGTTGGTCAATTCAATTCTTTTTCCTGAACTTAACTTTAATTAATGTTATATTTTTAAAATGACAACCAAGATCATCTCTTATCTCATAAATGAGATACAAATATGCATAAAATTTGTTTTCACAAGTCTTTAAAATTTGTCATAGGTCCTCCTTTTAACTTATGTGGATTCAAATATGTCATGAGTCCATAATGTCCCCTAACACAACAACTTATAATCAAAGCCTATAATCACATCTTTAGCCTATTCTAGGCATGTTCATTCTATTTACCCCATACACTTTCAGCATTAATAAAATAATTTCATTTGCTTTCCGAATAAAATCTAAATCATTAAATAAAATAGAGATTAGGTAATATACAGGGTAAAGTATATAATGTATGTAATATATAATATATAATAGAAATTAAATAAAAACTGAAACATTAAGTAAACAACAATACCCTTTAGGAAACTGTGCCATTTCTATTGATTTTACTCCATACAAGGCATAAAAAGACCCACTGTTCTCTTTGTCTCATTCATTCATTCATTCATTCAATTCTAATTGAGGGCCTTCTGTGCTTAAAAAAAAGTGCCAGGAGGAATTACAAATGTTTTGGCAAAACCACTATTATTATTATTATTATTTTTAAAGTCTTTTTTTAAGATTTTATTTGTTTATTTAACACACACAGAGAGAGAGAGAGAGAGAGAGCAGGTAGGGAGAGGAAGAAACAGGCTTTCTGTAGAGCAGGGAGCCCAGTGTGGGGCTAGATCCCAGGACCCTTGGGATCATGACCTGAGCCTAAGGCAGACACTTAGCCTGAGCCACCTGGCGCCCCTTGGCAAAACCACTATTAAATTATGCTCTGGCACATAGTAGGTGTTCAATAAAACTTAGTTGAATGAAATAATGAATTTTCAAGATTTTTTCTATATAAACTTACTCATAACTTGACTTCATCCCCCACCTATCTGTATTCCCAAATATCTAAGAAAGAACCAAGTACAAACAAAACACAATGATTAGTCTAACATCATATTTTACCTGTATTGGTCCATGCACTAGATAAATCATGAAAGA
Source organism: Halichoerus grypus (assembly GCF_964656455.1). NCBI lineage: Eukaryota > Metazoa > Chordata > Mammalia > Carnivora > Phocidae > Halichoerus > Halichoerus grypus. The sequence continues at coordinate 76,900,675 of NC_135713.1, forward strand.
TACTGATTTTTTTTCCTAAATACAAAGGGATTTTGTATTCTTCTATGATCAGTTTTGCTTTAAAACTAATCAGGTTTACCAAACAACAAAGCAACATGAAAATATGTTTAAAACTCAGTTGCCCTAAATTTTCATTGCATTCTGTTTCTCTAAAGATAAACAGGTAATAAACTATAGAATCAACACTTTACCCCTTTTTTGCTGAGCATAAATTGGCCCTTAGCCTGTCTATTGGTAAGTTGTTTAATGTGCAGAGAGAAATAATATTGGTAATTACATGACAACCTGTAATAATAATAATAATAGTAATAATAAAAGTATAATTATAGAGTTCCCAATAATATATTACATATAAACCGGTTTAAATTTGATGATCATAATTCTTGAGACTTTTAGGGAGAAAGAAAACATCAGGAAATCATAATCTTGTAACAGTGTTTCAACAATTCATTAAATAGATTTTAACACTAAGATGCAAAGGCCCATGTTCAAGTATTCTCTAGATTTCATAGCAATTTGAAAAATGTATTGTGTTAAGTCATCTTAGAAGGGCAAACTTTTCATTAAGCATATTGAGAATTCTCTTAAAGATTACAATGGTGACTACTTTACTTCCCAAATAATGACTGATTTAAGAATAGATTTTAAAAGCCAGCATTGCTATTAGTAAAGGATTTCAATCTGTACTTCTTATCACTTATGAGTCAGATTGGGTCATTACTGCTTTTGGAGTTCTGACAACCCTGCAGGTGTCTTCTCAATTGTCAACTTCTCATAAAATCCAGAGGGATTGGACAAATTTCTCCAACCACAGCTGTGCTTGGAAAGAGTAAAGGCTCTCCAATTTCAAGGTTTGGAGGCTTTTTGGTTGAAGAAGCTGCAATTGTAATTTATTTTGAATTTACTTGGCACCTTGGTAGGTCCTCTTGCAGTTTACTCTTTTATTTTTCCATTTTCAAAATAACTGAAATAAAGAAGTACAGCTTAGGGAGAGCTCAAGCCATGGAAGTAAAAGGAAAATCTGTATTAGGTTCTCCAAAGACCTCTTGTTCAGGAAAGTGGGAAATCTACCTCGGGGTGCAAATAATTGATGCCCTTGGGGGGCGATCAAACAAGAGAAGGGCAAGTGTACTTAATGGGAATTGACTCAAGGGTCTTGAATTTTCATCCACTGTGCACAATCCACAGTTCTTTTCTTCTGAGGTTCCTTGTGGCATGCTCTCAGAAAGTTCTGTGAGACTTCTCAGGCGATCTTTTAACATCCTTTCATTGCCATGCTGAGTTTGCAGTGTTCCTATACAGAAACCTGTACAAACTCTCCAATGAATGATTGCTCAGCTTTATCAGCCTTGTGGGCCTCTCCAGGATGTGAGCAAACAACACTGAGGAAAGACATTTCACACCTTCCAGTTCCTAAGCCTCTATCTTTATACAAAGCCAACGTATTGTGTGCGCCTTGAGCTTTTGCGTGAACAATGCAAGTAGCCTGGCACCACCATATCAGCCTTTCCCCAAATCCTCGTCTAGGGAAACAGTTATCCCTTATCACAGGAACAAGAGTAAATTTATTTTTGCTGCTGAAAAGGAAAAAAAATCGTTCAACTTAAAGGATTAACAGATATTAAAATAATATTTGTATAAGGTTAAGCCCACAGACTGGCAAACAGTGAGCTCTCTTGAACATTAATAATCTGGAGATAATACCTGTTTTACTGCAAAGACTTTAAAGGGAGCCTCTCAGTAGCATGTGAATTAATATGGATGATCAAGAATTCATTGTAGAGTCCCAATTTTTAGTTGAATGATCAGGGGCCTATATTCAATCACCATGTTTCATAGCAATTTGAAAATCTGTAATCCAAAAACATCCCTTAAAGAAAAACTTCTATTTAAGTTGCTCAGCTTGAATGAAGAACATCTCATATTAAATGTCACAAAATTTGTCATCCAAAATAAAGAACTTTTTGTGTCACGTTTGATGTGTTACTGAAAGGTATGAGGGTCAAGTTCATTATATAATCATTACAAATCACACACTGCATTTTACATTTCAAAATATCTGCAAGCAATATTCTGAATAGTAAATGTGCAGAACTGGCAAAATAATCTATATAAGAAGGGGAATAGAGGAAATGTAGGGTCTGAGCTTGAGTCATTAGAAAGTAGAGCTCGAGAGAAGAGCTTGTTTATTTGGGGAGGTGATCTAGGGAGATAGGAGTGTAAGACAGGGGCGAACAAAACAGGGAAAGAGAGAAAGCCAAAGGCAATTCAAAATGGTGTGTTCTTTAGCTGAACAATGCTGTGGTCAACTCTGCTTGATCCTTGGGGGAAGTTCTGAGGAGCTATATGGATTACATCACAGAACTTACCCCTTATTCCGCCAGGGGCAGAAAATAGCAGATATCATTGACAATCTCTCTGCCCTCACTGGAAAAGAGGTGCCCTATGAGGCATTAATTTCTTTGCATACAGATTGTACATATATGATTACTAATGGCCCTATATCAAAGATTCTATATCACAGAAGCCCTGGGGCAGAAAGCAAGAGATCTGTTGTATGGCTGAGGTGAGATGCTTTCAGGTGCTATACAAAGCGCCTTGCTGCAGCAACGGCTGGAGTAGAAAAATGGCTGAGAGGATGTGAGATGGGGCACAAAATGTGTGAACCCCTTGATTGGTTCATATCTGCTCATGTTCTCCATTAAATCTAATTAGGAATCTTCAGTGGTAGGGCAAGCTATGATCTCTAAAAGACTCATGACATGGGGCGCCTGGGTGGCTCAGTAAGTTAAGTATCTGCCTTCAGGTCATGATCCCAGAGTCCTGAGATTGAGCCCCAGGTTGGCTCCCTGTCAGCAGGGAGCTTGCTTCTCTCTCTTCCATTGCCCCTCCCCCCAGCTCGTGTTCTCTCTCTCAAGTAAATAAATAAAATCTTTAAAACGAAAAGACTTATGACAGGAGGTCATTTGTGTGGGAATGTGTGTGTAAGACTATGATTCCTGTTAAAGTTTTCTGACTTTAGTTGGTATTCATTATTTTTCTCCTCCACTAATTGTTTTAGATTTCTGTCATTCACAACTAGCTCTTCAACTGGTCTAGGTTGTCTACCTAGTGGGAAAACACAGACCTTCATCCACAAGGCACTTGAGCCCTTATTTGCCTTACCTTCATTGGGCCAAAAGTTATGATTTCCCACCTACATTTATCACCAAGCACATAAGCACCAAGTACCACCCTGAATCCCCTTGGTTCCAGAAGTAGTTCATTCTCATTGTGTTACAGAAACTCCAGCTCTTCATGACAATCTTTATCTATTAACACTGACAATATATGTTCTTTGCATATTTTCCACTGGCCCAGCCATATGAATAGGTGGTAGTTATGTCTTCAAGTCGATGGAACTCTTATGGTGGAATTATTCCTAGTGGAAGCATTCTCCCTCTGGGAACCAGAACCTCTTATTTGTAGAGCCCATGTTGTAGGGGTGAGAAGCACAACTTGTGCAACTGGTTCACTGAGTAACGGTTTAAGGGGCTACCATATCTCTACTCCTTGGTCTCTGGGCTCATGCATTCTAGCTGCTGGGGATGCACTAATATATTTCAGTTGCTGATTCATTGTATATACTGTATTCTGAAGAATATGCCCCAAGGCTGAAGGGTGTCACCCCCAAGACAGTCTCTTACCCGAGCTTGTACCAGCCCATTACACTGCTGTTTCAAGGGTGGCATGGTATGGTGGAGCAGGTGGATCCTTCTTGCACTTTTTTGGGGTCATAAAATGTTCTAAATTGGTTTGAGGCAATATTGTGTGAGACTCCACACAAACCAGTTAGGCATTCTTTAAGTCTCCGGATGGTGGTGCTGGTGGGAATTCCTGTGCACAGGGAAGGTAAACCCATGTATGGAGTAGGTATCATTTCTGTTAAGGATACATTTCTGTCCTCTCTAGGATGGAAAAGTCCAAGGTAATCAACCTTGTAATCAGTAGGGCCCACAGCAGTTTCTTTTTATCATATCACCCTGTGTATTCCCTTTGAAACAATTTTTACATTCTGAAATTATATTATTTGTTTGTTAATCCCAATAAGGATGCAAACTTGTTGAGGTTAGAAGTGTCACCTCTTTTATATAGTATCATATACTCAGGAGGCTTGGCACATAGTATGGACTGGGGAAATACTCCTCTTTGCACTCTGAATTAGTACTTATTCTTTACTTCCTTTGGGTGCCAGTCAGAAGGGAACTTGCATTTACTGAATTCTTTTTTGTATGCCAGATAACTTATGTACATTATATATGATGTGGGTGCTGCAATTCTTCCCAATTTATATTTGAGGAATCAGTTGACAGTCAACTTGCTTAGAGTCATACAACTATCCAGATAGGTCTTTGGGTCCAAATTCAGGTGTACCTTGCTCTGGAACTACTGAATCAGGATGCCTTTTGGGATGACAATTTGGCACCAATTCCTTATATCCCCTTTTGTGATGATGTGTCAAACTTCTAATAAATGTTCCAGACACGACCAAAACAGAATAGACCGTCTTTCCCAATGATAGTTTATTTCCCACTCAGGTAAATGGCAGCATTCTTCATCGGATAAATAAAGGTGATTTCTAACTTCTCCCTCTTTCTCACCTCCCTCCAAAACTTTCTTTTAGTGACTATAACTGTAAAACAAAATGCCAGGCACACCTGCATTTTGTGATGAGGTTTCTCCTATTCACACAATTTCTATTCCTGACAGAAAATTCAAATGCCATACCATCTGGTACAAAACCCGTTACCCACAATCCTACTGGCCACTTGCCAAGTCCTATCAGTTTGCTTCCTAAATATCTCCTAGTCCTGTTCTTTTCTTTAACCGACAATTCCCCAAATTAGTTCATGTCATTGTCAGTTTCCACCTAGCTGCTAAGCCGTAGTGGACATTTGCTGTTTCTGTCTATATAAAATCTCTTTTCACTTTCTGCATAGAGTCCCTCCACCTTCCTTTAGGTAAAATTTCCTTACCTACTACCTTTCCAGGTGTTTTGGGCTTGCCTGTCATAGTCCTTTGCCCCCATGTCCATGGAGATGAGCACCTAAGCCTGGCCAATTAGAATGCTCCATCCTCCTGACCACAATGTTTGGTGAAAAAAAGCACAAGATCCAGCCAGGCCATCTGCATCCAGAGTTTTCTGAATTGAAAATAGAGTGGGGTCTCTCTTTTTACCTATGTTTTCTGAGCTCAAAAAGCATGATCCTCACTGCACAGAGGAGCCTAAGAAGGTGAGTTCAACACATAGGCAGACGTAGATGGGATGAAATGAATTCTGATGACATGTTTTGACCCTGTTTATTCAATCTTGAGTAAATCTAGTTTCATCCTTGCCTTTCTAGTCATAACTGTCAATATTTGGTGTTTTTCTTCGTGGCTTAAAATGGGCTGATTTTAGTTTATTCAATTGCAAATTAAACATCCAATAATGAACTTGTTTTCTTGCCCAACCCTGGGCAAGGCCCACATACCCTCTTGTGGCATAACTCTTCTTATGGTTTTACCCCCTAATTTATTTTCCATGCTGCTTACAGAGTGAGCAGTCTAAAATAAAAATCTGTTCAAGTTAGTCCTTGTATAATGCTCCAGAAATTTCCTTCAACTTTCGGGGAGTAGATTTCAGTTCAAACTCCTTAATTTATCACACAAGACTAATCTTTCAACTTTCTCATCTCATGTCCTCCGCTCTCCGTTCTCCTTCTCACTCTTCACAAGGTAGTTTCTCAAAAGCACCAGCAGTCTCATACCTCTACACCACTGTGTACGTCGAAACTACTGACTAGAGCACCAACTTCTTTTCATCCAGCTGCTTGATACTTCAAGGACCAAGGCACCCAGGACACCTTGAGTCCCAGCAATGATTATATTGCTTTGTAATTATTGCTTTTCTTGTCTGTTTTTTTCCAAGAGACACTGAACTTTAGGAAGGCATATGGGATGGTTTGTCTCTATATTTTCTGTGCCTGTCACAATGCCTGGCAAAAAATATGTGCCCAGTAAATGTTGGTAAATGAAGGAATAGAGTTACTGAGATACAGGACCTTTGATGGTATGCCTTGATTATAGAGCAATTAAAACACATAGGCCTTAACGACATTGGGACAGATTCTTAGACAATTCGGTTAAAGTAAGATATTAGCTTCCAAAAAGAGAATTCAAAATGAAAATCATTATCAAACAAAGCATGGATACTTTCCTCCTTTTCTCTTTCAAAAATTGTTTCTTACATTTTTAAAAGATGTATTTATTTATTTGAAAGAGAAAGGGAATGAGAGAGAGAGAGAGAGAGAGAGGAGGGGCAGAAGGAGAGAGAGTCTCAGGAGACTCTATGCTGAGGGGCGCTCATTTCCATGACCCCGAGATCATGACCTGAGCCGAAACCAAGCATCGGTCACTTAACTGACTGTGCTACCCAGGCGCCCCTTGTTTCTTACTTTTTGAAAGACTAAGACACAAGAGGGTCCAAAGTCTATCTATGTCAGGAAATATTCATTCCTGAAATGAATTATTTGATTTTGAAGTATAAAAATTATTGTAATGATGATGGCTCTATCTGTATATAATGAAGTCAGATGTGACAGCACACATTGATTGACAGGAGCCAGAGTTGCTATAAAAGTTCTCATTCAGTTTTCCCATAAAGCTGACTCAATTTAGGAGAATGGAAAATTTGATGGGGAATGCAGAGACAAAAGAAATGATGAAGAAATTATTTCTTTTTAGTTTTTTTAGTTTCAAGTGATTAACCTTATTGAAGAGATGTATTTCTTCAAGAGTTGCTGATTCAAACAATATAATATTAAATATATTTTTCGACAAAGGTTAGCTAACATCCAGCCCATATCACATTTCATCTCTTTGATGAAAGGGGCATGTCAAAGTCTTTCACTAAAGGGTAGCATCCAAAACCGATTTTGGTCACTGTTCCCTGTGTTCAAGTTTAGCTAAATTTCAATGTGTGTGTGTGTGTGTGTGTGTGTGTGTGTGTGTGTGTGAATGTGCATACATGCATGAGTACATATGTGCTGAAGGAGGAGGAATTTCTCTCCAAAGATAACATGTGTGCCCCAAGTCTTCATGTTGCATCCCTTTAAACTGACTAGCTTCCTCCGGACATACCTAGTTTTTCCTAGGTCTCTAACTTCTTAACCATCTTGCACTCCAGATCACTATGGAACTTTCTTATAATTTCTTTATATCCTTCAGTAGTAAGAATCTTCTTTTTTCAAGGCACAATATCCGGTTTTATTTGCAATTCCTTTTCTAGGTATTTACTAAATTCTGATATGCCAAAGTTTCTAAAAAAATATTATCCACATTGCCTTGTCTTTGTTTTTGGAATGCAGCATCAGATTCTACTATGATAGTCCCAGGTTGACTGTTCTCTTCAATTCTTTTTGTATTTTCCTTCAAATAGCTTTAAAATTGGATTAAACTATTCTCTCAAAGCTCCAAGTTTTTTTCTGCACTTCATTCTTCAGAACCCCTACCTTCATCTAGAATCATCTCTGAAAACTCTGCCCCTCCACTCTCATCTTGCCAATCCTTCAACTCCTAACATACTCATTCTCTCATAACTTCACTTAGTAGTCCTTTGTCTTCCTTTAAGATAGTCATCTATGAAAAAAACAAAGCAAAACAAAACAAACAAACAAACAAATAGTCATCTATGATTAACATCTCTACAACTAATGGTTTAATTTCTCTGTTCCAATGCAGACTGGAGAAGCCTTCCATATTTCTGGTTATATTTATCTCAGGAGAATAAAATCTACCAACATTGTTTAACATTGAAAATATGGAGTCAGTAACAGTTCTTTAAAAGACATTTTGAGGGGCGCCTGGGTGGCTCAGTTGGTTGGGCGACTGCCTTCGGCTCAGGTCGTGATCCTGGAGTCCCGGGATCGAGTCCCACATCGGGCTCCCTGCTCAGCAGGGAGTCTGCTTCTCCCTCTGACCCTCCCCACTCTCATGCTCTCTCTATCTCATTCTCTCTTTCAAATAAATAAATAAAATCTTAAAAAAAAATAAAAGACATTTTGAATTCATATTTATTTTATGAAAGACAGTAGTTCATTATCCATGCCCTATAAAAGTAATCTGCATCTTGTACATGGAAAGCAAAGAATGAGAAAGACTTTCCTTTATCCCTGTGAATGTGTTTCCAGTGCTAATAAAGAAGCCTAGACTAACATGCAGAATGGAGCCTCCACTCTATTTGATGCTTTGGTAGCTTCTAGAAGCACAGCTTCTTCATCTAGCAGACAGTATCTATAGTTCATCACATGTAATCCTCTATTTAATTAGATCAGCTCTTTAAGCAAATTTCTTCCTAAATAGCACTCTCTCTTTGTATTTTCACGTCATAGATTGGAACAACTGTGCTCTTAGTTCTTCCTGCTGTCTAAAAGGACACTAACAAGTTGTCCCTGCGGACTAGTTAGGATGGACAAAAACATCAACTCAAATCTATCAAAGCCCACACAAGATTCTGAAAATTGTATAGCAAACTAACTTTTCTAATTGATAATAAAAATAAAAATAAATTCAACAGACATGGATTAAAGTTATTAAATAATGGTTTCATAGAAATTTTATAAGATATTATTTGTCAGTGGGGTTGTTATGAAAGTATAAAGTTCAAGAATTTTTCGGGGGAAGAGAGAATGGTTAATTTCAAGCCAAATTTAATTAGAAGCACTTTCATTAAAGCGTTGTATTCCCCTGTTTTTATATTCTTAGAATAGAAAGATAGCCATTAAGATTGGAATAGCGTCTACAGTAATTAGTGTTTATAAACATTCTGCATGTGAAACCTATTTTCCTTCTCGTATTTAATAACGGATACTATTAAGAAAACTGCTCATTAAGATCACTAGATATAAGATATTAGCTTGATAACGATGCCCAAAAGGTTATCCTTCTTCTTATTTTAGCCAATAGGTAGTTTGTCTGTCTACAGTAATTTGGTTTCCAAATTCAAAGATCATATCACTAATGGAAGAAAGTAAATAAAAGTAAAGGACATTTTTTTCAGTGTGAATTTTCTCTTTACAATTTCCAGCACTCACTGGCATATAAATTTCAAGTAAATTTGCTAGTAAATTTTCTTAGTAAATTTTCTTAGTAAATTTAGGCAACTGATCAATGTTGCAGGCTTCAGTGCTGCTTGTCACAGGAAACACCTGGATCTTTTATCTGTCCGTAGTATGGAGATTTCACAGGTAATTTCCAACTTAAGTCTCTTTGGTTGCCCAGAGCCAGGTAAAACACATTGGATAGCTGGAGCAATAATTTTGACAATAAAACTTACTGTGTAAGGAAAACGAAGGTTCTAATTGGGCCCAGGTGTTCCAGTTTGATGTTCCTTCTTTGGAGGTCATGAAGAGTAATGAGTTCATTCAGCTTCATTCTGCCAGGCAAAATTGGGGACCTTAGGCTACAACTGCTTAAAAAAGAGTTTAGTCCATGGATTTCTCTCTACAACCAGCTTATTAATTTGTGTGGATCTTAATACTCAGGTGGGTTGGCTGGAAAATGTTTACTCTATAATTGAAAATAAAATTATTTGATTTAGTGGACTGAAGAGATAACTCCTCTCAGGAGGCCATATTTTGATGGTGTCAGGATTTTCCTCTTACAGTGACTTCTCCACAGAATGGCAGACTCTAGCAAACTTTCCGAAGGTAGTCCAGGTATGAGGATGTGCTGACCACGGTAGACAAAGCCTGCAGGTCCAGGCTGAACTGGTAAAGTTCATTTCTGTTTCTAATTCTGCAAGACCATCTTCGAAGGCACCTGGGAGAGGCAGGTTTTTCAGCTGTCTTTCAAATCAATCCATATTTCCTGAGCTTCTGTGTTCTGGCGACCATATTGCTTTCAGCAAAGGAAAAGACTTCAGAGATCATTATTCAGACCCCCTCTCACCTCCTATTTTATAAATGGAATTGAGGTCTTGAAAGGGCAAATGAGTTGTCCAGACTACAGAGTTATCCAATGGCTTTGCTGAGATGAGAGCCCCATGTTCTTGGCCCCAGTCCAGAGCTCTTTGCACTGTGCTATGCTGGGAAATTCTGTCTCTCTGCTCTGTTGTAATCGCTATTTTCCATAGACTCTTGAAATCTGAAATGTTTTTTTCCCATATGAATTCCTAAAATCTCAGGTTCCATTTTGGCTTTCAATTCTGGTTCATTATCCTGATTCCTCAAACCATTGCAATACAAGTCCTGTTCTAAAAGTCCCCATCCTGGTCCTCCCTTTCCCAGAAGCTTTTCTCTTCATTAGAATTTGCAAAGAGAGAAATAGCAGTTTGTCTTTCAAGACTGTGCTTTCTGATTCCACTTCAAACACTACTCAACTTTTCCTTTTCTGACCCTCTGCCACAACTGAATGATAACTGTTTCCACTAAAATGCTGTGGAGATTTGTATCTATCTTGTGGAATAATCGCTGCTGTGTACTTTTCTTATGTTCACTATTTGTGAGTTATATGAAGACAATGAGCATGTGTATAGTCTTCAGATTTTTTAAAACATATTTTCTTCCTTCCTTCCTTCCTTCCTTCCTCCCTCCCCCCTCCCTCCCTCCCTTTCTTCCTTCCTTTCTTTCTTTTTAGAGAGAGAGAGAAAGTGAGTGAGGTGGGGAGGGGCAGAGAGAGAAGGAGAGAGAGAGAATCTTAAGCAGGCTCCATGTCCAGCATGGAGCCCAACTGGGGGCTCGATCTCATGACCCTGAGATCATGACCTGAGCCAAAATCAAGAGTTGGATGCTTAACCGACTGAGCCACCCAGGCGCCCCTACAGAATTCAGATTTAAAGTGAAAGCTCATTATAAGTCATCATAGTTGGTAAAATATTAAAAGTGCTGTTTTGGGGCTGTATGTATGAATGTACTAGTTTTTCAAGGAGCATGCACTCGCCAGGACTAATCTAGGATTAGCACATTACCTCCTCTCTGCCCACTTGTCCAAAGCCAGGTTCTTGGTTTTTTTTAGCTCCCCTGAGAAGTGAGATGTCTATATTCACATAGACCAGGTCATCAAGATTCAGACAAAGGGAGCCCAGAACTTTAGTTTGCCTGTGTACCCACTCCCTCAGATGCTATTCTTCTTGGGTTCCTATCTCTCCCCTGCACCTGAGATGTCTCCCCACTAACCAAGAGGCCTGTTTGCATATGGATCCTTCCCTTTATTGTCTCTAGCCTTTGGCTTCTGAGTCCGGCAAAGTTTCTCGCACAATGAATAGCAGATTCTTCCTTAAATGTGACACTTGCATTCCTAACACATTTTCACATGGTGTTGTCGGTCCAGACACCACCCTTTGGGACTTACTGGTCTAGAAAAACATTTGACTCTTCTTTTGTTTTAAAAACTACTTCTATTTTTAAAAAGTGTTTGTCTTGAAATGATTTCAAATTTACCAAAAGTTGTAGTAAAATACGGAGCTCCATTATACCCTTTACTCAGATTCCGGATGGTTTGTATTTCTGAACCATTTGAGCATAACATTTCTGTATCTAACCAGGTCCCAGTTGTACCTGCCTGAGAGCAGAATGCTAAACTGTTACCAGCTCAGCTATTAACATCTTTTTTTTTTTTTAAACTACTGTTTTATCTTTTGCTTTTAAAATGTGGGAGGTTATAAAAAATGAATTTTCAATTTTGAAAATCCCCTTAAAATCTCCTTTTGAGGGAAAAGTTTTCTACTTTTATCCAATTTTTGAAGAACAGAGGGTCAAAGGTAGAATCTCTAGAAACCAGAACTGGTGAGTTTGAAGCCACGGGTGGAGCCACTCCTGCATTTGCATGAACGTGGTCCTTTCTACGAGCAAATTGCTTTATCTTCAGTTTTCTTGTTACTTATTTCAACAGCTACATGAAATATATAAGAAGCTTGGATCTGTTAATTGAATTTCCTTTACAGAATCTTTCCTTTACAGAAAAAGTCTTTCTCCCATGTTGAGATGGATTTGACTTTCCTATCTTGAATCCAAGAGGTATCTCTAAATATTGTTTTACAGACATAGATTAAAGAAAAAATTAGTTGCTAAGAAATTTTATTAATCTACAAAATTGTCCACAGTCTTTCTCTCACTTAATAGCATCAGGGTCTGTCTGATTCCAGTGGATATCACACACTTTGAGAAGTCTAGTACAGTTGCTGAGGACAATAGTTTTAATTTTTATGAAACAACTGATCTTCTTGGGATGTGATTTATTTTAGGTATGGCCCAAATTCTTTCAAGCTTTAGACCCAAGTGTCTGTGATAATTTGGAAAACTTGGTGAGATACCTGGAATTCTCCACATGTCAATGTAGGATTACTGCTTCTAATTTTGCAGACAAAAAGCCAGGGGATATAATAAAGTGAAAGGTTGCACTATAAATTAGCAGAATAGCTAGAATAGACCTCAGTCATTTAACTCACTATCAAGTCAGAAAATCTCTCCCTTGTTAACTTCTTGTTCAGTCTGATTTCCCTCCCAATGCATGGATCTCTTCATTTATTCCGTGCACGAAGCTTCATTTACTTCAAAGGCTCTCCTATATGGAGTTGAAAGAATGAACACCTGGCTTGATTAGTGTTCTGCCTCCAGATTTGTAAGGATGTTGGTTGAAGACTAATACTGTGAGCTTGGTTAATGATGTGGACTCCATGAAGAGGACTCAAACCTTGACCTATTATTTAAAATTATATAAGCTACAAGACACAAACTTGATGGTTAAAACTGTTAGCCGTGAGAAACCATCTACTGGCTTTTAAAGCCAACTAATCTTGCATGGTAATCTGCCCCCTACTGACATGAGACTTTATGTTGAGGGGTATCTGCCATCTGATTTTAATAACTCCTCTTGTCCCCTAGTACTCTCCTAATCCACCTGATACGCTGATCAATTAGTCTTCAGAGGCGAAAACCCATTTTAATGTTGATCCTGGTGACATATCATCCAAAAGATAAAACTACCATTCCTCCCTAATGCCTCCTCAAAGTATTTCAAAGAATTCAAAGTGAAATAAAAATGACATCTATTTTTATTTTCAGAAACCTATTTCTATCCCTGTTTCCCTCCATCATTGAAGATCACCCCATATTGGAGGTTGACTTTGGGTTTCTCTGTTTTCATGTTTTTCTTTTCCCCTTAGTGTGTTCTAAGTGAACTGTACTGATTCAGTACCACTCCTGCCACCCCTCCCCTTCTTAGTGATTCATATGATAAGCATGAACTGATAAAAGAATAGGCTGGTATAAAATTTTGCACACCTATTTATTTATAAGGACAAAGATCAAAGATGTTGACTTGGAAGCAGATAAGGAAAAAAAGGATAATACTCCCTTTCTTTATGCCCAAGACCTCACACTGAGCACTCTCCTTGGGGGAAGCCACCTGAACACCACTTAGGCAAGAAGAATTCCCATTGAAAAGGGGCACATTCAACTTCTATACAGTAAGAAGATCTCCATTTGGAATGCCCTGTTATACTCCCTTATTATCTCTCAGCTTTCCAAAGCAATGTGGATGAGCAATGATGCTGTGGTTGGTGGGACTCATAAAAGCATTGGGCGGTTGGGGCTCACCCAATAAAATCCAATTTAGTGCTCAGTTGAAGGGAGACTTGCAGAGTAAGATGGCAACTTGAGTTTTAGGATCCCCACACTAATTCCATCTGCCCTTCTACTGATTTGACGGCTGCTGCCCTGTTGTGTTCTTGTTCAAGGCTGTGTGAATAGAGCTTTAGAGGAAATCATAAATACTTGATTTAATTAAGACCATCACCACCACCACTTCTAGCCTCCTTTCCAAGGTATACTTTTGAACAATGGGGATGTAATAAATACTAGGGACAAAATGCAGTTCCTCTTTTGTGGTCTGTAAAATATAGAGCATCACAACAAGCTGCTCTGTAGCACTTAAACATTTCTGGTTAGCAGTTTCCTTTGGAGTTGAGGTTTCCAGGACCAGAGGCTAGGTGGATACCGTCAAACCTTTTCACTTCAGTCAGAAACGAAAAGGAAAAAAAAAAAAAAGGCAGTCCTAGTTCAGCCATCTGATCCTAGGCTGAGGTATCCAGTGCTGTTATTTTTAAAGCCACAAGCCACAGGGACTGTGCTATTTTCTGCTCCAGCTGGACAATTTTGACTTTCATGCAAATCTCTGCATTAATGCCAAGAAGAACCATGTTAATCCTGTTCATCCCCTGACCCTTATATTTAGTTTGAAGAATGCGTAATGTTTGGCCAGATGCTGTTACTAATATTGGGAATCACTGGATAGAGTGAATAAATTTTATCCACTTCTGGATCTTTCTTGGGGTGAAATATATCCCTCCTTTTTCTTATGGGTAACTAGCTTATCCTGGTTTTCCTGGTTTTCAAACCGAAATTTCTCCACGCTGAGAACCTGCTTAGTCCAGGGCAAACCACATCTGTTGGTAACCCTAGTTATGAATGACTTTCAAATTCTACTATTTGATTCTTCCCTTTGGGAAATTTCCTTTTGCAAAATTGTTTAAATATAGCTAACTTTTATTGAGTGCTTTAATATATGCCAATCAAGTACTGTCTGAGTCCTTTAAATGAATTTGCTTTTTTGATTCCCTCAAATTCCAATGAAGAGAGTCAACTTATACAGTTGCACAAGATGTGTGCTACACAACTCCAGAGGGCACCAATTACACAGATGAGGTGGTCCTGCTGAAAAGGTGGGTACTATCATTATCCCACTTGATAGATGAGCAAACAGTAGCACAGAGAGATCAAATAACTTGGCTAGGATCAAACAGCTAGGACGTGGTAAATAGGTTTACCCTGGCAGTCTTGTTTGAATGCTCCCAGTGGGCCTATTTTTAATTACAGTTGCAACTGCAATCCTTACGCTGGAAATGCGTATTTACACATTTTACGTACCTGTTATTTTTCTGCCTTGATTTGCCCAAAGCTGTCCTGAAATTGTTGGCTAATCTAGCAAGTTTTCTCCAACTACATTGCTTAACTATGCCTTTTTAAATTTATTTATTGCTTTTCTGTTTCACCATAATGACTATTGGACAGTATGGCACCTAAAAATAAGCATATCCTTCCTGGTTCTGTATGAAAATATAGTAACTTATAGAACCACACTGTCCAACAGAACTCTCTGTGACGATGGAAAAATCCTATCTCTACGCTGTCCAGTTATAGGAACAACTAACTGTGTGTGGCTATTGAGTACTTGAAGAGTAGCTAGTGTGGCTGAAGAACGAGATTTTTAAATTTTATTTAATTTTAATTAATTTTATATTAAATTTAAGTAGCTGCATTTGGCTAGTGGCTACCATATTGGGCAGCATAGGTCTTGAACCACTCACTTACTAAGGTCATCTTAATATTTATTATGAAAATTGTACTCATTGCTTCATTAGTTATAAATATACTTGTCCACCAGCTCCTACATGACTAGATTTGAAGGAGAGATAAGGTATGGGACAGGAAGGAGAGAGAAACCACACCAGGGGGGAATCCATAGTCTTGATCTCCTGTGCTTCTTTTATCCAACAATGTTTCTACGGGTGCAAAGAGGATCACAAAGTAGATTATTTGGGAGACCATAAAACCCATACTTAGGCATTTTCACAGGCACTGGACACAGTAGGTCTTTGAGTCATCAAGATGAAGATAAACATAAGAACCATGCCTTTTTTTTTCTTTCTTTCTTTTTTCTTTTTAGAGAGGGAGGGAGAGAACTCGTGTGCACGCATACATGATGGTGGTGGGGGGCAGGGTGGGAGAGGGGTGGAAGGGGCAGAGGGAGAGAGACAATTTTAAGCAGGCTCCTCACCCAGCATGAAGCCCGATGCGGGGTTTGATCCCACCACCCGGAGATCACAACCTGAGCTGAAATCAAGAGTCAGTTGCTTAACTGACGGAGATACCCAACACCTCAAGAATTGTGGTTTTTAGGAAAATTGCAAAAATCATCTCTGAACTATCAGTTACCCTTAGTCATTTCCTATCTCCTTCCACCATCTTTCTACATTCATCCACAATTTTATGTGTTACCTGTGTAATATAAACATAGTTTGTTTTCTACTATTTTAATACATTTTTAACACAAGATGTATCTGAGATTTGTGCTAAAAGACTCAGGAAATTTCTTCAAAACAAAGTTGGCTTCAAGTCAGAAATGATTGCCCTTTGACCTTTGATTTCTTTGAATGATTGGGTAGAACAGACTCGTAAAAGAAGAGGAGGTGATTATGAAAACAAGCTGGATGGCTAATTTCTCCATTTAAGGTATTTTCCTGGCCTTGCTTGATTAATTTGGTTGCACATCATTAGTCTTGAACACTCGCAGGGAAACCACCTTATGGTGACAACACATTTGGAGCAGATGCGTGCCCTTTATTGAGAGCCCCTGAGCACCGCTGAGGCCTTTGTTGTTGGCCACCGCTCTCCCCAGGGCTTGGCCTCTCTCCAGAGCCTAGCTTCATTTACCTTGCCAGCCAAATCTCTCTTTGCTTGCAGGAAGTTAAGTATCTTTAAAGGCTTCGTGCACTACCTGACTTTTAGCTTGTAGTATCAGCTGCAGCCATTGATTCTCTCATCTGCTGCCTTGCTGGTCCACTTAGAGTGGTGTCATCTGGTAGATGTGCCTGCTGAAACACATAACGCTCAGTTACGTTTGGATTTCAGATAAATAATGAGTAAATTTTCAGTATAAGTATGTTTCAAATTTTGCGGGGAACATAATTTTTAAGTATATCTCAAATTTTGCATGGGACATACTTATACTAAAAAATTATTTGTTGTTTAATGGAAATTCAAGTTTAACTGAGCATCCTTTATTTTTATTTGCCAAATCTGGCCATCTTACATCAGGAGCATTCTCTTCAAATCTTAGCAGTGAGGAAAGGGCTAATGCAACTCAGACTGTGGGAAGAGATCATGAGTCATTTAAACAGTGTGCTTCATCTTTCAGAAATACCAAATATGCTCTTCTTGGAGTGACTAAGGCTTGGATAATGGGAATAATCACTGAATCTGGGTCTTAGCTATGACAAAAGAGTGTTGATGGGACGAATGACTTATTGATGGTGCTGGTTGAGCACCTCATGGAGCTTCATTTAATCACCACAGACCAGTAATTTAAACTACGGAAGGTCAATGACTAATTCAAAGTCTGGAACTCTGTTTTGTGTTGTTTTGTTTTGTTTTGTTTTGTTTTCCTTTGGAAGTGTGAAGAGCAGAACTAAAATGAAGTAGCTTTCATTCAAGAAATCGCTTGTGCTCAAGGATAAGGCACGCTACTGTTAATTTTCAGTAGTTTTTTTGTCAGGTAGCTAAAGATACAGAACTTGTGGTGTTATACTTTAAACTATAAAAAACAAAACAAAACAACCATCCTGATGGTGATTTCTGATGCACAGTGCAGAGCTGAAAAAAGAGAAGAGAATGTGTCATAGTAACATTTGTATTAGGTAAACTCAATGATGTAGACATCCATGCCATTGTTCATCGTCCTGCTAATGACAGAGGGGACAGGGCCAAGAAAGCAGCATGACTTTGCAGCCCACCTAGCACCTTCTGGTTCTTTCGGAGGTAACCCTAAACTCTAGGCAAAGCCCACAATGCTCAGTCCCAAACAGAGCTCTTTGATAGCTGTCTGAGTTTGTTTTATCTCCCCTTTATTCTTGGATTAGTGGCTTTCAAATGGAAATGCTGGATTCATTTCAGTTATTAGGCTGATGTAAGCATTATAACTCTCTCTCTTGAATTCTTAAACATGTTGATTGTACTCTGGGAATTTTATGGTTCTTTTAAAAATACTGCAAGTGCTTTGCTCCATTTTTCTGATGTAATTGCTTGTACTATTTCATTCCCAATTCTATTATATTTGAACTTTTGCAGAGGAATTAAAGAAACACAAAAAGCATGCTAAATGAAAAATTTCCGTTTCTTCTTTCAAAATACTAATAAAACTAGCTTGTAAGAAATCGTAGGAAAGGGAAATTGCTTGAAGGTGGAACTTCTTCTGAGTCTGAAGTCTTGCTTTTTTTTCAAAGAAATACTCTGGTGACCAAAACAAATGGTGGTGAGTTGGTGACACAATAATAATTGGCAATCTCTGGTGTCTCAAGCCATTTGCTTGAATTATTTATGTCTCAAAACTGACAGGAATTTCATAGAACAAATAAGGCAAGTCCAGCGGGTGTCGTTTACGTGATGCAATCACACATCTGGTCGACCGCCGGTCTCATCTGCCAGAGCTGATGCCTTAAAAACCCAGGGGAGGCGTTTATTTCAAGACAGTCCCATACCCATCAAGGTTTGATTAGTCTTCACCAGCTTGATTCCACTCATTGTCAAAAGCAGGTTGACAGAGAAGAACAATTCACCTACTGTTGTTTGCTTTAAAGTACCTCAGCCCCAAGTAGTGCGACTGGATTGTAGCCTTAGACTCTGAAATGACTGTTTCATCCCCTAAAAAATATGTGCAAAAATGATCAGGAACCCACTGATATATGAGGGTTTGCTTTATAGTACCTGAGATGTGGCTATTCCAGTCTGGCAACCTCCTCAGGAGCTTTTTCGGCTCTGTGTTTGGGACTCAGCTGGTCCTGATTGTCTTCCCCCCCACTCCTCATTAACTTGTTTTTTTCTCCCACTGCCGTGCCCTTCTGGCAAGGTGGGGGGAGATGGACCTTGGTTCCATTGTCCTGGCCTTTGGAGTTGGAAAATAAGGGAGGAATATTAATTGCCCCAAGAAAACTTACATAGTCTTTGTTATATACAGATGAGTGGCTCATCCTACCCATTTTAATGCAGACTTTTGGAGAAATGCTCATGGAATTTATGGTCCTTAAAATTTAAGTTTATCTTGTACATTTTAAGAAAAAGTGTTTTCACGTTCAAAGTGAGCAACATATTTATAAATTTTCTTTGAAGTCTGTGTTTATTTTTGCCTTGGTCATTACAACAGACTTTGGGAATTAAATGAATGACTTATAATACTTCCCAGATTTTTGGTATTTTATAGAATACTTACTATTCCATATTTTGAGATACTTTGAATATGTATTTCATCAAAACTCTGTGAAAATAAATTGTTCAGAACATTATGGTCATTGTTCACAATTAAATTGCTAAAGTTATTTCCACATCAACGGATGCCAGTCACGTTATTTACTTTGAATCCTGCCTTTTGTGACAGCATGGATGAAACTTGAGGACAGTATGCTAAGTTAAGTGAGTCAGACAGAGAAAGACAAATACTGTATGATCTCACTTATATGTGGAATCTAAAAAAACCAAACTCAAAGAATCCAGAGAGTAGAATGCCGGTTGCCAGGGGCAGAGGGTTGGGGGAAACGGGGAGATGTTGGTCAAAGGGTACAAACTTCCAGTTACAAGATGAGTAAATTCTGAGGATCTAACGTACAACACGGTAACCACAGTTAGCAATACTGTATTGTACACCTGAAAGTTGTTGAGACAGTAGATCTTAAAGGTTCTCACCACAAAAAATAAATGTTAATTAGGTGACATGATGAAGGTGTTAGGTAATGCAATACATAAGTGTTGCACTGAATGTGTCACATCGGACAACTGAGAGTGCACCATGTTATATGTCAATTACGTCTCAATAAAGCCCCATAAAAAAGAAAAAGTGCGGAGATGGATGGTAGTGATGGCTGCACACCAGTGTCCGTGCACTTAATGCATTCGCACCGCACACTTAAAAATGGCTAAAAGGGGTAAATTTTATGTTATATGGAAAACATATATGTATTGTACAATAAAAAAAAGAAACATAAAAAAAGTTATTTTCTTGGACATCCATGATGTAAAATGAATTAGTGGTTGACAATTTATGATAAAGAGGATCTGCCTCCAAAGGCTTTCGGGCAAACCACTGCCCTATTCCTAAGTAGAAGTTCTGAGGAAACACATTCAACTTTTGCTCCTTGGTGGGGCTTGTGAGACTGGGGAACTGCGACGGGCTAAGGGGAGTGTGGGCTCATCCGCGGGCCCATTTTAAGAGGAAAGAATGTCTGAATCCTCCCTAAAAGAGAAATCTTTCGTTTCAAAAATAGTCCACTGGGGGAAGAAAGGCCTATTTTTTATCCTAACCCATTTCTCTCTTCCTCTTAATTACCTTTTCCCAAGTCTGTGGTAGTTATTTCTTCTCTTTTATCCGAAGACAAATACAAAATGTCTTATTGTTATTCACCCAGGTGTTCCAGTGTGCAATTGCATCAGCAGGAAAAGAAAAGATTTCTTCTTCCAACAGGAGCCTTTTTAGTTTTTATTAAGCAAATTATCTTTTCAGTGGTACGTAGCTTTCCTGACCTTCCTAGAATGTCCCACACCCATCGCTTCAACGTGGTAGAGGGAACTGCTTCTCCTGCCACTTCATCTATTTAAATGTTTGTGGTCTTGGTGTGAGACAGGAAGCCTCTCCATAAATCACTCTGGGATTTGTTCAGATTTTCAGAGCTCCTCTGTTCCAGGCACATGTGAAAAGGTTTCAGTCATGCAAGTATCACAAATAAATGAATTATATTCATCTCTAACCCCGGTGTTTACAAAGATGTGCTGGACACCTGGAAAAGCAGTCAAACCTCACTCAACACTTGACATTAAGTTTAACCTCCTCCTAAGGAAATAAGCACTTAAAATCTGCTGAATCATCCGACTCACACTTTTCATGGGAACCATACACTCGGAGGTTTCAGATATAGCCTTTCACTGGGTGTGCTCACGGTTGGAAAATATCTATTATTTTTTCACTGCTCAGCCTGGGTTTTTGGAACGTGGCTCCTTCTTGTAAGCATATTAAGATACTTTAAATTCTACGACTTTCCCTCTCTTAGCCATTCTGCCCTTCTAATCCTCTTCCCAAGGTCCTCTCATTTCTCTTATTCAGAGGACAGCAAGAGATGACATCCGGGTCACATTCAGGTCAGGAAAGGCAAGCCCATGACTATTCTTAAGAACAAGGCAAGTACTATTGCCGTAAAGCTGCAAGATATTTTACATCATTAGAATACGTATTAAGGAATACCGTTAATTGCATCGTGTTTAGTCAATCAGTGAGCATTGTCTTAGCACCGACAGATAATGAACGTGTTAGTGGATGAGGATCTAGGAGACTGGACATGGTCTCTGCCACCAATGAACTTACAATAGGTGATCATCATAATAAAGACCCAGTGAAAATATGTGCAAGTGAAAAAAATATAACTAGGAAACAGGAAGAACATCTACTGTTGAACCAGAGTGTTTGATGTTAGTAAGGAAAATCTTCTGAACAGCGTTATTGCTAGAGTGAATATTAATTCGTTTCAATATGATAGGAGCTGGTTCTGAATATTCAGAATGTATCCATTTCTGAACTGTAGCCATTACAGAACTGACAACTGCATAGCTAGCTCACATTTTGTGTATGTGAGGTACATTGGAGAAATTAATAGTTTTTACTATAGAGAAAACACACATCTTCTCCTCCAGAGGAGTTGTGGTACATTTTCCTAATTTGTTCTGTTTCTTTGGGCAGCCCTAATAGTATCTTTGCAGTAGTTTGCACGGGAGAGTGCCCGGGGAGAAGAGAAATACCCCCTCTTTTTTCCTCTTACTACTAGATAGTGGCTCATTCAGGAAATGTGAAAAAATGGTATAGCTGAATTGTAGACAGGGGTACTACTACACAGCTTTTAGCATAAATACCTGTTATCAGCAGAGAGTAAAGAAAGTTGGTTGAGAGAGAATTTTCTAATTACCTTGGTGGAGGTATTAATGTGTATTCTGCTAACTGAAGATGATATTCAGCTCCTCACTTTTTTTTCTTTAGGGGATAAAGTGTAGTTAAATTAATATCAGAAGAATATAATTGAAGATTACAGGGAGGAAAAAATCCAGATGCCCTGAAGGGTGATACATTTCTTTAAGCTACTATGGATTTATGAATTGCAGTCACTTCTTCATGCCATATTTTATTGTGAAATGTTACAGGAGATATGACTGATTTAAACTTCAATTGTATATTATTTCAAAATATTAGGTTAAGTCACAAGTAACAAGTGAGTAATAATAATAACAATAAAAATAATTTGCTTTAATTTGCCCTGTCCTAAATTCCTGAGATTTCATTTGGAACTTTAAAAATAAGTAGTTATTTCTAGGGGCACCTGGGTGGCTCAGTTGGTTAAGCGTCTGCCTTAGGCTCAGGTCATGATCTTGGGGTCCTGGTATAGAGCCCCCCCCCCCACAAGGTCAGGCTTCCTGCTCAGTCGGGAGTCTGCTTCTCCTTCTCCCTCTGCACTTCCCCCCCCACCACTTAGGGGTGTGCTCTCTCTCTCCCAAATAAATAAATAAAATAAGTAATTTCTTCCCCCCCCCAAAGATTTTATTTATTTGACAGAGAGAGAGAGGAGAGACAGAGCAAGAGAGAACAGCAGGGGGAGCGGCAGGCTGAGGGAGGGGGAGAAGCAGGCTTCCCACCGAGCAGGGAACCCAATGCAGGGCTCGATCCCAGGATCCTGGGATCATGACCTGAGCTGATGGCAGACGCTTAACTGACTGAGCCACCCAGGCGCCTCATAAAAAAATAAGTAATTTCTAAAGCCACCTTCTATGAACAAGCCGTGGATAATACTAAAAGATAATGGTGAAAGAGAGTGCTCGCTTCAATTGGTCAGTAAGATGGCATATTCAGTGCCCAATATTCAATGTAGTCCTAACTTAAGATCTGCTATAGATGGGATGCCTATATTCTCCCTAAATTCATATGTTGAAGTCCCAACCTTTACTCTGGTGGTTTTGGGAGGTGAGGGCTTGGGGAGGTAATTAGGTCCTAAGAGCAGAGACCTCATGAGTGGTATTAGTACCCTTATAAAAGAGACCCCAGAGAGTTCCCTTATCTCTCCTGCTATGTGAGGTTATAGAGAGAAGACAGCTGTCTATGACCCAGGAAATGAGTTCTCAAACACTGAATCTGCCAGGGCCTTGATCTTGGACTTCCCAGTGTCCAGAACTGTGAGAAAAAAAATTTCTGTTGATAGTTCTAAACTGCCCACTCTATGGTATTTTGTTAAAGCAGCAGAACAGACTAAGATAGTCTCTTTTTCTAGTTGGATTTCACATGGAGTAGCTACAAGTTGATATAAATAATTTTGTGTCAATAAGCAGAAAGATTCCGAGATTGAGACAAGCAAAAATATTTTTCTGAGTAGCATATAGCCAATTCAGGTAGAATTAGTTTTGTTCATATTAGCCATATAAATAAAAATAGGTAATATATAGACATTTCCAAAGTACTTCCTATCCAGTTTTCACATAAGTTATTTCACCATGTACAATATTCTGGGGAAGAAGGGATATCAATGTCACTATTTACTAAATAGGAAAAGTTATGGCTCTAGATTAATTCACTAATAAAACTATTTTCCTAAAACCAATTTGCTGAAAGCTACTTTTCCACAAGCCAATTCACTAAATGATAATTCAATAACGACAATTTGAATATAATAAGAAGAATAATATGTTTATAACCATTAAATGCATTTTAAAAATGTTCCTTAAAACATATTTGGTAAATTAGTGAATTTGATGAATTTGTTATTTGGCAAATTGATTCTTTAGTAAATTGACTTGCTTTCAAACTGACAGATTCATTCATTCAATACTAAAATAAAGCATTTAATGAGCACATACTATATGTCAGGGATTGGATGTTGGATACTGAAAGAGGCAGCACTGAAGAAATTACAGTTAGTGGAAGAGAGAGTCGAGAACATCATCACAGAACAGAAAGTGCCACAGTAGTAATGTTATGGGAACACAGAGGAAGACCAGAGGGGAGAAATAGCTATTTCATCCGGCTATTGGTCACAAGAGGCTTCTAAGAGGAGGTGATACTTAAGCTGACATTTGGAGGCTGGAAGCGATTTCCCTAAGGGAGTGAGCAAGTGATCAGAATGTAGGGCAAGGGATCAGGATGCGCTAAGGCGGTGGTTTTCAAACACTGGTGACAATGTTCATGAAATAAATGTCAAATAAAAATAAAATCAAAATTGACATTTAAAAAGTAAAATAGAACGGAACAAACAATACCAGAAGGAACTGGATGGGATAAGGTAAGTATTGTTTTGGGCAAATCTGTTTTAAAGATGTATTTGTCATATGTATATCATATTATCAAATATATTTCTTACTGTCCATCACAGTCAATAGATAAGGCACAGAAGAAAGGGAGAATATGCTTATAAGTGTACTACATGTAGACTGCTAAGGTATGGAGGAAAAATTCAATGTGAGAGACTTCGGGCAGAGAAGCCTGGAGAAATAGAGACCAGATTATGGAGGCACTAAGAGGCATTCCAAGAAGTTTGGACTTTATCCTGAAGATAAAAGGAGTCACTAAAATGATTCATGGCTTAAATAAACCAATTTTCTTTTACTCAGGAAGTTTGAAAAATTCAAATGGTATAGAAGAATGAGTATAAGAAAGGGAATTATTTTTTCCAATGCTACTACTTACCCCTCAACCCAAGCTTTTATTTCTTAGAAGCTCTAGCTACTATCGGTGTCTGTTTTGGTACAAATGTGCACAATACATTCTATTTCGTGATTTTCCACTTTGGACAAGGTCATTTAATTTCTTATTAAAAAAGATGAAGAATCTAGCATAACTACACTACTTTCTCTTTTCCTTCTACCATATGAATTGTGTTAGATGTTTTTTTTTTTTTTCTTTTTTGGGGGTGGTTGCCTTTATAATTTGAGGCATATATACTTAATTAAGTCTTGATATTTCGGTTACATTGCATGTCTATCGACTCTTTATTACAGAAATATGGAAATTAATATTGTAAATACTTGATACAAAACTATAGATTGAACCCATCTGTTACTCCTAGAAATTTCCAATTTAGATGATAGAAAAGATATTTCTCTCAATCTCTCTCTCGTCTAGAATATCCTTAAAAATCCAGAAGGTGACAGACATAAAACTGTGGGAAGAGAGAAAGCAAATGTAATCATACTGGTAAAGTCATCAAAACAGAGAATCAGTCCTGGGCATTCTATAAATCCTGACCTGATTCCCTGCTTCCATCTGAGCAGCTCAATTCCTTCTTTAGGTCTGTGACTTTATTACACCCATTCCATGTTGGTTTCCTTGGGACAAGAGATCTGTATCTTTTCCTTCTTTTCTTTACCTCCGTTTTGAGTACTGAATGCTTTTGAACTGAAAACATTAATAATCGCTTCTAAAGCCATTAACGTAAGTTGGCAACTACACGTTCTTGAATTTACAAAGCACTTCCACACATGTTTCCGATTAAATCATGACAGTAAGCCTGGAAGATAGGAGGCCAGACATTATTATTGTTCAAGTTTTATAGGTAAGGCCCAGAAAATACTATGTTCCTTGTCCAGAGGAACCTGGATGGCATGTGGTGGCCCAATGGTACAACTGTAATGACAGTGAACATTATTTGGAAGCTTACTAAATTGCCAGGCACCGCTCTATTATTACAGTGTTTGCCATTGCTAACAAGATGCCTTGGAAAATTCAACCTCTCCAAGTTTTAAGTTCCTTACTTACAAACTGGGGAGAATAATAATGATCTACCTCGTAGGCTATTCTGAAGGATAAGGATGTCATGCAGAGAAAGTGCTTAGCACAATGCCTAGAATATGGATAGCTCTCAATAAATGTTAGCAATTATTGTTGGCCTCTCATTACATCCACCACTTTCTAGCTATTTAACCTTGACTATGTCACTTAGCCTGTGTGGGCTTCAAAGCCTCCTTATTAATAAAATGGAGCAACTGGGGCTTAGGGACTTTAAAGACTTAACCGAAAGTCACACAGATAGGAAATGATATATTTAGGCCTTGAACTCAGCTCCTAGTATGTGTATTTAACCATTAGGTTTGGTTTAGTCTTCCTGTGTGTCAGTTAATGAGAGTTACTTAGAATGTTAGAGATATTGCCATCTACTAGACATTCTATTTCAGTTCCAACAAATCTGTTATGAATCTATGCATATCACATCACTGAGAATGCCTAAGTTGAATGAAGAGTAGAAGGTAAGTTCTAGTACAGATTCTTGGTGTTTCTCAATTTCCTTTGAGTGTTTTATTTAAATAATCAAGCCAAAGATCGCCTATTAATGGTTCCCGCAGTGGGGTATCTTTGAGTTCAAAATTTTCTTTGAGTTTTTGGGGGAATGATCTTTGTGTAAGAGAGGTGATAGAAAAGTAGGAAGATTTTGTTGTTGTTATTTTGTTTTTATACTTCAGAAAACAAAACAATACAATCAAGAATAAAGTATATAGTATATAAGGATTCTATATGAGCCACCTCTTTTATCTGGTAGCATTAGGAAATAAAATCTAGGGCGCCTGGGTGGCTCAGTTGGTTAAGCGACTGCCTTCGGCTCAGGTCATGATCCTGGAGTCCCGGGATCGAGTCCCGCATCGGGCTCCCTGCTCAGCAGGGAGTCTGCTTCTCCCTCTGACCCTCCCCCCTCTCATGTGCTCTCTTTGTCTCATTCTCTCTCTCTCAAATAAATAAATAAAATCTTAAAAAAAAAAAAAGGAAATAAAATCTACATACATGACTTTTTCCAGATATGTCCATCTTATTCCTTTATTTTATTTTTTTTTAAGATTTTACTTATTTATTTGAGAGAGAGAGCCAAAGTAGGGGGAGCAGCAGAGGGCGAAGGATTAGCCGACCCGCCCCCACCCCGTAGGAGCAGGGAGCTGGACTTGGGGCTCAATCCCAGGACCCTGAGATCATGACCTGAGCCGAAGGCAGAGGCTTAACTGACTGAGCCACCCAGGCTCCCCCATCTTATTCCTTTAAACAATAGCAATAAAAAATCTCTTAGTTCAATTACTTTTAAAAAATGGATTAAGAACCATCTAACTTCACCATTTTAAAATCTCACCACATTTCTTTGTTTTCATGACTTGGAGAAGATGCTACTAATTAAGGTATGAGCTTTGCTTTCTTTAATCTGCAAAATGAGGGGGAGTTTTTGATAATGATGTCTGTCCCGCTTACCTCTCAGGGATCTTCTGAAGCACTCTGCAATGTTATGATATAATTGTTATTACGATCCAGACTCTTCAGTTTAAATGCACATACATAATTATCACAGCTAACCTTTCCATACAGCGTACGACACGCTAGGCACCGTTCAGAGCGTATTACGTGTATTAAGTCATAGAACTACTACAACAATCTTCTGAGGTTGATCCTACTATGATCCCTCGTTTACGTCTGAGAAAACTGAGACCTGAAGCACCAGAGGACAAACCCAGGCTGTATGTCCCAGAGTCTATACACTCAATCACAATGCTATCCTGCATTCTGGGACACTTGTCAGGATTTTTGTGTCCTGTAGATTTTTTCTCTCTATCTATATCAGACACTTAAATACAATGAAGAGACCATAAGCTTTTGGAGTTCTTGATAATTCTAATACCCTTCCCATATCGCTCTGTGATGGGTCACTTCTCTCTGTCCATCTGCCTGCTTCTATGAATCTTTCTTTCTATGCCCATTTTTGTGGCTTCTAATAATTACTGAGGGGCCTGAGGCTCAGTTTAAGTAGATCCTCAGCTCTGTTTCTTACACAAAACACTTCTGACACCAACTGCGTGGGTTTGTTTTTTTCTTTTTTTCCCCACACCGACCAATTCTCCAACTCTCCAGACACTAACTGTGTCCTACGATCCAGTTCACTTCTGACACTAACTTTTCAGGGGTCAGTGCAAAGCACAGTCACAGAAGACCACCTCCACGTCAGACACCAGGTGCAAGTGTGGCCACCAGTACTTCTGACCAACTGCCTATAATATATTAATTATATTATAAACTATTCATTATAACAAAAGTTTCCCCTATTACTCAGGAAATTAACAAGGGTTCTAGAAGCTCTAGGCCAGGAATAGGGGACAAAGACCAAATATTTATTTCTTATATCACTAAATCCCATTAGGCTGTTAGAATTAGGTCTAAAATCATTGAAATGATCATGAAAGGAGCCTGAGGAATATTCTGTAAGTACTAGAGTTTTCTTACATGGACTTGGTGGTATCCTGATTTATTGTGCTGTTTTTCTTTGACTTTGTTGTGGGTAGCCTGATTTAGCAGCTATCTAAGGTGATCATAATGCCTGGATTTCAAGCAGTTGGCCTCATAGTTAGAAATAATATCAGTCCATATGTTTCAGTTTTGGCCAAAAGCTTCTGTTCCTATACAAATAAGGGACTTCCAGAGAAGAGAAACATTACTGAATTTCGTTAGATCAACAAGAAAATCAGGCTTCTAGATTGCAAATCATATAGGTTTTTCTGTAGCTACTCGTAGCCTTCAGTTTAATAATACAAAGAACACATGTCCAGAAAGAATCCAGGAATTGGAGAAGAAAAGGCCCATTTGGTTGGTGGTGTTCAGCCCCTTTTCTGATGGTGCCAGTGTCCCCCAGAGCCAGGTGCAGTCTGGTTTTAAATGAGTCAATCGGCAAAATTTCTTAGGCTTTCCTTTCAGGAGAGCCCAGAGCCTAATGACTATCACATCCAGGAATGTTTTCCTGACTTTTAGCACAGACATCTCTCTGGAAAACACTCATGGCTCTGGTAATGCTAACTCAGGACCGCAATATTTCTTCATGTTTATGGGTTCTCATCCATCAGATGAAGTGCTTGATAATTATGTAAATACCTTGGATGGATTCCAGACTGAAAGTCTTCAAAAAGCACACAGATTAATCATACACTAAAACAAGGCACAGGACCCACTTGTACTCTTATTGGATAAACAGGCCATCCCCGAACAACATCTTATTCTGAAAGAAATGCCCAAGCAGGAGAAAAATAAGTGAAGCTTGCAGGGCAGTCCAAAAGTTTCTGTTTTCGCCAGATTCTAGATGTTCCTCTTTCCCCCTCTCCAGTCTTCCTTCCCCAATTCAATCAACCACCGATAATCTTGTTCACCTACACACATGTATACTTTAAGCATACGTTCATTCCTACACACTGTACTTCTGCACTCAGTTCTTAAATATTCCCATGAGTCCTGTGCTCAAGGCTTTTGCCTATATTCAAAGCATTTCTGGTCCTATAGTTTATTTTTGATGCTATGCAAACTGGGCTAAGAAAAACGTCCAGAAAGTGTCTTGAGTATTCTTGTGGATTTTTATATCCATTAGGAGAGACACTGGCTAGATAGAGCTCCTTTTGCGTCTCCATTAAAAAAATTTTTCTTCCAGGAATACTCAAGATGTCATAACTCCTAACACCTATAAAATTTGAATTAATCAAAACAGATCAGCAAATAAACAGAACTTAAAAAATCTTTATAACACCAAGGGGCGCCTGGGTGGCTCAGTTGTTAGGCGTCTGCCTTCGGCTCAGGTCATGATCCCAGGTGCTGGGATCGAGCCCCGCATCGGGCTCCCTGCTCAGCGGGAAGCCTGCTTCTCCCTCTCCCACTCCCCCTGCTTGTGTTCCTTCTCTCACTTTGTCTCTCTCTGTCAAATAAATAAATAAAATCTTTAAAAAAAAATCTTTATAACATCAAGAAGAAGAAACAAACAACAAATAACCCTTCCATCTTGAATAAAAACCTACAAAATGTATTCTTCTTAATTAGGTTAATTAACTACTTCCTAATATATATTTTTAAGAGATTTTATTTATTTATCTGAGAGAAGAGTTTATCTGAGAGAAGGGTGAGAGAGAGAGAGCACGAGGGGGGTGGTTGGTAAGGCAGAGGGAGAGGGAGAGAGAGAAGCAGACTCCCTGCTGAGCAGGGAGCCCGATGTGGGGCTCGATCCCAGGACCCTGAGATCATGACCTGAGCTGAAGGCAGATGCTTAACCAACTGAGCCACCCAGGCACCCCTAACTACTTTCTAAGATGTTTAATCTTTAGTTTTTCAGGGCCTGGTTGTAATGTTCAAGAGTTTTAAAATCCAGGTATGGTTGTATGGTTCTGTTAGCATCTCTATCATATCTCCTGATTATTTAATCTTTGGAGTCAAAGAAGTGTTTCAAGATCACTCTGACTGCAATATCTCTGTTCTTGGTCTATTAGCAGATTATCAAGAAGGTTTAGAGATGATACAAAGTAAAATATGGAGCACTTTTTACTCTTGTTCTTAATTAAGACTTAGTGGGAGAAAAAAAAAAATCTGGTATGAGAATCCCTGGCATTATTTTGCCTTTTTCAGCAAGCAACGAGAATCTAAATATGCCATAAAAAGATCTACATGTACTTTTCTTTGAAGGTAAAGACACTAGCACCCAGAAGTTACCTGCCTCTGAAATGAAAAAAGGAAACAAAAAACAAAAAACACAGGGGTGGGGTGGGCAAAATGGGGCTTCTACTCATTCACTTTTCTGCAACTGACCAGGACATATGCTCCATGAATGCAGCTAAAACGAAAGAATCAACTTTCTGATGTCATTTTAGCTCAAGATCTCATTTTTGAAACTAAACAGAAAATTGTAAGGAGGCTCAGGGGTGCCTGGTTGAGCAGGTTTCTGCTCAGGTCATGATCTCAGGGGCAATCCATGCTCAGTGTGGAGTCGACTTGAGATTCTCTCTCTCCCTCTGCTCTTTCTCTCTCTCTCTCAAATAAATAAATCTTTTTTAAAAAAGAGAAAATTGTAAGGAGGCTCAATTAATATGCAAATCAGTACCATCATCAAGGAGAGATGGGAACCTACTCAGCTTCTCATTACATACAACAGGACTATTGATTAATCTTAGTCATATCAACAATAATGATAAAGATAGCAAACATTAAATATTTATTATGTGCTAGTCATAATAAACGCATTAAGTGCATCATCTCATATATTACTCACAAAAACTCTATGAAGTGATACCATTTATCCCAACTTTTTATTATTTATTTATTTCTAAAAATCAATTTTAGTGAGGTATAACTTAAGTGTAATAAATTCAATGAGTTTTGAGAGGTATATATTCTTGTGAAGCCACAATCATAATCTAGATAGAGAACAATTCTGTCACTTGTAAAAGTACCTTTGTGCCCCTTCACTGTTCATTCTTCCTTTTGTCCCTAGCCCAAGGCAACCACTGTTACTATAGACTGGTTTGCATTTTCTAGAATTTTATATAAATTTTTATATAGGTGGAATCATACTGTATGGGTCTGGCTTCTTTCACTCAACATTATGATTTTGAGATTTATACATACAGTTGTCTGTATCAGGAGTTAATCAATCAATTAGTTATTGATGGTTACAAATGTCATATTTTGTTTATTCATTCACTTGCTGATGGTCATTTTTTTTTCCCCAGTGTTTGGCTTTTGCTCAGTTTTTACTGGGCCATTTGTCTTCTTATAGAGTTGTACGTGTTCTTTATATGTTCTGGATAAAAATCCTTTGTCATACAGATGTATTGCAAATACTTTCTTTCAATCTCTCTTGAATTTTGATTCTTTTAACAGTATTTTTCAGAGAACAAACATTTTTAATTTTGCTGAAGTCCAATTTATCAATTTTCTATCAATTTTTTGTGTGTAGTATTTAACATATCTTTGCCTATTTTAAAGTTACAAAGATTTTCTGTTACAGTTTCTTTTAGAAGTTTTATAGTTTTTGGTTTGACATTTAAGTCTATGATTCATTTCTGGTTAATTTTTGGTAGGGTGTGATGTCTATTTTTTCCCTCATAGATACCCAGTTGTTCCAGTACCAGTTTGTTGAAAAGAGTTTCTCTTTGTCACTGAATTGCCCTGGTACCCTCGTCAAAATCAATTGATCATGTGAGTCTATTTCTGAATTCTCTTCTGTTCCACTGATTTATAGGTCTACTCTTTCACTGATACCATTGTGTCTTGATTATTATAGTTTTACAGAAAGCATTGAAATCAGGTAGAAGGAGACTTCCAACATTATTCTTTTTAAAAAATGACTGGCTATTTCAGATCCTTTGCATTTCCGTAGAAATTTTAGAAACAACTTGACAATTTCTACAAAAAGCCTGTTGGGATTTTTGATTGGGATGGCATAGAATTTATGGATCCCTTTAAGGGAGAATTGATACCTTAACAATATTGAGTCTTTTAATCCATGAACTAAAATAATTTTACATTTATTTAGGTTTTAATTTCTCTTAGAGATGTTTTCTATTTTTTAGTGTAGAGGTCTTGTGTTAGATTTATTAAAAAAATTTGTTAATTTTTTTACAAATTTTTGTAATATTTATTCCTTAAATATGTTACATTTTTTGAGGTTGGTACATAGAAATATTTTTTATCTTATATCCTAATTGCTGATGCTATGTAAAAATATAATTGATTTTTGTATATTAACCTTATATCTTGGGGCTCCTGGGTGTCTCAGTTGGCTAAGCGTCTGCCTCTGGCTCAGGTCATGATCCCGGGGTCCTGAGTTCAAGCCCTGCCTCAGGCTCTCTGCTCAGCGGGGAGTCTGCTTCTCCCTCTGTCTGCCGCTCCCCCTGCTTGTGCTCTCTCTCTCCCTCTTTCTCTCTGTCAAATAAATAAATAAAATCTAAAAATAAAATAAAATAAAACGTCTTTCTTTAAAAGAAAAAACCTTTTATCTTGTGACTTTGACAAATTCACTTACTAGTTCTGTTAGTAGTTTTGTAGATTCCTTTGGGTTTTCTATGGAAAGCAATAAAAATCAGAAACTTACCATATGCTAGTCATTTATTTAAAATTTCACTTTTCTCCAACATCTCTAAAGCCTTCAAGTAGCTGTCCTTTGTATTTTTTCCAATGTTTATAGGTATTATCAGTACAGAAACTGGAATTCTTTAATATCATTCCAATTTTATAATGAGGAAATTGAGACCAAGGGAAATTAATAAACTTGCCCAATGTTGCACAGTAGCAAGTGGGAACCATATTTTAATTCCAGGTCTGTCTTAATTCAGAGCTTTTAATATATATGCATCTATAAAATTTGCCACAGTGCCAAATGAGTGCCCACTAAATTTTAGTCAATAAATTCAAAATGACGTTTTCCTGTTTACTATTGATTACCAAATTCTGATGTTTCAGGGAGAATGGGAAAGTACTATCTGATTGAATGCCATTTGTTTTTGTTTTGTTTTATTTGTTTGTTTTTGTTCATTTTGTCCTTCACCTGGTAAGGACATGGTCAAGAGATAGTAATCATGTCTTTGCCTCACTCTTACTCAGTGCCATTTGCTGAAATAGAGAAAAGCATTTCACTTCACTAAGTAAAAAGAGAAAAATAATTTATCACTTAAACTTAAAAAGTGGATTTTTTCCAGGAAGCAATTTTCAAAGACATATTTAACATAAAGATGAAAGATATGCATCCAAATAAATGTTCAGATATTTTTACTTTTTCAGGCTTAGGATGTGACAAAAACATAAGTAACATGCACATCTTCTGAGTCTAGGAAGGTATTGGGGGCATGCATATCTTTTTTCCCTTTTTCTAGAAGAAGGAATGTATTAAAAACAGTGGACACCCATTTCGTTCTTTGCTTTAATCATTAAATGAGCTTGATTAGACTTAATTATACTTTATTTAGGTTATTGGTCTTTTCAAAGGGCTAGCTTTATTTAGAGTCTTGATTTTTGCTACTAATTTAGGACTTTCATTGGTGGTGTCTACATTTCTGTTTTCTTTTTTATTAATTTTTTAAAATATTTTATTTTTAAGTAATCTCTATACCCAGTGTGGGACTCGAACTCACAACCCCAAGATCAAGAGTCACATGCTGTATCGATTGAGCCAGCCAGGTGCCCCTCTTTTTTTTTTTTTAATTAAATTTTGATTTTATCTTTAGTAATCTCTTTTTTGGCACTTTCTTTGGGTCTGCTTAGTTGTTCCTTCTCTAGCTTTTTGAAATAAAATCTTAGTTAATTTATTTTCATTCTCTCTTGATATCTCACATATGTACTTGGCTGTAGATTTTCTTCCAAGTTCTTTTTTGGCCATCTCCCACCATTTTTCGAGGTATAGTGTTCTTATTTATGTTCATTTCTAAACAGATGCGAATTGCAGTTTTGATTTACGTTTTAGTCTGGGTTTCCTTGAAAGCAGTGCCTAAGACAAAAGCTTGTGTGTGGGTAGTTTGGGAATGTGACTCTAGGTGTGTGGGACAGTGAGAATGCACGGGGAAGAAAGAAATGCCAAGACCAGGGTACATCATCAAGACAGGCAAAGTTGTTCAATCTCATGGGACCTTTTGAGGAGCCTTTTGAAGTATGTCTTAGAATTGTCCACCTGGAAAAAAAATGGGGATATGCTGATCCATCAGCTCACAATAGCTCAAGGGTAGTTCTATGGGTCTTAAGTCCTTTGCACTTCAAGACTGAACATACCCAAGTATAGAACAGGCTCCTATGGGCATCCCATGCGAAAATATCTGAGAAGTCCCAGGGCAAGAAGAGAAATGAGTGGTTTGTGACCCCAGGTCATGGTGCCCTCAGGTGCTTCTGCATAAATATACCCAAAGCTTGTGTGACACACTTTACCACAGGTATGGCTGGAGTAAGAGAGGGTGCCTGGAGACTAGGGGAGCACGCAAGGTGTCTGGTACAATTTCTTCTGTAACTAAAGAGCTGTTCAGGGGTATATTTTTAAAAAAATGCTCATAGAATAAGTTTTTACTCTGCTTTGCTGTCAGTTTTACATTCTGTCCATCAGTTTTTTTAGGGCAAATTCCATACATTCTGTGGATTGCATCTCTTCTAAAAATCTAATCACTCTTAACATGGAAGAGATTTCTTTTTGAGGAGCAAGTCTTCTTTACCAGAAGGAAATATAGAGCCAAACTGATTTATCCTAAGAACTAAAACTGATAATACCCAGAATATTTCTCAAAATCCCCCCTATCTTACCTAATAAACCAGTATTTATAGTACATTGTGACCAATACTACAGAGAAATGTACAAGGGGCAATGGGAGGAGAGGGGAGTGAAAAAATGAAACTAGACTGCGTAGTTCAGAAAGGAGTCAGAGGTGATGTGACTTTTGAGTGTGGTCTTTATGAGCAGGTAAAATTTTCCTGGCATAAGGTGTAGTATGCACAGAGGCACAGATATTTGAATGGATTCTGTGTTCACAAAGAATGTATAGTGCCTACTTTAGTAGAGAATCAGCTTATCTTGTCTGTTCACTCTGGGCCTCAGAATTTTTCCCATAACTTCCATGTGAGGTCTACCTCGTCTAATTGCCTCCCTAAAACAGTAACTAAAATGATTTTATTATATGCAGTGTATGAATGCAACAGAAGATTAATTAAGAGTTCCTAAAAATACTGTGGAATGAGAACTATATGAAGTTTATTATATAATCCAACTATATATAGTACATATATGTAAATAATACATACGTTGTACATATATACATATACAGTACATATGAAGCTGGAATTAACTTTTAGTTTATTTTGCTAGAGAATTGGCAAAAACTTTACCTAGGTCTGATCAAGGAAAATGTCTCTTTTCTGCTCTAATTTTTATATGACTGGTTTTAAACACTGTGATTTTTGGCTATTCTGAAGGTCCCAGGGTGGTATACTCTGAAACAATTGCTTATTTGTACTGGTGTCTTTTATAGAGCTGGAGGTTGCATAAATCTGATTTTGCTAAGAACCGTTTTTATTGACTATATTTCCAGGGAGGTTTTACTAGCCCCCAACATAATTAACAAATATCTGCCTCAAGGTGCTTATTACCCAGGAAAGAGCTTCCCTTTATACATAGTTCTATATGTCTGTCCATTCAGTTAGAGCACCCTAGTATTTCCATTCTTACGAACCAAGTCAGAGGAAAGGGGATTGACAGCTATTTTCGCTTTCTGGAAAGTCAGAAAACTACCAAACATAGTCCAATTTGAAAAATAAAACTAATTTGGAAAAATATGAACTCGGTAATTCTCTCTGTATCATAAGGATATATAACTTCTAACTACAGCAGCCTGTGATTTAATTAAATTAATTATTATTGGGGCACCTGGGTGGCTCAGTCATTAGGCGTCTGCCTTCGGCTCCGGTCATGATCCCAGGGTCCTGGGATCGAGCCCCGCGTTGGGCTCCCTGCTCAGCGGGAAGCCTGCTTCTCCCTCTCCCACTCCCCCTGCTTGTGTTCCCTCTCTTGCTGTCTCTCTCTGTCAAAAAAATAAATAAAATATTAAAAAAAATAAATTATTATTATTATTTACAATTTCATACCCATAGACACATAGATGATATCTTGTTATAGAGACACTATGGTTTTTAGAGAATTGTCATACTATACCTGTAGTTTTAGAGGATTAGTCTGATTGTAGTATAAAGAAGGGAGAGAGCCTAGTCAAGTGAGAGATGAGGAGGGGATAGAATATACTAAGATATAGAGTACTAAGATATTCTAAGACAAGATAGTGAGGATGGAACATATTCAAGAGATATCCAGAACATGGATTGACCTGGGCCTAGTACCAGATTAGATTTGGAAGATGAGAGAGACAGAGGAGACATGGATTCTGGGGAAAATAACTCCAAGATTAAAAATAGGAGGTAATTTTCTATTATTTGAAAAAAGGTAATTCACCTGCAGAGGCTGTTAATTGTTCAAGTTACAAAGTAGAGTACTTCAGCTTCACACTTTAAAATGGGGGCAAGGGGCACCTGGGTGGCTCAGTCAGTTAAACCGCTGCCTTTGGCTCAGGTCATGATCCCAGGGTCCTGGGATCGAGCCCCACATCGGGCTCCCTGCTCAGCGGGGAGCCTGCTTCTTCCTCTCCCTCTGCCTGCCTCTCTGCCTACTTGTTCTCTCTCTCTCTCTGTCAAATAAATAAATAAAATCTTTAAAAAAAAATAAAAAAATAAAATGGGGGGAAAAAATCTCAGTGATATGTGGTACAAAGTACCACATTTCAGAAACATAATTCAGCAAATCAAAGGGCTCTGTATGAGCCCTCCTGTATTTCTTTACTTAAGGAGAGCTGCAGGGAGGCTTATCTAGAGAGAAATAGACTCAGAGTCAGCTCAAAGGTAGGAAATATTACAAGGAGACTACATCTCTGGCAGGACTGTAGTATGTACTGAAAGAGATTATACAGAACAATTGACTCTGCTTAGTGAAGAAACAAAAACAAAACCAAAACACAACTAATTCTTTCTCATGCTTTTTAAAACCAGGCTTTTTTCCAAAACCAGAAAAAGTTGTTTCTTCTTGTCAGGAAAAAAAAAAAGCATTGAGACAATATCATTTGTTCTTTGGATCTTTTATTGAAGGATCCCTGGGAAGTTATGAATTAATGTATCTTTCACCCTTAGAGTATAATTTCATTTCATGACAACACTAGTGCATACTACTGTTTCCGTCCTCTATGCCTCTTTTTACTTTCTTTCCCTGCACCATTTTTTCTTCACAACAAATGCCCATAGGGACAAATTGGATGAGGTGTATTAATAAATGTTTCATAGACAGAAAACAATGGGGTGAATTGTTCACAAAAGATCTCCTCCTCATCATGAAGATTCTCTTAGAGACTGAATACTTATCCTGATAGAGTGATGAGATTTCCTTGGAAAAAAGACTTCATATACCATGAAATATTGGTGTGTGTGTGTGTGTGTGTGTGTGTGTGTGCGCGCTTTGGAAAGAGATGTATTTGTTCTGGCTGAAAATCAGATGCAAGTCCTTATAGCTAACCATGGGAACATCTTTACACGGCTGACCAACAAAATTCCATAATTCTTGTACTTTTCATTCCCAATTAAAAGAAACCATTAACATTATTTGTATTCTCTATCCTGGAATTAAATGCATGGACTATGCTTACAGGCAATGCATGTATAATACTACTTTATCTTTTTCTGATACTAGTTTTTAGAAATCTTGTATATCCATAATTTTGGGTTGGTAGAAAATATTTGTATTGAAAATTGTCAGAGTCTGTATTAAGGGATAATTACTTATAATAAATTAGGGAAGACATTCTGGTGGGTAAAGGACATTTTATAATATGAGGATTAAGACAATTATCTGGCTACTCTACTGCAAAATAATCCTTTCTTCTGTCCATATCTGGCTAATTTGAATTTTTTTGTTTTAAAGTCTCCACATAGTTTCTTCACTCTTCTACTGCATTTTATCTGTGTGAATATACCACTTTAATGATCCTAGTGTTAGTAGATAAAAAGAGTCCTCCTTGCATTATTAAACCATCCTTTTAGGAAATATTTAGTTTAATGTGTAATTTGTTAAAAAGTGAGATATATCAAATAATGTTGTATAACTTCTACATACACTTTTCTCAATTAGGGTAAAAGAACTATTCATTCTGTAAGTAGAACCTAGCCTTTCTGTCATCAGATCTGCCACAAATATCCTCATTGCACCACTGACCTTCATCCCTACAAGGAAAGCTGGAAAGTGATTTTAGAAAGTGACAGTGGCTCTTCCCTTCCCTTTCCCCTTTCCTTTTCTGTTCTCCTCTTTTTTCTCTTAAGCAACTGGTCTAAAAGCCCTTTAGGAGCAGAGCAAGGTAGGGGTCTGGCTGGGGGCAGGGAGAGGTGCTAGGAGGAAACAAGGGGGGGTGTCAGTGCTGGGAGCAAGCAAAGCTTGGGAGTCTGAGGACTTCTGTATGTGTAGAGGGGTCAGAGCCTGAGAGTGGCAAGGAATGCATGTATGCTCGGCGTCAGCTTCACATGGTGTTTGGGGCTGACCACAAGTAGGAGGACATCTGTACGGGAGGGCAACCCAGAGCAGGTCGTGAAACCCAAAAGGGTGAGGTGAGCTCCCATGCTCCTCCCAAGGGAGGATGAGGTGGTGGTGATGAGCAACTGGGTAATTATGGGGGAGTTGATCAAACAAATAGGTATGTTAAGGATAACACAAACCAAGTTTCTCGCTGTTAGAGAAGAGAGTTACAAATACGCAAAGGGAGGAAACTAGAGTGAACCTTAAGGCAGTAGATTGGGATTGATGTAAAAAACCATTTAGTACATGGGTTTCAGCACGTAGACAGATAATAGAAATAAACATCACTGTAAATGAATGTGCGCGTGTGCACGCACACACACACACGCACACACACACACACACACACACACACACGTCTTCCCGAGATTTGTCCACAAAGTGGATTTGGGAGCAGCAACTCTCCAATGGACAGTGGCACATCTGATGTCCAGACCTTGATTTCTAAATACAATTTATTTAAAGGAATGACATTAAAGGAAGGAATGGCTAATTTCGGGGCTTGGATTGGGGGAATACAAGATGATGCTGGAACATCGTGTGCATAAACTAAGGGAGTGCTCAACGGATGACAGGGACATCTCAGAAGGATGTCGGATCCAACCGAAAGAGGTTGCCACTAACTAAATTTGGGATAAACTGAACATCTATATAGGTAATAGTAATAATGGGTGTAAGCCATTTAATAAAATTAGAATGCATGAGTCTATTCTGATGTAAATAAATGAATACATTGACAATATGATGAGAAATGAAATTCTTACATAGTTTAAAAGAAGTTTCTCACAAAATTAATTACTAATTACAAAGAGAAAAGAAGTTACAGCCTCATTTCTGTGGTATTCCTGCCAAAGATGCATAATCTAACTTAATCATGAGGAGAAAACTTCAAAATTTTCCAACTAAGGGACTTTTTGTAAAATAACTGGCTTGTATCTTCAAAACTGTCAAGATCATGAGACCAAGGAATGGTCCCAGACTGAAGGACATTGAAATGACATAAATAAATGTGCTGTGTGTTTCTTTTAATATAATAGATACTGAGACAATGGGAAAAACATGAATAGGATGTGAGGATGAGATGGCAGTAATACATCAGTGTAATCTCCCTAGCCTGCTGATTATATTGCGATTATCTAGTGGAAGAACATCCTTCCTTGTGGGCACCACCCACTGAAGTATCTGAGAGTGAATGGGCACCAAATCAACATCTTATCTTACTCTTCAATGGTTCTGGAAAAAAAAGTTCTTAGTAATTATTTGCAGCTTTTATGTAAGCCTGAGAATATTTCAAGATAAACATCCTAAAAAAAGTAACTCAAATCACAATATTGTTCAAGGTTCATTACTGGCTTTGCCCAACTATTTTAGGAGAAAATACATCAGTATTCTGAAGTTGACTTTTCTTTCACCCTTGAGCTTTGACTCAGCTTTTCATATGTCATTTTATCATGGTAAACAATGTCATTAAGAGGTTTTTTTCCTCATACCTTATTAGCAGTTAATATTGTCCAAATCAAATTATTGCCAACTAGCTAAAATAGTTCAAAAAGGCTTGCAAAGATATCTTACTTTCAGGTTTTTGCCGATTAAGTTATGAAGGAGAGCTTTCTCTCAGGCCCTATGCTTCGTGAAATTTTAAGAAGTCCTTCTGTGTCAAGCTTCAACTAATTTTTAAGGCACTTTTTATATCTCAGAATCTTGAACTGCAGCTAATTAATGCCAGTCATCTATTTGGTGCTGAACCTGAACAAGAACTTGTGGACATCTGCGCACTTGACCTGTTTGTTTCTCCCTGATATTTGAAAATCTTCCATGAGTGAATGTTCCAAGGAAGAAGAACACTGAAAACTACAAAGACAAATTTACTTAACTCACTGTAGTTCCCTAGAAAGATGATAGCTGGAAGTCATTTTGGTAAGTTTTTCTCATTAAAACTCCTGAACCAAGATCTGTCGGAGTATGAAATGGCTCACATTTTTTAGAACCTACTATGGAAAACACTGCTTCATCACATGTAGATAAACTTAGTTTATTTGTGTGGGTGAATTGTTTTCAGAATTTTGGTCCCCATGGTACAAAATTGTTATTACTAAAATTAACAAAACATTTCCACAAATATTTGCTGGAGTAGGCATACCTATATGCTCCAATTTGTGATGATACACATGTGGAACAAGTCCTACTGATTTGCAGAATAATTAACAACATATATGTATATCTGCCTTACCTGAAAATATTTACATCCTTAATTTTACATTGTAAGATGTTAAACCATTTCCTTACTTATTACATCATATTTATTGAATACTGATTGTGTACAAGAACTGTCTTGTCTGACCAGATGATATATGTATTTTTATGCTTATCGGGAGTATTTTATCCAGTTTGTAGGCAAAAAAAAATGCATGTTCATTTTACTTGTTCATTAAAAAATTAATTAAAATATAAATCAATTGGGTGAAATAATTAAATCTGTGAAATTTTCATTCTTCTCATAGGCAAAGATCAGTGATAATCAATGATTAATTAAAAATTGTGAAGTGATAGTTGGGCTTTAACCATATCTGTTTTTCTTATTATGTCCTAAAAGCCAGAGGAGTTAGGGGCTTTGGGAAGCAGTGGGTTCTTATTTATCCTCTTTTGTTGTTTTAGTGTTGAGGAAGAGAAGAAAATATTGATCCAAAAGAAGATGGTTGCTTTATTTGACTAGAATGGGAATTCATATTGGTATATATTTTGTTATCTCTTCCCCACTTTCTTCCATGTTTTAATAAGAAAATTTATATTTCTTTTTTTCTAATTCCTTTCTCACATTCTTATCCATCATTGGTTTTGAAATACCAACCATGGGTGCATTAGCACAGGATTGTTGGAGATTTTGAGACTGTTGATTAGTAGAGTTTACTCTCCCCACATCAGCGAAGACAAAGGGTCCAGAAACATAGATAAGGGAAAGAAAGACTGGGCTACTATGGAAACTGTATGTATAATTTCTATGTCTCTATTGGAGTTTGGTAGTCCAATAGCAAATTAAAAATCTGACCTTATATCAAAGCTGGGTAGCGACAGTTGCCAAAGTTTTCAACATAACTCAAATTGCTGTTAACATTCTCATAGCTGAAGTGAAGATTCATAAACTCCTTCATTTACTCAACACTTCCAGTATACATTGTGATCATGCTATGAAAAATGACAGAAATAAAGGGGGAAAGACAGAGGTGGCTGTAACTCAGAAGAAACAAGCAAAGAGAATAACTTTTTAAGGATGGGCTGTGAAGGAATGGTATTGAGTGTAGGGAGTGTTTCCTTGGGCATACAGATAGATAGGACCTCTGGACAGGTAGGTGGGACCAGGTTCACTGTAAGGGAGCAGAGGTTACAAACAGGAGAGGGGGAATGTGGCAGTGAGGATAAGCTTTGTCCTCTTTGTATTTTGATGGAAGAGTGCAAGAGTTTTTGAAGAAGTTTGGACTCTACTTGAACATGTAAAAATGTCCAAAGAGCTTCTGTTCAAAAACTGTCCTATAGTTCCCTCTGACACTTGAATATGTTGCAACTTTCTTACCATGGCTTTTGAGACTCTGAATCAGGCCCCCAACTATTATTTCTTTAATTTCCTCTTGTGTCTGCCTCTTCCTCCCTATACTTAAGAAACATTAGGCACTGTATACTTCCCTAAGGATGCCAAGCTCTTTCCTGCTGCAGGCTATTTGCACATGCCATGTCTCCAACCTAAAACCTCTTCCACCCTTTCTTCACATGGCTGTCTTCTTAGCATCTTTATACTTCTGTTAAATAGCACATGCTCTGGGAGCCTGTCCTAATCATGCTGAGCAAAGTAGAGCCTTCCCTGCCCTCCACAGCTTCCTTTCTATTATAGCTTCCGTAGCTTTATTCCATGATACCTTTATAACTTGTAATGATTTTATTTTTCCTTTTTTAAAAATGATGTATTTATTTATTTTAGAAAGAAAGACTGTGCGAGAGCGTGGGGAGGGGTTGGGGGAGAGAGTCTCCAAGCAGACTCCCAGCTGAGGGCCAAGCCCGACCAGGGCCTCGATCTCAACAACCCCTAAGATCTGAGCCTAAACCAAGAGTCCAACGCTTAACTGACTGAGCCACCCCGATGCCCCTATTTTTTCTGTGTACTATTTGTTTTTTGTTCAGTGGAACATAAGGTTGGGAAGCCAGGGTCCTTCTTGTTCACCAGGCAGTGTTTGTCATGTAGACCTCGATTAATCAACAGGTAAGAAGTAAATGAATGCAAGGAGCCAAACGACTCTCTGAGCTGGGTTGCCGCTCCGTAACTGAAGCACTGTGCACTATCATGCTGGTAAGCTTTTTGGCATAAAGTGAATCTCATATACATAAAAGCCTAGATGATCATAATCAAATGCATCTACTATTATTTTATAGTAGATAGAACTTTACAACTCACACTTTGACAAGTTTCAGATAACTCATCAATATTTTGACCTGAGCGAGTTTATCTATGTGAAGCCTTTGTTAGACTGTGGTTTAAAAAAAAAACCCGAAGATCTGTTCATCGGCCTGAGGTCTTTCTATTTTAGTGGGAAGAAGTGAATTCGATATTAGGAGAATATGGTAGCAATTATCAGTGAGAGAAAGATGTGTTCAGAGGGGGAGAAGTAGGCATGTTCCCTGCAGGAGATTTGCGGCACCTGAAATCCACAGGATGGCAGGGTGATCATTGTCAGGTATCATTTATCCTCAACATGTCCGTATTTCCACAGTGAAATCTAACTAATCTAAACAACGGATTGTTTATGCCATGATAGCTTTTTTTCTTCCTGTGCATTGTCACTGAAAATGTTTCAGGTTACCTTTTTCCCTTACTAATACATGGCATCCTTTATTAGATTCTCTCATTTAAGGTTAGCTCCCATAAAGGATTCTGCTGTTAACTTTGCCTTCCCTTTGAACTGCATCTGAAACAAAGCTCTCTGAAATAGCTTGATACTCTAGCTGGTTGGATTCTGAAGGAAAAATAGAAAATGTCCTGTGTTGGGAGGGAATGATTTTTTAAAAATTTTATGGTCAGTATAAAGAGAGCCAGATATTCAAAATTTATATTTTTGCTTCCAGACTTGGACTTGATAGTTCATCACTAAAATGAATTATCTGTTATAATTGAGTCACTCTATAATTGAGTCACTCTATAGAAGAATTCTATTTCATCAGCATATAACCACCATTCTGTTTTCTATGTTCTTCTAGTAACAATATTTTAAGTGCCATACAATTTGTGACTAATATATTTAAATAAAATGTGGCCTCTTAAAACATCAATGCTGACATCATGTAAGACTTATTTATTTATGCCAATAGAAACTAAACAGTAGGAGACATATAAATGGGTGGAAGG
Source organism: Halichoerus grypus (assembly GCF_964656455.1). Lineage (NCBI taxonomy): Eukaryota > Metazoa > Chordata > Mammalia > Carnivora > Phocidae > Halichoerus > Halichoerus grypus. The sequence continues at coordinate 76,944,834 of NC_135713.1, forward strand.
AGAGTTGTTGATAGGTTTAAGTAGCTTTTTTGAGGTTGTCATGATTTCTGCCTTAACTTCTATCCAAATAAGAGATGCTTCTGGCAAGGTTCAATGGTTGTGTCACAGACTTCTTTCACGCATGTCTTTAATATTTTCCTTATACTTAAATTATTATACCAAACATGTATATATATGAACGAACATACATCCCTACATGGTGGTTTTCAAAATTTAGTATGGTGCGGTAGTACTTTGTAAAATTGCCGATGTCCAATCCCAAATTGCAGAGTCAGATGGAGTAGCCGGAGGGTCAGGCTTCTAAAAATAAGCACTCTGGGTGATTCTGAGGCCAGTGACTCATACTTCATTTTGAGAAATCCTGTGCTGTAGGTGTTACTTTTGGAAGCAAGGAAAGGGATCCTAACATTTTGATGATATAATATAGGGTCCCTGGGAATTGGACCCAGGAAGTTAGAAAAGCGGCTTTCAGAGAACTCTGTGCTCCCAAGTGTGACTTTGTTTCAGACACTCTCCCTCTCCAGAAATTGTCTCCAGGCTTAAAGGAAGGCTGCAGCTTTCTATATATTGTCAAGGCCTTAGCTGCCAATTGGCTTTTGGAGAGCTCATTGAAGAGCCTGACTTAGAGGCTCCAAAAAGATTACAATATCCTCTCATATTTAATATAAAAGAGTTCAGTTTTCCAGATGTCATGAAAAACTATATACATGCTGCAATTAAAATAGCTTCTTAAAGATACTCTGATTGCAAGAATTAGAATTGTAAGTAGATTCATCAGGGCAGAAATGTTTGCTTTCTTTGTTTCTGTCTCTGTGTCCAGTGCCCCATTGTTGCGGGAGCCCTGAGCGTCTGCTGACTCTGCCTAGAGACTTACTTAGCCCTCTCCTGATTGGCCATCCCATGTGTTCGGAAGCTCTACCTATCATTCAATAAAAATAAATATGGTGTAGGCATTAGAGTCACAGAAGGCAACAGAGCAGGGGAAAGTCAGAGTGTATGACCTAGAGAGGTGCTGCTCAGTTCGGCTGGGGTGAAGTTTGGGATGGTTGCTGCATGAAGCCAGTCTGGGGACTCAGGCTCCCTATTTACCACTTTTATCTGAGAGTAAAACAATGAAAGTGAAGAATAGGAGTGTCTATTATCTCTATTTCTTTTGCCTTTTCCTTTGAGAAATTTAAATTTAATTTTTTAATATTAGAAAGAAATCTAATTTTTCAATATTAGAAGCAATATTAGAAAGCAATTTTCAATATTCGGGGGGCCCCTGGCTGGCTCAGTCGGTAGAGCATAGGACTCTTGATCTGGGGGTTGTGAGTTCGAGCCCCATGTTGGGTGTGGAGATGGCTTAAAAATAAAATATTAAAAAAAAAAAGAAAGAAAGCAATTGGGAAGAGAAAAGTGAACACTGGAAGAATAAAAGGGCCCCACAAAAGAAATGTTTTACCAAACTGTTGCAAGTGTATCTGATAGCCTTCTGGAAAAAAGAGAAACCATAACCCAGTTCTCTTTTTGGATTCTGTTCACCATTTGTCTTACGTTTAAATTTTAATAGGTATATATATATTTTTTGCCTTTTACTGCAAAGGTATATATTCACTATTCCTATAGGATTTTTGAAGGTAAGCAAAGTGTTAAATGAGGTGTTGAAACTAAAAGAACACAGGCTTTTTAGTTTTCATTTAAAACCTACCCCATTGAAGCACAGACTCTTCTACATTCGCTACAACATAAAGGACAGGAAAGAACTATTTCATTTGTCTGGCAATACTGGCTAGGAAGTTAGAGTTTTAAAGAAAAGGAAGTAATAGGCTTTCAGCTGAATTTTTACTGCTAGAGGATGACCCAATAGAGTGTTTCCTCTTTCTTTTAAGCACAAAGACTTAGGATTTAATTGCATTATAAACCATTTCATCAACATATCCTTGAAATAACAAGCACCCACATGCTTTGTTCTCTTCTTACCATAATATGTCAGAGAGTCAGCTAAAATTAAAAGGAAAAAAAAGGGTTTTGAGATGAAGAGGCAACCAGCAAGTTAATATTCCTAGAGACATAGAAAGAGACAATCATAAATAGGATCAGGGCTTTCTCTCTTTTGTCCTTTTCTCATAGGGAGGAACTTGTTACAAAAATGAGATTGGTTCTTTTGTGGGATCTTCAACAGGCTTTAAAAGGATAAACGGAGCACTGGGTACTAATGCTGCCCTACCTCAATCTAAATCCAGTGTATTAGAGAGAAAATGGAAGAAAATCTAGATGGACAGGAGTTTGGAGTTGGACCTGACTTAGAAGGGAGAAATTGAGGCCTGCGTCTCTTTCTCATTCACCTCAAGAGCAATCTGGGACAAATGTACCATGTCCATTCCCTTCCTCCCTGACCCCCCAAAAGGAAGTCTCTTTGGAGGAATGTGTTCATTTATGTTGTTACCACAGCAGAAATAGATCTAGTTCTTCCTACAGGCTTTTAACTCCTAATATAAAATATGCTCCAAGAGTAGTGTCTTCTTCTTTTTCATGTTCAAAGTCTCATCTCTGTTCTTTGTGGATCTTCATTGTTTAGCTGGAAAAATACAGTGGTTAAACCTCAGGTTGTTCAGCAAGAAAGTTCAGTTGTCAGAGCTCCTTCCTGATCATGCCACCCGGCACCTGTGCACTCGAGTTCTGTTAATGACATCCTGGATTGTTGCACCCTTGGCTCCAGGCTTGGCCATGTAATGTGTAACATTGCTAAGATGCACACGATTCCTTCAGGGGCAGGCTTTGACCCAATCACAATGAAAGGATTTAATGAGATTCTTCCTAGGACTGCTGGGCTACAGACAGTAGTGATTTCCTGCTGGTCTTGGGTAAGCCTGGCTATGAGGCCAGATCTGCTGGAGACCTTCTGACAACAGGAGGGGATGTTTGAGAATGGAGCCAACGCAGAGGCACCTGGGAAAGGATGAATAGAGGGAAACTGTATGCTGATGTCATGGTGTAAGTTATTTATTATGTTCCTTCTGGAGTTAGCCCCTGTCCAGCTCTTGGACATTTTAGTTATGGAAACTCATAAAGACCCCTTTTCTTTAAACTGGTTGTGTTTGGGTTTTCTGTCATTTGCCAAAGTATGAAGCCTAAGTGATACAGGTGAATTCTAATCCCAGCTCCATCACTTTCTACTCGGTCACTTTGGACAAGTAACTTATCTTCTGTCAGTATTACTTCTATTACTAGAAAAAAGAGCACACTAAAATTACCCACTTGATAGGTTTTTTTTTTTTTGTTGAAGTTTAAGTGAGGTTGTGCTTGTCAAGTGCCTGCCTATAGGAAATGCTCAATAAATATTAACTATTGTTACATGCAAAAATTAAATTGTACCACAACTCTAATATCCAGGACCAAAAAAAAAAAAAAATCTCCAAAGAACTTTAAAATTCGAGTGTCCTTCTTTTGCTAATATTACACAGTTTCTTATAGTGCTGAAGGGTCATTCTATTTCAAATTTAATTCTTTCTTTCTCCTTATATTTGATGGAAAGAGTTAAATTCCCTAAGCCCAATAATTGCTACTTCCTAACTTATCAGCTCACCCCAATATGTGATAGTGACTTAATTGAAGTTTGTGGTAACAGAGAAATGTGTTAATAGAGAAGATCTTGAGAGACATGAGATTTTTCAAGATGATAGCATTAGAGGTTGACCAGTAAGGAAATGATGATAGCAAATATCAAAGTTCACTGATCATGGTACGTCCAGAAAAGGTGAATTTCAACCTTGGTCGTTCTCATATGACCTCAACTAATGAAGGAGAATCAAGTGGTAGAGATGTTCTCTACTCGGAGTTCTCTCTTCCACCATCTTTTCTTTGACTCATCTTTCTCAGCTCTTACTTTATGCAGATGATTCCCAGGTGTATCGCTCTAAGCTTTACCAAATTCCTAGGTCCAGTCTGTCACATCTCCAAGTCGCCTCCAAATCTCTGCTGGCTCTTACCCACCTTTCTGTACAGGAAGCCAAGTGGCTCAGACTCTTGGACAATAATATAATCTTCACTTGTACTTTTACACAATTGTCAATCCTGTAGATCCTATCCCTTGCAACCATTGCTTTCTTTCAATTCTCTATGTCAGTGTTCTGGATTAGGTCCTTACTGCCCTTTTTTTTTTTTTTAATTTTATTTATTTATGTGAGAGAGAGAGAGCACAAGTCAGGGGAGGGACAGAGGAGGAGGTTAGAAGCAGACTCTCCACAGAGCAGGACCCCAATTCAGGGCTGGATCCCAGGACCCTGGGGTCATGACCTGAGCCAAAGGCAGACACTTAACCAACTGAGCCACCCAGGCACCCTGGTCCTCATTGCTTCTTACCCTAGATTTCTAACTAGCTTCCTTGTATCCTTATACTATCTAATTTATTGTCGTCCCTCCTTCCTTTTTTCCCTTTTTCCTTTATTTTTCTCTTTTCATGTTATTACTTTCACAGTTGTGTCTCCTAGAGAACAATATCCATCCCATTATCTCCCTTCCTGGGATCCACATTACCTTTGGAAGTAGCCCCCAAATTTTGGATCACATGGACCAAGTAAAATAAAAATATACTCGGGATCCCAAAACAGTGTTGCCAATTTTTATTTTGAAACAGCAATTGTATTTGATTCCAGATATAGGAAAGATACAATCCCATGTTAAAGGAAAGACCTTTGATTTGAGCGCACTTCGTTTCATAAAGAGAACCTTACAAATTGTATTTATTTTTCTCATTTCTCCCCAGTCTGGTGAAAGCTTAGATTTAAACCATCACTGGTCCATGGCCAGCTTTTAGAAATTACTGGCCTACAGAATAAAGTAAGAATTCTGAGCATAGTATTTGCAACCCAATCCTATAGGAAGCTTTGGTTTGTGTAGGCAAAATATGGTCTTCATTGTTTCACAATTGCATTTTGAAAATTCCCTCTTCCATGCCTTGCCCATTCTCTTTTGTCTAAATTACAAGCTTCTTAATTATTGCCCACTCCCCTCAATTCTCAAGGCATCCTTACTGAGAACTGGCTCACATGCTATCTTTCTCCCCTTAGTGGTAATTCTCCCATTCATAATTAATCTCTCCTTTTGTTCTGTGCTCCATTACATTTGGAACTTTTTTACCTTTCATATTCCACTTGCTATGTGTTATAGTGTTATTACTTATGCACAGTTTTTTCTGTGAGCAGGAACTACGTCTTACATCCACTAATATGCTGCAGAGTAAGTATCTGTGGAATTTGGGTAGAATCTGGGAATCTTATTTTTATAGGAAATGTAGTTTTTAGAAGATAGAAAAATAATATTGTTCATAGTGTCTCATTCAGTATCAGTGGTCTAATGATGGAAAATATTCCTCGGCCAAGGGAGCAAGATACTCAAGAAGCCAGCCATCTGATCCCAAAGAGCCAATAGAAAGGGGTGGGGAGAGGGAGAATGACCCTTCCAAAGGAAGGGCAAGTTTAGAATCCTGTGGTTATTTCTGTCTGGTTGGCACTGGATAATGTGAGCTGATGGTTGGTGAGAAAGTCCTAACAGGGAGGCAGGTGGCCAGGTTTACCTAAATTAACTTGTAGACAAACATTCCTATGTAGTCCTGCTCGCTGATTAGGAGAAATGCCAAAGTAAGTGTAGAAGGCTGAGAGAAAGACAAACAAAAGTCAAGCCATGTGCAATGAAATTAAAACAGAACAAAGCACAACACCTTTTTCTGGCAATTCATTTGATCCCAACATATTTATTCCAAAGAGAAATGTGCTTTGTCTGTCTGATTGGGAAAGAATTAGCAGCTTAGAAGTGTGTGAATGATTTTCCTCCTCTAAATATGATATTTCTTGACTCTGCTCTGGTTCATAAGGAACACTGAAGTGGGACACAGAGGTAGGGAGAAAGAAAAAAAATGTGTGAATCCAAAAGGAAATAAAATCAGAGTTAAGCCCATTTTCCCAATGACACCCACACACAAAGCTAGCTTTTCCAGTTGTCATTGCATTGGAAGTCTGGTGGACTAATAAGAAGGTCTGTCTATCCACCCATGTATCAACTACCTTTCATCTGTCTATTTAATTACATGCTTGGTAAATGACTTGTGCTTTCAGTC